>NC_140166.1:137544749-138047876 GCF_963971535.1 Notolepis coatsorum | reverse complement strand
GCAGGTCAGCTGTAGCCATGGGCCATGAGCCACACACCTGTTAGGCTGATGCAATCATGCATCAGGTGATGCAATCACGAATGACTCTGCACTTTCACTTTGAATGTATTCCAATGAGGGCAGACGCATGACTGCATTGTCACGATGATTAAAAGCAAACGATAAGAGATGAAGCGTTGTGACTCGCACATGAGCACTTCAAGGAGTAGGTGAAGGGTTGTGTGCGATATTGTGCCATTCCGTCGACAATTGTGGCCTTGGTGGCGATCGGGACAGAAGGGGGGGAAAAGCAAAATAATCAGGTTTTTCTAGAGTGAGAACACATTGGTGTCTATGGGAAGGAGAACCTCCAAACAAATGGTCATCAGTTGAGATAGAAATATCCAATTCCATTTATTTTTCTTTTGTGAGCGAGTCGACAGCCGTGTCATCGTTTTGATGTGTTTTTTCTACGTCCAAAATTGAGATCACTGTCGCAATTTACCCAAGGTAGTGGAAAAAAATTATTTCAATTCCACCACTCTAACTTGCAATGCATTTCCAATGGGACCTAAATTATCCTGTTTAAAGTTGATTCATAGCCAAATGTTGTGGGACTTATACAGCACTTTGTTCAACTTTGTCAGTGCTGTAAAGTTTAAACCTTTTTAAATCTTAGACAAACAAAACACTTTGCTTTCATGAAATATTGTAAGCCGTCATTAAGGCTTTATAAAAGCAGCACAATGAACACAAACGCTCTAGCGCCCACTATGGACGAACCGCCACTGGTGGTGCCGCCACTTTACTGCTGTTACCACTTTTGATGCCGCCACTGCTGCTACTGTTGTTGCTACTGTACCTACTTACCTTGTGCTATCTTGTATTTTGTACTTTTTATATTGTATCTTATCTTATGCGATCTAAAATCATAAGCTCCAGCGTACGGGTTAGAGTCCCTGTGATCTAAAGTCACTAAAGCTAAGTGTTATAATAATAATAATAATAATAATAATAATAATAATAATAATAATAATAATAATAATAATAATAATAATAATAATAATAATAATAGATTATATTTGTAATGCGCTTTACAGTTGCGGGACAAATCTCAAAGCGCTACAGTTAAAAGAACTTAAAACTAGCGAGAATAAAGGAAAGAAAGAATATAAAAATAGGCAAGACTAAAAACATAGAATAACATAGAGAAACATAGAATAAATAAAACTATGAGCGATGCTCTGTTGTAAATGTTACAGTATATTTTTATTGAACTATTTTATCACACTTTTTACTTTCCGTTCTATTTTATAATTTTTTGCCTATTTTTAAACGGAATCAAACCGCACTTTTTTACTCTGTCTATTCTATTTTATTATTTTTTATTACTGAATGAAACCGTAAACAGAGAGGCCTATTGGGATGCTAGATCCTAATGTGAAAAACTGTGATTTACCTTACCTTGCTACCTCTCTCTATCTTTTTTATGCCCGCTTATATATTTTTTACTGCTGCGAAGCACTTTGAACTTCAATTTCTGTATAAAAAGTGCTATACAAATAAAGTTATTATTATTATTATTATTATTATTATTATTATTATTATTATTATTATTATTATTATTATTATTATTATTATTATTATTATTATTATATTATCGGACTGTGAAGCTCTGTATTCCCCCCCCCCCCCCCCCCCCCCCGCATGCTACTTTGACACCTGAATTTCCCCAAGGGGATTAATGAAGGATCATCTTATCTTATCTTACCTACTCCTCCCAGATAGGGGCTGATGGAGCGCCACGCCCCGATGCTTCCCATGCGCATCTTCTGCCCGATGGCCAGCTCCATGTAGAACAAGGGTACTCCCTCCAGCACCAGCATGATGAGGTAGGGGATCAGGAAGCCGCCTGAGGGCGCGAGGACAGAGTCAGTTCTGCTGGGGCCTGTGTACCGTGTGGACTGTAAACAGGTTGCATTGATTCACCTTTTTTTTATAATTTTTTTTTACGAAATGCAATGTTTACATGTGTTTTGTGACTCTCCCCCGTGATTGGTATTGTACTTCATAATACGGGAATGTAAGTTGTTGTTGTTGTTGTTGTTGTTGTTGTTGTTGTTGTTGTTGTTGTTGTTGTTGTTTAATTTGGGGCGGATAAAAATGCATAACAAAAATAGAATCTGAATTTGTCACGGTGCAAACTTGTAAATTCTCCACTGGGACCAATGGTTGCTACTATTAAATCAATACTGTTGGATTTTTAACATTTTTGTATAATATCTTTTTTTTATCCACTTTCTATCCTTATTTTTCTATTTTTCTCCCATCCCAATTTCATGTCGCCAATTCTCCCCTTCAATTCTCCCCTCCCCTGTCTTGAACGTTGCTAGACTATGCCTCCCACTGGTCGGCTGTAGTGAGGATAGAAGCCTTGCATCACGTGTCCCCTCCGGTACACGAGGAGGCAGCCTGTCGCATCTTTTCACCAGACAGCGGGGTCTCTCAGTGGCGAGGAGTTACGCGTGGGAGGCTCACGCTGCCCCCGATACTTCCTGACTCTGCTGTACAGGCGTCACCAAACCGACCTGTAGGAGTCGCTGTCCACAACGTCCAATCCCCACCCATCGACTTTCCACCCGCTACCTCTGCCAATTGAGATATGACGACTGGCCCAAGCTGCAGGCAATGCTGACTCCGGGAGTCGAGACCGCAGCCTCTTGCATTGGTGACGAGCGCAATCTCCGCTACACCACCCAGTCGCCCTATTTTTGTATCATATTTTTTGATTCAGAGTTAATTATATTGTTTACACTGTTTCTTTTTCTGGTATTTTTATATTCAGATCTCATTTTATTTTTACATCTTTCTACTATTACCATATGTGTGGGCCGACAGTGGCTCGGGAGGTAGAGCAGTAGTCTGGTAATCCGGAGGTTCCCAGTTCGATTCCCTCTCCTTGAGCAAAGACACTTAACCCCCTAACTGCTCCCGATGAGCAGGACGGCACCTTGCATGGTCGCCTCCGCCGTCGGTGTGTGAATGTGTGAGTGAATGGGTGAATGTGAGGAACGAATTGTAAAGTGCTTCGGATAAAAGCTGTTATATAAATGCAGCCATTTACCATTTACCCTGCCCATACCTGTAGCTCCCCTCCCCATGCTGCTATGATGCCTGGATTTCCCCAATGGGATCAATAAAGGAATATCGTATCATAATTATGAAGGTACCTGATTTCAATTTTTTATGATGTTCTCTCTTTCTTACATAGTACTGTATATTTCTATGTCTCTAAATGTCTTGATGAATTAAAAATGGAGGACCCTTATGCAGGGGTGTAAAAAGTACCCAGAAATTATACTTAAGTGAAAGTATGGGTACCGTCTCAAAATCGTACTCAAGTAAAAGTCAGAGTATCGAAAACACACTTGAGTAAAAGTAAAAAAGTTTCTACTTTTAAATGTAGGCTACTTAACTCTTTAATTGCCAAACCCGAGATAAGTCGGGTTAACTCGCCATGCGTTGGGTAGGCGGGGTGTGGGAAACTGTACAACTGTACAAGCAAAACTGTACATTGGAATATCAACGAAACCTTACTTGGTCCCAAGAAAAGGGTCTCGTGTATTATTGGGTTAGGACATTTACAGGGGCCAGTTTCGAAGTGCAGTCTCCCGTAGGTGCTCTTTGAGAGTGGTTTTGATAGTGGGTAGTGATTCACATTCCTTTACAGCTTTGGGTAGGGCGTTCCACATTGATGTGGCATAATTTGCGAAACGTGTTTAGTCCCTTGTTTGAGCCGAATCTGGGTTTAACATGATTTGTGGAGCTCCCTCTGGTGTTGTGGTTGTGGTATTCACTGACCTTTGGAAATATTTTGACATGTACATGGGTACCTTAGTCGTGTAGTGTATCTTGTAGACCAGGCTCATTGCAAGTTGCTGTACTCTGTTGTCTACTCTAAGCCATCCTAGGTCAAAGTGGGCAGGGGTGAGGTGGGTTCTAAGTAAGGTCAAGTAGTAGTCTGACCAGTTTGTTTTGTGATGTTTGTAATCTTGTTTTTAGGTGCAAGCATAGTCGTAGTACCCTTGAATGAGTGCTCCTGCCAGAGTCTTCAGGGTATTCTTGTTTACCAGAGAGGAGATCCGGTACAAGAATCTAGTTCGTTGGTTGACTTTTTTGATTACATTGGATACCATTTTGTCACAGGAAAGATTTGCCTCTAGGGTGGAACCTAGGTATGTAATTTCATCTTTCCTTGTGACAATATTGTCACCCACTGTAACTGAGAAGCCGTCGGTCTTGCTGAGTTTGTTATTTGATCCGAAGAGAATGGACTCTGTTTTAGTTTGTTATCAGCGAGCCTAGTGCAGATTCTGCCGAATTCTGAGCTGAGGGTTTTTCAACCTGTAACTTGTTCTTGTCAGAGACCAGCAGGGCTGAGTCGTCCGCGAACAAGAACAAGTTGCAGTCACAAGCTGACGACATGTAATTTGCATAAATTAGGAACAGTAGCGGTCCTAGTATGCTTCCTTGTGGAACACCACAGCTCACTGTGAGGGGGGGGGGGAGGGGGGGTGGGGGGTAGGGTACTGTTGTGAAGGGCCAGATTAAACCGAATATATATATTTATTTATATATATATATTTAATTGTATTTGTATATTCTCTAATATTCCCTGATATCCCTTGTATATTCCTTGTACAATATGCATTGAATATCCATTCTAGCCTACTGAACATCCCATAATAGTCTCCATTCTACTATTGGTCGAGACCTTGGTGCCAGGCTGCCATACCCCTCAGACCCAGTTCAAACGTACCGCTCCACATGTACGAACAAGTCCTAGTTCCGCGTAGGAATCTGACTACCGCACCACTAATGGGACTATTTGTTCATAGTGCGTATATATACTGCGCTACTAAAGTAGGACTTTCTTTTCAGTCCAGTTTCTTACCCTCCAATAGAGTCACAGACGTAAAGCCTCCCCGCGACGCCACGTGTGGGAGTAAGGCCAAGTTCGCCTACCATCGGTATTGAGACATCGTGTATATTAATATTTGAATAGTCATATTTGGCACTATATCGTCGAGTTGGACGTAGTCTATTAAGCTAATAATAGTCTGTTAATATATAGTGCTTCGTGCGGTGAGAATACTACCGTAGTCAGTACCCCATCGTTTCGGGCAGAGAACTGGCTGCTTATCCAGGGTGGTTGACCCCACGTGAAGCTGCACCCGAGGAGCCCCAGAGCCGACGAGCGAGTGGACCTGTATACCGGATTATTCTACCGACGACAGCCCGCCTTCCCAGGCACGGATTATGCTTTGTATACTTTGATTATTCCATGGATAAAGACCCCCGACACTGCCGTGTGTTGGAACCCCCCCCCCCTGGAGAGGACGCAAGGTGAGGAGACGCTCTGCAAGACGAGGTCGCTTCACGTCTCTCCTCCGTGGACCGGATGACGCCGGCCCACAAAGAGTCCACCTGCTTTCATCTGTGGTCCAAGGATCGCCGGCGCATTGAACGGCACTACAGTGGGTTCACCTGGGATACCCTTGGCCGGATGAGGCAGCCGGATTCTACCCCCCCCCCCTCCTACTCCTGTCGGCTTACAAGCGACCGGATTAACCCCCCCTAGCGTATCCAGTATATAATCATTAAAGTATCATTGCTGTTATTCCTTAAACTATTCCAGGTCGTATATGTACCACCTGCGCCTTCAGAGATTGGACATTCTCTATTGATATACCGACGAATACTCTTGCCATAAAAGTGCATACTAATTTCCATTCATAAATGTGATTGATTTGATTAAGTGCTTGCTCTACACACCATCGCTGTGTAGAAATAAAGACCTATTTCTAATTCGTACATTTGTGTTGGATCCGTTTCATCTACGTGACAGTGTTCATCATAATATATTTATGCCGTGTACTGGGTGGCCGAATATTAAGTACAAAGGTAGTGGTAGTAAGTATCATATCTAGTAATACAGTCAGGGAATTGTACCCCTCAGTTACAGGTACCGTTTACCTCCACCATCTGTTCTCTCCCCTCAAGGTAGGATTGCATCCAGCTCACTGATACACTATCAAAACCAATTGCTTTTAGCTTGTCAATCAGAATGGAGTGATTGACAGTGTCGAAGGCCTTTTGTAGGCCCAGCATGACCATGCCGCAGTATTTGCCCGCGTCCACCTCTTGTTTGATGTGGTCGTTCAAATAGAGAAGGCATGTGTCAGATGGACCAGATGGCGATCAAACAATTGGAATTTTATTTTTGGAATACTCCCGATCACAGGTAAGGACTATCTTCTGACGTCAATTCAGGCTTGATCGTGCAATGCTTTTATACCGATCGAGCTGATCAGCGTTTTTAGTGTTCAATACGAATGCCGTTACTGGCAATCAAATAATCAGAAATGACCCCCCCCCCCTCTTTCATGCATTCATGATGAAACATATACCTATTATATAGATTTGATTTGGGAATAGTAGCGTGTCCAGGCAAGAAACGGCAACACTTATAGTAGGATTCACGTATGAGGCTATAACACAGCCTTTCGGGAATTACCCCAGACCATGCTATAACCATACTTATATTCACCACAGTATAACACGGGAACATAGGATGACATTTTTTATTATTTTTCACATATTGAACCATAGATAGTTGATGTCAAATGGGCCATAGTATTGTATCCATGGCTATAATATAGAATATAGTTATAGCTCTACAAACAAGGTGACGCACTCCTATCTTTTAAAGCGTGGCATTGCTACAACGGGACCCGTCTAATAGCTGGCGCTGGATGAGTTAAGTACTAAAAAGTAAAAGTAAAAACGTTTTTTATTGCAAGGGATAGACCAGGGGTCTCAAACCCAATCCATCGTGGGCCAAGTTTTTATTTTAACTACACATTGCACCAGGTGAGTTAGTTGAAGAGGTGAGCCAATTAGTGAAATCATCAGTTGGTGTTTAGGCAAGGCTGGAATGAAACCAAGCATACACTCGGCCCACAATGGAATGTGTTCTGCGATAGACAATGCTGAAATTAAAGAACAGAGGACACATTTTGCATTAAAATGATTTAATGCACTTCTCCATCGAATTTGAAAAAACATGTCAAGGTAACCTAATATGGACGGCGCCATGCGTTGTCTGCCAATATCGCTGTACAGCGTGTTTCAAGGTCATATTTCATATTTTCGTCATGGAATTCATATTTCACCCACGGAGCCTTGTCATATGCTGCGGGAGCCATCACAACTCTGCAACGCTTCAATACCGCCACCTGGTGGCCGATCGGTGAGTTGCCAAACCGGAAATGCCCGTTTCAGCTCGGTCCGTCCCCTAATTCCGTCCGGCCACTCGTTTATCGTCCCGGGACTCAATCCACACACCGTAGACATGGATCGTTGCCATAACTCAATAAACAACATGATTTGGGCGTATATTAGTATTATACAAACCGGAACTGGATCGCCTCGATCCCCACCACATAACTGGGATCTGTTTGTTCCACTCTCATCACCCAACGGTACGAGGAGACGGACGTGAGTTTCAGCGTTTTTCTTTATCATTTTCGATACAAACTGCTCTGATCAATATATCACCAATACTACATAAATCATTTAACGTCGGTCACGGAATTATAAACGACCCCCCCCCCCCCCTCCGTTCACCCGCAGATGATCAGTCATAACGTTTAGGACCATGATCAGTTGACATTTTTAATATAGCATGGATCGGTATCAAACTGCATTTGATAATCTAATATATGCATTTATGCCTATATCTCACGTTCTATGAAATACTGCAGAAAACGATAAAAACATATTTATACTCTAGACGGTATTTTCGTATGAATGTGTGAATGAAAAAGTAAAACGTTCCTACATCCTGAACGATAGATAATTGATGTTGAATGGGCCATAGTAATGTCAATTTAGCAATACAATTTAAAAAGTTATAGCCCTGCAAAGAAGGTGAACATCTCCATAGACAAATAGCGCTGGCAGAGAATGGTTTAGGATGATCAAAGTGGTGGCAGAGAATGGGTTAACATGACAGCATCCAGTTGTAAAGTTGGCCAAACTACAGCCTTGGAAAAAATGAAGGGTTTAGTTATTTAAAAAAAATGTATACGTGGATTCGACATTGCACATCCTAAGGTTCTTGTCAAATAGTTGAAAATCATTTATAAATCGGCACTGGTTAGTGGTTAATGAAAATATCCACTGAAAGCTTGTTAGCATTTTGTAGCAATGCTAATGGAAACAAATGGGTTGCCAGTTTACTAAACCAGATACTGGCTAGCTAACCCCATTCGCTTCCACCACTAGCATTGCTACAAAATGTTAACAAGCTTACAATGGACATTTCTCAGTAAGAAAATAGAAAATACACATAAAAATAATTGCTCACAACTGCTCACAAGACCAGAATGTTTCAGCAGTAGCTGTATTTACTCAAAATTGTAAAACTTTTGATTTAACTTCAAAGATCCCCGCTTTCTAGTCTTGTACAAGGAACAATCAGCATGGGTATGGGCGGGTTAATTTTCCATTGACGGGGATTTGATTGGCTGTTTTTAAATAAAGTGCGGCTGCAGGAATAATAATCTTATAACGTTAACGTTAGTTCGGCCAGAGAAACAAATAATACTAATTAAAATGGTTGGACCTGCAAGATTTATACTTTGTACTTTGTAGGTCTGCATTTTAAATGTAAGGAGTAAAAAGTAAAGTACAAATCCCCAAAAACAGTACTTAAGTATTGTAACAAAGTACAATTACTCAAGTACTTCACACCCCTGCCCTTATGTAAACAAGACTTTTCTGTCTTCATCCTGTTAGTTGTTTGTATTGAGCTTTATACAACGGCATGCACATTTCTCGATTCTGATTGGCTGAAACAGTCATTTTACACGTGTTTATTCTTCACAATTCCACGCTGCTGGCCCAGGACCCGCCCACAACCGAATCACATCACATCACTCCGCCGGATCACAAGATGCCGGACAATAATTTAACAAATGGATATGTTGATAACGACTAAACGACTAAATATCAAGCGATTCTGTCACAGCGAATGTCTTAGTCCTTTAAACAATGTTGGATGATGTAATTGATGGGTCTTGAATCATTGTGTAACAAAAGAAAAATCGCGGATTGATTGATTGATTAATTTGCAATTTTTTTCAATTTCTTTTTCCTTCTCTCTGACTGCAGCCCTCACTCTCACACTGTTCGACGCTGGCTCAGTCTCCACCCACCCCAAGCACACACACACACACTCCTGTCTGCAACGCGGGGGATAGTCAGACTGAGAGAGAGCTGGGTGCTGCGCTGTTCTAAGTGAGCATGGCCTATTGAGTTGATTGATTGCTAATTTTATTACTGTACGCTTGGTTTCCAACTGGTTAAGTTTAGGCCCTCTACAGTAGGTTTAAAAAAATTTATAAAAAAATAGGGCGAAGAAAACTTTTTTTTCCTATAGGGCAAAGAAAACTTTTAAATTTGTTTTACCTACTTTCTATAGAAGCATCTAAGAATGAAGTTCTATAGTAAGTAGGTCTGCATCCCCTTAACAATTGTGTGTATTGAGCCGTACTGTATTGTACCCATTCTGCATCTGGTAATAAAATGTTCAATCAATCATTCCAATAATACACAGTTGGATGTGTTAGTTGGTTGGATGCACTTCCGAACTGCTTCCACATGAGGCAACTTCTCTCAATCATTCCAATAATACACAGTTGGATGTGTTAGTTGGTTGGATGCACTTCAAGCTGCTTCCACATGGAGGCAACTTGTCTTTTTTGTAGTTGTGGGAACTACTTTTTCTGGCGGATGGTTTTTTCAATAAATCTTCGATTAATGTGTGTTTATTGTATAGAAATAAGGTTGGATGAATGTGGCAGTTGTATAAAAGCATTACACCACTTGCAGTCGTGATTTGTGAACAATAAACCATGCCTAGGGGGGTCTAACGACCCTCGGCTGCGCCTCGGGCCTAACGACCACCCCTAGGCATGGTTTATTGTTCACAAACCACTCCTGCGCGTGATGTAATGCTTAAGTACTGTATTGTACCCATCCTGCAATCTGTTAATAAAGTTTTCAATCAATCAATCAATCAATCAATCAATCAAACCATGTGCAGAGAATTAGCCAGCCTGCTACTTGTCCCACCAAACTGAAAGGACCCTTGAGCCTGTTGTCTCCTCTGACTTCCTGCCTGGAAGTGACACGTCCAGGACAGTAATTACAGTGAGAATGGGAGTGAGGGGACAGACTCTGAGGGGAGAGACTAGAGCGATGGGACACACTGTTTTTTGCAACACTAATATCACCAACATCTAAGAAGGGAGATCCCCACTTGAATGGCCCTTCTAAGGTTTCTCTCCTCCACATTGCCTGCGGTGCATTTTTTCCTATTGCTAGGTTTTAGTGAGTTTTTCCTTACCTTCGCCTTACCTTTTTTGGACTTCATGGTGTTTTTGTTTTGGTCTTGATTTATTGTGATGTTTCTTCTTGACTTGTTTAATTAACTCAATCAGCGCCAGACCCGAGGATAGTCGGGTTAACTCGCCAACCACTCAGCGCCAGACCCGAGTATAGTCTGGTTTTCATCGTTATTTCTTTTATTCGATATTTTTATTCATTTCTCTCACACGGACCTCAGGGTTACCATAGGGAATCACTCTGATATCGCTAGAGTGCAATACCGACCGCATCCTGGTAGGTGGCAGTATCGCCCACCCTTCTAAACCTTTTTTTCACACCCGGTGTTACATTTAATTCACTCCGGGCACAGTTTTTTTGGTCAGGCGAGTCTAGCGGTTCACTCGATGACATTGAAACGCGTCCAATTCCCCCGATGCATGTGTTGTGGTGGATTATGTTGGCGACACAATGGACACCAATACTGGAAATCAGACAATTGGAATATTCTTTTTGGGGTACCTCCTAGTGAAGGTAAGGACTATATGACATCAATCCTGCTTTGAAACAACCATGGTTTCACATCGATCGCAACGACCATGTGTAACGTACTCCAGAACGTATGCCGTTGGTGACGATCAAAGCATCAAAAAACGACCCCCCCCCCCCCCCTTTCATGCATTCATGAGGTGAGCAACACCAAAGCTTTTAGTAAAATTCACGTATTGCTCCATAGCGCCGTTTTCTGGAATTAGCCAGGATCACGTGTCCGGCCCATGGGGACATTAACTGTGTGTTGTTGGGCCTTACAAATACATTTGATTTGATTTTGATTTGATTTGGAGCGAGGGGACAGACTGGAGTGAGGAGACAGACTCATTGCTCACTGACCCGTGCGTAGAGCCAATAAGGGGGCGTCGCCGGCCGCCGGGTCTTCCGTCTGAGCAGGTAATTGAGCATATTCACACGGTGGCCATTTTGCTCTTATGTCACGCTCAGATTCAGGGATTCAGGTTGGGCTTCAGGTTGAGAGAGAGAGAGGGATGGAGGGAGAGAGGGAGAGAGAGAAACACACAGAGAGAGACACACACAGAGAGTGAGACAGAGAGAGATACACAGTGTGAGAGAGAGAGAGAGAGAGAGAGAGAGAGAGAGAGAGAGAGAGAGAGAGACACAGAGAGAGACACAGTGAGAAGGAGAGAGAGACACACACTGAGAGAGAGAGAGAGAGAGAGAGAGAGAGAGAGAGAGAGAGAGAGAGAGAGAGAGAGAGAGAGAGAGAGAGAGGGAGACACACACACACACACACAGAGAGAGACACAGTGAGAGAGAGAGAAAGAGAGAGAGAATTTTTCAGACCATATACTGTAAATGTGGGGTATATATTCTCACATAGGCAGCCTGCTTGGGCAGGTTGGGACCAGGTTGGGACCAGGTTGGGACCAGGTTGGGACCAGGTTGGGACCAGGCTAATAGGGTCAATGGCTTCCGTTCCTTGGCGCACCGTGGGGACCCGTCCCCTTGTGTCCCAACACAAGCAATTAGAGCAATTTTACAACTCTTTCCTGAGCTGTTTTATTGCTTGTAATTACTTTATTGCTACTTATATGAACTCAAGTGATTGCTCGCCGAACAATGGCCTCTCAGGCGGATAAGGATTAGTTTGAATGGTGGGAAGTGTTGCAAGAATTAGCCGAACTGTGGCAAATCTTGGATTATTAGGTTGTTGTTGCATGAAAACATCTTCCACTGTGTGTCAAGCTGCTGTAAACTGTACATATGACTTCAGTTATCTTCTGAGACAGATAGCAGTGAAGCAAGGTATGCAGCAAGAGGCCTCTGTTCAAGATGTTTAAGATCACACCGCTACCTCTGAATCATATTTAAGATCACACCGCTATATTTAAGATCACACCGCTACCTCTGAATCATATTTAAGATCACACCGCTATATTTAAGATCACACCGCTACCTCTGAATCATATTTAAGATCACACCGCTATATTTAAGATCACACTGCTACCTCTGAATCATATTTAAGATCACACCGCTATATTTAAGATCACACCGCTACCTCTGAATCATATTTAAGATCACACCGCTATATTTAAGATCACACCGCTACCTCTGAATCATATTTAAGATCACACCGCTATATTTAAGATCACACTGCTACCTCTGAATCATATTTAAGATCACACCGCTATATTTAAGATCACACCGCTACCTCTGAATCATATTTAAGATCACACCGCTATATTTAAGATCACACCTCTATCTCTGAATCATATTTAAGATCACACCGCTATATTTAAGATCACACCGCTACCTCTGAATCATATTTAAGATCACACCGCTATATTTAAGATTCACACCGCTACCTCTGAATCATATTTAAGATCATGAATTTAAGATCATACCGCTACCTCTTTTTTTTGTATCAACTTTTTCTCCTCCTTTTTCTGTATTTTCTCCCATCCCAATTTAGTCGTTATGCCAATTCCCCCCTCCCCTTCCTGGTCGTTGCGCGCATTTGCCCCCCACTTGCCGGTCTAGGGAGGGTTGATAGATACTATCACATGTCCCCTTCCGATACATGCAGAGTCAGCCAGCCGCTTCTTTTCACCTGACAGCGAGGACTCTCACTGGGGGAGCGTAACGCGTGGGAGGCTCACACTACTCCCCCCAGTTCCCTCCCTTGCTGAGCAGGCGCCCCGACCGACCTGTAGGAGTCGCTGTTTACAACAACCAGGATACACACCCTGCCGGCTTCCCACCCGCTAACACTGCCAATTGGTTAGTATGGACGACCGACCAAGCCGGAGGTACCGCTGACAGCTGGATTCGATACCAGTGTCTCTGCGGTGGTAGGCAGGCGCTTAGTCCGCTGCGCTACCCAGCCGCCCATCATACCGCTACCTCTGAATCATATTTAAGATAATACCGCTATCTGTGAATCATATTTACGGTCATGAATTTAAGATCATACTGCTAACTCTGAATCATATTTAATTTCATGAATTCAAGATCATACCGCTATCTCTTAATCATATTTAAGATCAAATTTAAGATCATACTGATATCTCTGAATCATAATGTAAGATCATGAATTTAAGATAATACCACTATCTCTGAATCATATGTAAGATCATGAATTTGAGATCATACCACTATTTCTGAATCATATGTAAGATCATGAATTTGAGATCATACCGCTATCTCTGAATCATTATGTAAGATCATGAATTTAAGATAATACCACTATCTCTGAATCATATTTGATCATGAATTTGAGATCATACCATTATTTTTTTTATCAACTCAGTAGATCATCCTCCATGTGTGTGTGGTTTTACAAAGTCTACACAATGGGAAAGCATTAAACCAATCATCTGTCTAAACCTCGTAACTCTATTCGCCCTCAAATCTGTTAGTTTTTTTCATCTGCTGAAAAGTTGGGTTTTGGAGTTATGAGGTTTTGTCCCACCAGCAGCGATATGTAAGATCATGAATTTGAGATCATACCGCTATCTCTGAATCATTATGTAAGATCATGAATTTCAGATAGGGATGCTCGATATTGGCTTTTTTACCGATACCGATATACCGATATTGTCCAACTCTTAATTTCCGATACCGATATCAACCGATATCAACCGATACCGATATATGCAGGGTTCCCCCCCCCAAAAAATGGAATAATTTCAGGTAATTAACATTACATATCTCTTGTTGTGGAATTAACACAACATTATGCATACTTTTGACAATAAACAAAATCAGAATTTGTTCTTAAAAGAAAAAAAGAAAAAATATTGAAAACCAATACAGATATTTTCCGATATCACATTTTAATGCCGATATCGGTAGGCCGATAATATCGGACATCCCTAATTTCAGATCATGCCACTATCTCTGAATCATATGTAAGATCATGAATTTGAGATCATAACGCTATGACGAGAAAGCCTATCGGGAGGAGGTTGATGAACTGGCACGCTGGTGCCGGGATAACAGCCTACTCCTGAACATTGGTAAAACCAAGGAGCTGATCGTGGATTTTAGGAGAATACAGCAGGGGACACACAAGCCAATGTGGATAAATGGGGCTATCGTGGACAGGGTGAGCAGTTTTAAGTACCTGGGAGTCCACATCACAGAGGACCTGACATGGACAACTCACATAGACACTGTGGTAAAAAAGGCGAAACAGCACCTCACCACGGCGAGTGTCTGTATACACCACTCGAGTTTAGTGTAAAGTGTTTGAAGATTGGAGCTGCATAGACATTATTTCTTTATTTTTCTCTTTCTCACAAGTTTAAGAGAAAAGGCTAAGCTATAATGTCTTCATCGGAGGGTTCGAGCGCTCACAACATCACCCTTCACCAGCGATTTTCCATTGCCGCCTCTGCCGTGCGTTGTGGGGCTGCTCTGACTCCACGGTCGTGGCAGTCAGACGCACCCGAGCGGTGTCCGGTGGGGAGTTTGCCTCTCCGAGGGGCTGTTGAGCCAAGGCCGTCTCCCGTGAGATGGCCTAGTTCCAGCGCTGGTTCTCCCGCCAGTGGACGGTCGGCCGATAGGCCGACGGCTCCTCTGGTGGCGGAGGATCTGAGACGCAAGCTCTTCGCCTCTGCTCGCTCCCGTCGTAAGATGGTGAGCTGCAGGGGCGAACGGCCTGGCTTTGGGGAGTTGCTGGAGCCAGACGAGGGTGCTCCTGCTCGGTCTCCTTGTCCGATGGAAGGGAGCGGGAGCGCTCTTGTTTGACGCCCCGTTGGAGACGTATCACTCTCCCCCTCAGGGTGTGGCAGGGGGTGATATGTCTCCTTGGGGTCCCTCGTCATCCGATGTTGGGTTAGAACCTCCGACTCGGAGACGGGATGCCCAGCTATCAACCACGTCAGATGGTGGCGCCACATATGGCAGCCTCCCGTACGTGAGGGACGCGGGCTGCGTGGAGGGAGGTGCGCATGGGGAATTGCATGCCTTGTTCCCGGAGCTCATGGCGGCCGCCGCAGCCACTGCCTGCACCTGTCCCTGATGACTTGATAGGTCATCTCTGGCAACGTCGTCCTGTGAGGGAGACGGGCGTTGTCTGCCCATTCTTCCCCTCAATGGAGGCCTACGTGCGTCAGGGACAGGTAATCTCCCGCATCACTGGCCTTACCCCCTCCTACGTGCCAGTCACGCGGGTGGCGGGTTTGGTCCAGGGATTAAAGGAAGGGGTGCCTTGGCTTGATAGCCCAATGGCATCTATTCTTTGTCTCGAGGTGGTGTGGGAGCCGTTGCGGAAGCCGGTTCCCCATGGGAAATCGGCTAGGCAGTTGGCCAACTGGAGTAACCAGTCATTCATCGCCGCAACACAGAGCCTGGCTGCGACGTCCAACATTGCACTGCTGGCGCGCTTCATGTCGGGATGATGGCGGGCGGGTCGGTGTTGGACGATCACCATCAGTTCCTACATGCCCAGGCGGCTGGAGCCATCCTGCACCTGGTACAGCTGCAGGGAATCGCCGCCGGGAAGGGATGCGCCCTGGCCACTCTGACCCAGCACCACCTTTGGCTGGAGCAAGCGAGGGTGCCGGAGCAGAAGAGGCTTCCCCTGCTCACGGCCCCCCTCTCCGAGGCTGGGCTGTTCGGGTCTGCTATGCAGCAAATGACGGCTGCATGCAGAGACATGGAGGAGGAGCGCGCTGTGCTGCAGGCCCATTTCCTCCCACCCGATGCCGCCGGTGCTGTTCGACGGAGGCCACGTCGTCGGGGATCAGCGACCGTCGCCACCGCCACCACCGCCGCCGCTGCTGGGCCTTCGCCCAAGAAGTCCAGGAGTGGAGAGGGTGCCTCGTCCGCCGCAGCCAGCCGACCCACGCCCGGAGGTGACGGTAGGGATCGTCATGTCCAGGCACCCCAGAACCGTCCCTCCGGGCCCGCTCCCCGTGGGGGCAAACACCGGGCTGCATGCGGCAGGTGCCGCTAGTGATTTTTCCCCCTGTTCCCTTCCCCGCCCCAACCATATGATTTTGTTGCATGTTAAATAAAGGGTCCCTCCTGGTGAGGGAATTTTTTTTGTTACAAACTGTGTGTTTATTCACTGTATATGTTGGGGATACGATGTGTGAACCCTCACCTGGCTGTGGGGTTGTTTAGGAGAGCAGGACTTTTAGTCATTCTGGTCACTACATATATATGTGCTTAGCAAGGCCTGTGGCTAGCACTCGGTTGAAAGACTTTTCTTTCCTCATCCTGAAGAAATATGTTTCTTCTTATAGTGGTACATTTTTACCGTTGTAGCTGAGGGGGTTGTGTGTATTCTGTTACATTGGAAACTATGGCATTGAGTCCACAACTTTGGAGTGTTAGCCTACAGAAGTGCTCGTGTGTATAGCTTGTACCAATGTCTTATAGACCCTCTCTCAACCTTCTGTGTTTTTTTCTTAAAACATGAAACACGGGTGTCGTGTTCACACATAAGCCTTCTGCCTTGTTTATAAACCCTGTTTGCAGACGAGTTGTCGTCTGTGACTAGCGTGCGTTGGGTTAGCTTATCCTGGTAGGATATACACTTCTCCATTTTAGCATGCTGGCTACATAGGTATCGCCGCTGATGGCTTGTTTTCTATCGTATCCGGGGTGTGGGGTCATGAGGGGGTGAACTGATAAACCCCTCCTTCCCTCTTTTCTGATTGGTCAGGGGGTTGGGCCTTCTGTCCTTCAGGTTCCCTGCTGCACTGATTGGTCAGCACGGCACGGGGTAGGGAGAGGGGGGGGGGTGCAGGGAGTTCCCTGATTCCTCGCCTTTTGGTCGGTTGAGTCATGGGATTCCCCCCGCCATAGAGTACGTCACTGGGCACGTTTCTATTGGTTGGCAACTTCCGTGAGTTCTTTACAGGCTCCATATGTGGACCTCTGTTGTTGTCAAGTTGGTGTTGCGGTGCATAGGAACTCAAGAGTTCTGCTGCGCTCTGTATATATGTGTCTTGAGCTTTTGGTCACGTGGCTCAATGTTACATAAACTTTTCAATTTGTTGCTCACGTGGGAAGTCTCTCTGGGGGTTCCCCGTCCCCTCTATTATGGAGCAGGTTGACGGGGTGTTGTTTTCCCTCGGCCGCGTCATATGGGACCCATGTTCCTATTTTTTCTGTAAAAAAAGCGTCTTCTTGTCGTTCTCCCAGGCGGCTTGGAGTTACGATATCTGGGTTCTTGTTAGAATTACCATTGATATGTTTTGGGTCTCGACATGTACATAGTGCTGGCCCTGGGTGCTTCTGATAGGAACCACGCATGGGCTTGCGCGCCTTGGTTGCTCATCATTGAAACAGCGTTTTTTATGGGGCAACTGGGATGGAGTTTGTCTCTTCCGAGCGCCAGTGTACTAGGCTTGTCTCGGGCGTGGTGCTTTGTGTTCTGACCGTCTGGGTGGCGCCCTCTGTGATGTTTTGGATCGACACACGTACCTACCCCCCTCCTGGGACTGGGGATGGCGGCGTGATTAGGACACGGGACTGGTTCTGGTCGCGCCGGACCAGGTCGGTTAACCCGTTGTCCGCCGGGGCGCAGATCTGCTGTTCTGGTACCCTGAGGGACTTGTGCTTTTTCGGGGGGAAAATGCCGGGTCGGCCCGGGCGTTGAAGGGTTTAATGTTATGGAGGTGTTTGTGGTTATGTTACTGCGTGTTATCCCTCACTGTTGCTTGGTCCATATTGTGTTGTACCTTGCGCTGTGCTAAGGAGCCTGGTCCTTCTCCATTCTTTTTTCGCCCCTCTCTTCTCCTGCTTGGCGGGGCTGGGAGGGGGCTGTCGAGGTGGTTCTTGTAGAACCCCTCTGGCATCCCTGTGTACGTCCCGGTCCGCCGGGCCCAGGTCCGAATTTGTTTTCGTCTACCTGTTGGCCTGGGTTAACCCCTTCTTGAAAACTGAAACACTTGTACTGCTGTATAGCCAGTGTATACCCGCAGTTGTGTTTTGGAGTTTTGGAGTTTTTTCTTGAGGGGTTATAGGAACAACCGCCTCATGTTAGAACCAAGGTGGTGGTTGGTTTCCTGATGTGTTGGTAGCGGAGTCAACTCTCGGGGTAGGCCGGGCTTGGCCCCGTCTGCCTGTGAGTGTGCCCCCGCACCTTTCATGACGTCTGCCAATCATGTCAGCCTTCTCTGCCTCTGCCCTTTTGGGGGTTGGTTTTTTTTTGTGGAGGCTGCAACATGGTGCACAGCATACCAGCATACGCCCCTTCCGCCGGGGTGCTGTTTTCAGCAGACCCCTTTGGCGCCTGTCTAGTCTGCAGTGCTCCAGGCTCAGGTCGAGTGGCCTGTTGCCTGGATTGAGGGATCAACCTCTTTGAGGATTGTCTCCCCGGTGCGCTGCCTGGTCCTGCTGTGGGTGTAGCCTCTTGAGTGCTTCGGGGCGGCGTGCTGTAGGGGGGAAGGGCTTGCTCTTGGATGGGCCCTGTCCGAATACGCTGGCGATGTGGGGGGTGGTGTCACTAGTGACCGCCTGGTGGGGTCTCGATGCTGCGGCGTCGTTGGCCTCACCAGGCCCCCTTTTCCGGGGGGTCCAGTCCCTTCCTGGGGCTGGGTCCTCCTTCGCGCTCCGCTGCTACGGCCTTGCCACGGGGTTGGGTTTTTGCCCTTGACCCCGTGATATTAGGGGTTGTAACAGGGTTTTTATTTCTTCCCGTTCGTTCCCTAGTGGCATGTGGGTTGCGCGTTTGTGTAGTCGTGGGTTCTTCTGTGGGAAGGTAAGTCCCACGGTCTGCTCACCCTGTGTGTTTGAGTTGCTAAACCCCTCTTCGCACAGTCGGATCCGATTCCCTCCCGTCCTCCACTAGGGGGGTCCGGGGGCTCGGGTCCTCCCCGGTTCTGATGGTTGTGGGGGGCCTCAGCGGGTACATTTGTCGAGCTTCCGCCCTGCTCAGCTCCTATGTTCCAGAAGGACTCAGAGCGGTAGCTTTACGATCTATAACGTACGGTTATATCTATAACCATAGTTATATGAGTATAGCGGACGCTCTGCGTCGGACTCACTGAGGACCCTGTGGTCTTCGCCCTGGTGGTGAAAGACTTGGGAAGGAGCTGTTAGTATGGCCACACCCCTGCTTATGTAGAGGAGAGGATGGGGGTGTGGCCAGGCGAATAGGTGTATAAAGGTGCATGTGGAGATTTATTCAGTGTTTATACTGATGTAAGGATGTGTTCAAGAAGGACGCAGAGCGTCCGCTATACTCATAACTATGGTTATAGATATAACCGTACGATCTCTCCACACACAAGCACACATGAACACACACATACACACACACAACACAACATTCTGCACTCGCTCACACACAAACACACCATAGGTCACTTTAAACACACGAAAAAAGGACACTTTAAGAAAGAGAAAAAGTATAGCTAGTAACAGCAAGTATAGCATAGGGACATAGAAGTAAAAACTGTATATTGTATAGTAGTGTTATGTACATAGGACCCAGTGCCTTTAAGTGATTTATTAACATTTTATCATGTCTATTCTACTTATTTTTTATTACTATTTACTATTATTAGTATTGTATTCTTGCACAATCGTAGCGGGCATGGCCAACCGCATTTCACTGTATGCCCTGGTATGGATGTGATAAATAATCTCTTGATTCTTGAATCTCTGAATCATGTCATATCTGTTGCATTCTATGTAGCATTGATGGAGAGCAGCCTGTAGTCTTATCAGCAGCTGTAGGCAGTGAGTTATGTGGGAAAAGACTCCCCTTTTTTCTACTCTGTATTGTATATTGTATATATGTATATTGAACACTTTTGTTTACACTTGTTTACGTACTTTTGACTTTCTATTTTATACTTTATCTATTTTTTATCTAGCACACTCTCAGGAGCAAAACAGAAAAAAGCATTTCATATAAAAGTATTCTGTATTTTTGTATGACAACTAATAAAGAAACTTGAAACCTCTAATCACATTCATAAACACTCTCACATCCCTTGAACCTGACTGGTCCTAAAGAAATACTGATCCTAAAGAAATACTCCTTCTCTGAGGTGAGCACCTCAGATACTCTGTTGTAAACTCCGCCCCACTGTATATTGTATCTTGGTTATTTAGTATTATTATTACTATTATTATTATTATTATTATTATTATTATTATTATTATTATTATTATTATTATTATTATTATTATTATTATTATTATTATTATTATTATTATAATTTTTCTATATATTTTTTTTAACTTTCTTTTTGCCTGTTTTCGGTTTTGTTTAGTTCTTGTCTTTGTTGTTTTTTGTTGTTCCTGGTCAATTTCAGTCCTGTCCATGTCTCGCCATGTCCCATAAAAAAAAACAAAAAATCATGGTGATATGTTAAATATTGATAAAGAACCTTTGCTTCTCTGTACCACCTATGTTTCACCAATAAAAGATATATAACACATTTTTAAAGAAAGAAAGAAACTTGAAACTTGAAACTTGCTGCACAACAACCTTCAGCTGCAAGGAGCTTCGTGGCATGAATTGCATTTCGCTGTATTTCGCTGTAGACTGCAGCAGCTGGTGATAGAAATATAGCCTATATATATAGCCTATATTTCTATCACCAGCTGCTGCGGTCTACAGCGAAATGCAATTCATGCCACGAAACTGCCTAAAATATATTATATACAATATATCGTTTTATATATAATTGTATCAACAGATAGTAGGTAGTGCACACATGCACTGCATGGCACAATATAGGGCGAATGTCTCTAGCCGAGAGGGGCTGCCGATTTGGGGGGGATAGATTCGTTCAGGTGTGGCTGGTGATGTGAGACGCGCGGCCGCTTGTGTGCACCTCGAGGGGGCAGCGTCAGCGCAAGGCAGCCCCCCCCCCCCCCCCCGCATCTCTCTCCCAGACCCGTCAATAGGTCACCCTAACCCGCTACATTTCTACCCAATGTCAGGGTATTTTATAACGTTAGCGTTTCGCCATTTCCTGACCAATATGCGTCAATTATTTTCTTCTAATGAGCACATTATGTGAGTATAATGTGCAGCTGGTTGAAACGCTGGGATATTATGTATAAAATGTAGAAATGAATATGACCGGCCTCCTTCCCTCAGAGCGAGCCCGCACCGAGAACTGCCGGCGATAAGGGGGCGTGCTAGCGTAGGGTCACGTGGGCGTCGTGGCCAATCAGAGGAACCCGGAAACCGAGCGGCGTTGTAGAAGGCATAGACGCACCCAGGACCTTCTCGCTGTGAGGCAAGCACGCTGACCACCATGTTACACATTCAATATTATGTTACTTTAACTGTATGGTGCCTCCATACAAAGTAACAACATTTAACTGTATGGTGTCTCCAATATACAGTTTTTCCCCTTCGAATGTAGATATTTTTTTACGATCTCTTTCTCTTAAACAGTACTATATATTTGTATGTCTTGCATGTCATAAAATGTCTTGATGAAACAGTACTGTATTATCTGTATGTCATAAATGTCTTGATTCATTGAAAATGGGGGACCCTGATGTAAACAAGACGAAAGTCTTTTTCTGGTCTGCATCCCCTTAACAATTGTTTGTATTGAGCCGTACTGTATTGTACCCATTCTGCAATCTGTTAATAAAGTCATCAATCAATCAATCAATCAATCAATCAATCAATCCATACAAAGTAACAACATTTAACTGAATTGTGTCTTCATACAAAGTAACATTTAACTGAATGGTGTCTCCATACAAAGTAACAACATCTAACTGACTGGTGTCTCCATACAAAGTAACAACATTTAACTGAATGGTGTCTCCATACAAAGTAACATTTAACTGCATGGTGTCTCCATACAAAGTAACATTTAACTGAATGGTATCTCCATACAAAGTAACAACTAACTGTATGGTGTCTTCATACAAAGTAACATTTAACTGAATGGTGTCTTCATACAAAGTAACATTTAACTGAATGGTGTCTTCATACAAAGTAACATTTAACTGAATGGTGTCTTCATACAAAGTAACATTTAACTGTATGGTGTCTTCATACAAAGTAACAACATTTAACTGAATGGTGTCTTCATATAAATTAACAACATTTAACTGAATGGTTTCTCCATACAAAGTAACATTTAACTGTATGGTGTCTTCATACAAAGTAACAACATTTGACTGAATGGTGTCTTCATATAAATTAACGAAAGGTTATGTATATAACCTAGTTATATGAGTACTGGCTGAGCGTCCCGCTCTTAAGCCTATCGAGATATACCTCATCTCATGTACCTACTGTACTCCACCAACGAAAAAACAAATACGCCCATCACCTGCCGGGTCCCGCCCCTATGGAGGCGTAGCCTATAAGACACTAGGCATGGTCACCAAACACTCTTCCTCGCCAAAAAACCCGTTTCCAGGAAAAGATTCCTCAAAAGGGAACTCAGGGCCGTTAAGAGCGGGACGCTCAGCCAGTACTCATATAACTAGGTTATATACATAACCTTTCGTTATATTATCGTACTTGGCCATCGCGTCCCGCTCTTAAGCCTATCGAGATATGGGGTAGAGCGGACGTGAGGCCCGACAGATGTACCCCCTGAGGACCCGTAAGCCCACATCAAGGGGTTGGGGAGTCCCGTCACCCCATCCTTCCTAATGAAGGGGGCGCGCAGTCAACTCCACCTGAGTGCGAGCAAGAGGGAACTAGAACCCCTTGAACACACAGCACAGGCGGAACCACGTGTGACCTAACACACTGTGGCCCATACCCACACACTCCTGCTACCCTACCAAAGGACGGGAAGCAGGAAAGGCCACAGACCCCAGAACCGCCTGGGAGACAGAATCCCCGGTCATGTCCATGAGGTAAAACCTGCAGCACAGATGTCCTCCACCGAGGCCCCACCCAGCAGAGCGGCAGAGGCAGCCACCCCACGAGTGGAGTGTGCCCTGACGCCCCCAGGGGGATCCAGCCCGGCCAACGTGTAGCAGAGGGCAATGCCCTCGCACAACCAATGGGACAGGCGCTGTTTCGATAGTGCCTTACCGGCACGAGAACCACCGTGACAGACAAAAAGCTGATCGGTAACCCTGAGGTCCTGAGTACGGCTGAGGTAAATTCCCAAAGCACAGACCGGACATGACAGGTGAAGGCCCGCATCTAACTCACTAGCGTGAGGAGGCGGACGAAACGCCTAAACCACAATATCCGTGGAGCGGAAGGAACTCCGGATATTCTTAGGCACGAAAGCAGGATTAGGCCGCAGAGTGGCACCGCAATCGGAACGAAAAGACAGGCACTCTGGACGTACCGAAAGAGCACAGAGCTCACCCACGCGTTTAGCGGAGGTGACAGCCAGCAAGAACGCGGTCTTGAAAGACAGCTGTCCCAACGGCGCTTGCTCAAGCGGCTCAAACGGGGCCAAGGACAACCGACCGAGGACCAATTGAAGATCCCAACTCGGAGCCAAAGAGCGTTGCACCGGCTTAACGCGTCGAGCGCCAAGCAGGAAACGCTTCACAAGAGGGTGGCTGAACAAGACATCCCCCTCAAACCCCTCATGATAGGAGGATATAGCTGCTGCATATACCCTCACCGTCAAAGCCGACAGTCTACCAAGGAGAGACTGGAGATAACTAAGGACAGCATCCAGGGGGCAGGAGACTGGGTCCCGGCCCCCCGCCTTACACCACTCTTGGAACATACGCCATCTGCCCGCGTAAAGCGCGACAGTGGAGGGAGCATGCGCATTCCGGATGGTATTAACCACAGAAGGGTCCATCCTCTCCAGACTTACCCTCCCACCAGCCACACCAACAGGCGTTGGCTCAACACCGGGTACTGGAACAGCGACCCGTGTTGCTGAGAGAGGGCCGTCACCGACCAAGGAATAACCCAAGGCGGAGCGACCAGTAGCTGGATCAAGACCGGAAACCACACTGCCGTGCCCCGGTCCGGCGCGACCAGGATCACCGTCCTGCGCTCCCTCCGTATCCACTCCAACAGCTGACCCAACAGCTGTACAGGAGGAAGGGCGTACAGAAGACCGGGCGGCCATGGAAAGATCGAGAAGGCATCCACCCCCAAGGGGGGATGATCTGCTCGACTGACCGAGAACCACAAGGGGCACTTGTGAGAGCGTCGGCTCGCAAACAGATCTACCGAGGCCTCCCCGAAACGATCCCAGATCTGTCTGACTATGTCGGGGCGGAGTTCCCACTCGTCGTAACGAGGACCGCCCCGAGACATCATATCCGCGCCCACATTCTCTGCACCAGGGATGTGGAGCGCCCTCAGACTGCGCAGCCTGCGAGATGCCCATAGCCAAAGTTCGACCGCCGCCCGGTGCAGGCGGATGGAACGAGTCCCACCCTGCCTGTTGATATACGCCGCTGCCGTCATACTGTCCGTTCTGACCATAACGTGCTCGCCTACCACCAGGTGGTCGAACCGTTTGAGGACCAGGAGGACCGCCTTCAATTCCAACACATTGATGTGTGGGGTAGACTGGCCAGCATGGACCTTCGTCCAGCTGTCCCCCACTGCGTGGGTCCGATACGTCCCTCCCCAACCCGTGAGAGAGGCGTCGGTGAAGACCGTGACGTGTGAGCGCCTGCTGCCCATGGGGACTCCAATGGTGAGGATACCCAGCCTCCTCCAATGGGCGAGATCTCCCCATATCGACAAAGGAACCGTCAACCGTTTCCATTTGTCCCTCACCAGATCTATCCCCATAGAGAAAAACCACCTCTGTATCCTCCTCATGAAGAGGAGGCCAAGAGGAACCACCGTGTGAGCAGATGCTATCATACCGAGCAGGCGCATCACTTGCAGCGCCGTGACCGTCCCTCCCGAGCGCGCGAAGGATAGACACCCGCCGCTGCTCCGAGAGGGTTACAATCATGGGCCTTGACCTCAACGTCAAGCCCAAGTACTCCACCTGTTGACTGGGAAGAGGCGTACTCTTCTTCCAGTTCACAGCAAAACCCAGCCTGGTGAGGAATTCCACCACCAGCCTGATACGAGACCTGGCAACCTCCTCCGAACGACTGAGGAGTAGAATGTCGTCGAGATAGAATAGAACCCGTATTCCCCGACGACGTAGAGGCTCCAGCGCAGTCGCTATGCACTTGGTGAATGTGCGGGGAGCCAGAGAATAGCCGAACGGCAACCTCTGGTACTCGTACGCTACGCCCTGAAACAGGAACCGCAGGAACTTCCTGTGAAGAGGGAAAATCGGGATGTGAAAATACGCATCCTTCAGGTCTATGGAGGTGAACCAGTCTCCCCTTCTGACAGCAAGCAGAAGGAGTTTGACGGTCAACATCCTGAACGGTCTCGCTACAATCAACCGATTGAACGCGGACAGATCCAGTATAGGTCTGACCCCCCCCTATTTTCTTGGGCACCAGAAAATAACGGGAGTAGACGCCTGACATCGCGTCCTCTCTCGGGACCACGACTACGGCCTGCTTCGCCAACAGAGATTGGATCTCATCGGCCAGGGCTGTCACTGCTTCTGACCCTGAAACAACTCTTCATACAAAGTAGCAACATTTAAACTGTATGGTATCTTCATACAAAGTAGCAACATTTACTGATGAAGTGGAGGAGTTCAGTAGTTTTAGGGGTTGCAGGGGGCATGTCCCGCTCAATATTGAGAAGATGTAAATTTGTCCCCCTCAGAAAATATAGATAATATGAAAGACAATAAATAATACAATACAATAAATATTTGAAAGCAATACATAAAGCCTGAGAGCCTTACTGCATTATATTCCATTATATTTGTGTCAGCGGGTACCTGAATGTTGTCTTTTCCTTTACATCAATAAAGACATTTCCACCATGAATTGATACAGAAAAGGCACAAATTGGTGCATTAAAGTACAAGTGTTTGACGCTCAGAATTTCCTGGGGGACGACCCCCAGGCACCCCCCCTTATTAGTACAACTGTCTGTAAGTCAAGCCCAAACCGTGCCAGCCTCAGAGAGGTCAGAGGTCAGAGCTCCCTGTACCAGCCTCAGAGAGATCAGAGCTCCCTGTACCAGCCTCAGAGAGGTCAGAGGTCAGAGCTCCCTGTACCAGCCTCAGAGAGGTCAGAGATCAGAGCTCCCTGTACCAGCCTCAGAGAGGTCAGAGGTCAGAGCTCCCTGTACCAGCCTCAGAGAGGTCAGAGATCAGAGCTCCCTGTACCAGCCTCAGAGAGGTCAGAGGTCAGAGCTCCCTGTACCAGCCTCAGAGAGGTCAGAGCTCCCTGTACCAGCCTCAGAGAGGTCAGAGCTCCCTGTGCCAGCCTCAGAGAGGTCAGAGGTCAGAGCTCCCTGTACCAGCCTCAGAGAGGTCAGAGCTCCCTGTACCAGCCTCAGAGAGGTCAGAGCTCCCTGTACCAGCCTCAGAGAGGTCAGAGGTCAGAGCTCCCTGTACCAGCCTCAGAGAGGTCAGAGCTCCCTGTACCAGCCTCAGAGAGGTCAGAGCTCCCTGTACCAGCCTCAGAGAGGTCAGAGGTCAGAGCTCCCTGTACCAGCCTCAGAGAGGTCAGAGGTCAGAGCTCCCTGTACCAGCCTCAGAGAGGTCAGAGCTCCCTGTACCAGCCTCAGAGAGGTCAGAGCTCCCTGTACCAGCCTCAGAGAGGTCAGAGGTCAGAGCTCCCTGTACCAGCCTCAGAGAGGTCAGAGCTCCCTGTACCAGCCTCAGAGAGGTCAGAGCTCCCTGTACCAGCCTCAGAGAGGTCAGAGGTCAGAGCTCCCTGTACCAGCCTCAGAGAGGTCAGAGCTCCCTGTACCAGCCTCAGAGAGGTCAGAGCTCCCTGTACCAGCCTCAGAGAGGTCAGAGGTCAGAGCTCCCTGTACCAGCCTCAGAGAGGTCAGAGGTCAGAGCTCCCTGTACCAGCCTCAGAGAGGTCAGAGCTCCCTGTACCAGCCTCAGAGAGGTCAGAGCTCCCTGTACCAGCCTCAGAGAGGTCAGAGGTCAGAGCTCCCTGTGCCAGCCTCAGAGAGGTCAGCCTTCACATGGACATCACTCCTACATCTGAAGAAAAGCCTCATCTAGAGCTTACTGGCCTGAGACAACTGTCTTTTATTTATTTATTTGTTTATGTATGTATGTATGTATGTATGTATGTATGTATGTATGTATGTATGTATGTATGTATGTATGTATGTATGTATGTATGTATGTATGTATGTATGTATGTATGTATGTATGTATGTATGTATGTATGTATGTGTAACTGAGGGGTACAATTCCCTGACTGTATTGAATAAGTATGGTATCATTAAACCACTACTGAGTTATGTACTTTACTACTGGCCATACAGTACACAGGTATATGTGATGAACACCCACACAATAACACGGCTTAACAAAGAAAGTCCTGTTTGGAATATTTATTAGAAGAGCATCAATATTATCTTACAGTATTGAGAATTAGAGTCGCGCTTGTAAGGCGAAGAATGTGCATGAATAGGTCAAGAGCGTAAGTCCATGAGCATATTACGATAGGGATAATTAATACCACCTGTAGCATAAGAATTATATAAGGCACACTCGTAGGTCAGCTGGAGATACTAAGGGGGTTCCCTCCGGTTGTAAGCCAGCAGGGGAGAGGAATGTTCAGGAGCAAAAGTCTGGATCAACGAGGAATCAATAAGCTCCAGCTACGGGAGGCAGTACATATACTCCCCTCGATCGGCAGACAAAAGCAGCAACTATAATCCAAGTATGCGGGACAGCATGGATGAAAGCCAGCCAGCCTCTTCCTAGAGACGGGCTCGAGTGATGCTCCTCACGGGTAAATCACACACAGCAGCGGGGTAGACGGTTCTCTCCTCCAGCAGCCACGGTACCAAAGCAATAATAATCCAGCCGGAAAAGGTGTTATGGTTTGTAACCGACCCCAATCGCACAACACAAGACAGGTATGATGGTTTGCCAAGAAACAGATATTTATTTAGAACAGGGAAAAAGGGCACTGTCCCTTTAAGGGAGAAAACACAAAACACTGGAATAACAAAAGAGGGGAAGGTAAAGTGCCTTTAAGAGGCGGGCAGGAAAGGGAACACTATGGGAAAGTAAGGGAACGCCTAAGGGAAGGTTAAGGGAACGCCTTGGGACAGAGGAACTAGAGACTAGGTAAACCAGGGACAAGGAGAACTAGGGAGAGAGGACTAGGGACTAGGAGAGCTAGGGATAGAGGACTAGGGACTAGGAGAACTAGGGAAGAACTGGGGACAGAGAACCGCGGAGGCGGGCTGGGGACAGGGAGGAACTGGGGACTGGTGGGAAAACATCTGGGCCGCTCTGCAGAACAGAGGAGAGGGTTAATATTCAAAGGGAACAAACAGAGCAGATGCAGAACAGTCCAAATAACAAAGTAACAAAGTAAATACTATCTTCGTGTGAATAAACACACAGTGGGAGATGAAAAGTCCAAAATAATATCCACGAGAGAACAAAACAGAGTGGGAGATGAAATGTCCAAACTAATAACTAAGTGAGAACTAAAGGAGGCAATACGCTGGGTGAGTGACATCACAATCAAAACTCACCCAGGCGTATGCGTAATGGTACAGGAACAGCAGCGGGACGAGGGCAAGGGGCATTACGCTGAGTGAGTGACATCACAATCAAAACTCACCCAGGCGTATGCGTAAAGGTACAGGGACAGCAGCGGGAACGGGGGCAAGAGGCATTACGCTGAGTGAGTGACATCACAATCAAAACTCACCCAGGCGTATGCGTAAAGGTACAGGGACAGCAGCGGGAACGGGGGCAAGGGCACTACGCTGAGTGAGTGACATCACAATCAAAACTCACCCAGGCGTATGCGTAAAGGTACAGGGACAGCAGCGGGAACGGGGGCAAGGGCACTACGCTGAGTGAGTGACATCACAATCAAAACTCACCCAGGCGTATGCGTAAAGGTACAGGGACAGCAGCGGGGCGAGGGCATCGCCACCGGGTGGCTGGCTGTCCGAGCCGAGGGACAGAGTGCTGGAACAGTGGCGGTGGCGAGGGTGTCGTCCACCGGGTAGCCGCTGTCGGAGCCGAGGAACAGAATGCTGGAACAGTGGCGGTGGCGAGGGTGTCGTCCACCGGGTAGCCGCTGTCGGAGCCGAGGAACAGAGTGCGCGCCACACCTTGGTGTGCGCGTCGGAACAGAGAGCTGGAACAGTGGCGGTGGCGAGGGTGTCGTCCACCGGGTAGCCGCTGTCGGAGCCGAGGAACAGAGTGCGCGCCACACCTTGGTGTGCGCGTCGGAACAGAGAGCTGGAACAGTGGCGGTGGCGAGGGTGTCGTCCACCGGGTAGCCGCTGTCGGAGCCGAGGAACAGAGTGCGCGCCACACCTTGGTGTGCGCGTCGGAACCGAGAGACGCCTCGGGGTGCGTCTGCGAGGAGGAGTGTGCCAAGCACGAAGGTCTGGAAGATGCGCGTCGGCGCGCTGAGGTCTGGAGAGCGTGCCAAGCTCGAAGGTCTGGAAGATGCGCGTCTGTGCGCTGGTACGGAGGAGCGTGCCAAGCTCGAAGGTCTGGAAGATGCGCGTTAGTGCGCTGGTACGGAGGAGCGTGCCAAGCTCGAAGGTCTGGAAGATGCGCGTCTGTGCGCTGGTACGGAGGAGCGTGCCAAGCTCGAAGGTCTGAAGTGGAACACTGGAATACCTCCCGTAGAGGATTAGAGAGCGCAGTACAGTGTCTCCCTCCAGGCAAACGGCGGCAGGTGGCGAAGGCTTGAGCGCATCTGGCGCGCTGGTCTGGAGTGGAACACTGGAATACCTCCCGTAGAGAATTAGAGAGCGCAGTACAATGTCTCCCTCCAGGCAAACGGCGACAGGTGGCCAAAGCCCTTGAAGATGCGCGTTGCGCGCTGGTGACTGGAGAGCGTGCCAAGCCCGAGGGTCCGGGAGATGCGCGTTGGTCTAGATGTGCGTCAGGACGAACAGCTGCGCTGGGGTCTGCAGTGGAGCGCTGGGGTGCCTCCCGTGGAAGTTACAGGGAGCGCAGAACAGTCTCCTCCACAGGCTACGGCGACAGCAGACGAAGGCTGGAGCAAACATCTCAAGGCTGGAGAGATCCATCTTACAGCATTGGTAGACCAGAGGATCTCCCGAAAGAGTCTAGATGTTAGAGAATATGACTCAGCATGAATACAACACGACCCCACGCCGAAACGAGGGGAAGAGCCCTGGTATTTAAAGCCCACAGGGGAACTAATTAGCCTGCCACCACAGGTGCGAGAGGTAATTGATAATAGTCCAGGTGTGGCCACTGAGAGTAAACGAGAGTAAAGAACGAGAGGGTGGGGGCTAGAGAGAGTGAGTGAGAAGGGAATTTCTAACAGTAGGCTTTAAAGAAACAGAGAAAAGGTGGTGAGCAGCGGGCAAAACCTCACAGTACCCCCCCCTCAACGGGAGCCACCCGGCGACCCAAAACAAATACAGACAGAGTGGCAGGGGGCAAAACAAGAGGTACTGGCCAAGCCAGCAGGGGAAGCCACCACAAGAGTGGGGCTAGCAAAAGAAACAGGGTCGCCGAGGGGTAACTAGGGTAGCAGAGGGGCAACTGGTCTAGAGGAACTGGGTCTAGAGAACTAGTCTAGCGAACTGGGCAAGAGAACTGGTCTAGAGAACTGGTTTAGAGAACTGGTCTAGAGAAACTGGGTCTAGAGAACTGGTCTAGAGCAACTGGTCTAGAGGAACTGAGGGGCAAGCAGGGTAGCTAAGGGGTAACCATGGAAGCACCGGGAAAGGGCTAGCAGAGGGAAGGTTAGCTGCCAGGGCACTGATAGCTACAGGGCCTATGCTAGCTGTACTGCTACATCAACATAGAGGCTGCGCAAGCTGCCGGAGCCAGGCTAGCAGAGGGAAAGGGTAGCTGCCAGGGCACTGATAGCTACAGGGCCTATGCTAGCTGTACTGCCACATCAACATAGAGGCTGCGCTAGCTGCCGGAGCTAGGCTGGCAGACAGGGCTGGACCAGCATGAGAGCACAAGCTAGCTGGAAGGACAGTCCTAGCTGTGTGAGAAAAACTGACCTTGCTAGCTGAAAGGGCAGTCCTAGCAGTGGGATAAACTACACAAAAAAGTGGAGGCCATGCAGAGGGACCGGGTTAGCTGCTTGGGCCTGGCTAGCTACAGGGCCTATGCCAGCTGCAAGGCTGCATTAACATAGAGGCTGTGCTAACAGCCGGGGCCAAGCTAGCAGACCGGGGCCATGCAGAGGGAAACTGGGTTAGCCGCCAGGGCATGGCTAGCTACAGGGCCTATGCCAGCAGCAAGGGCCGCATAAACATAGAGGCTGCGCTAGCAGCCGGGGCTAAGCTAGCAGACAGGGGCTCTGCTGAGGGACTGGGTTAGCTGCCAGGGCATGGCTAGCTACAGGGGGGTCAAACAGGGCAAAACGGGAAGCAAACAGGGGAGCTAACCGGGGAGACTAACAAGCTAAACAGGGGAGTAACAGGCTAACAAGGGAGCTAAACAGGACTAACAGGGAAGCTAAACTGGGCAAACAGGGAAGCTAACAGGGCTAACAGGGGAGTTAACAGGGCTAACAGGGGAGCTAGAGGGAACAAGAAAAAAAAAGGCAAACTCAACATACACCGTCTGTGCTGGCTGGGGTCGTCGATTTGGTGGGGTCGTACTGTTATGGTTTGTAACCGACCCCAATCGCACAACACAAGACAGGTATGATGGTTTGCCAAGAAACAGATATTTATTTAGAACAGGGAAAAAGGGCACTGTCCCTTTAAGGGAGAAAACACAAAACACTGGAATAACAAAAGAGGGGAAGGTAAAGTGCCTTTAAGAGGCGGGCAGGAAAGGGAACACTATGGGAAAGTAAGGGAACGCCTAAGGGAAGGTTAAGGGAACGCCTTGGGACAGAGGAACTAGAGACTAGGTAAACCAGGGACAAGGAGAACTAGGGAGAGAGGACTAGGGACTAGGAGAGCTAGGGATAGAGGACTAGGGACTAGGAGAACTAGGGAAGAACTGGGGACAGAGAACCGCGGAGGCGGGCTGGGGACAGGGAGGAACTGGGGACTGGTGGGAAAACATCTGGGCCGCTCTGCAGAACAGAGGAGAGGGTTAATATTCAAAGGGAACAAACAGAGCAGATGCAGAACAGTCCAAATAACAAAGTAACAAAGTAAATACTATCTTCGTGTGAATAAACACACAGTGGGAGATGAAAAGTCCAAAATAATATCCACGAGAGAACAAAACAGAGTGGGAGATGAAATGTCCAAACTAATAACTAAGTGAGAACTAAAGGAGGCAATACGCTGGGTGAGTGACATCACAATCAAAACTCACCCAGGCGTATGCGTAATGGTACAGGAACAGCAGCGGGACGAGGGCAAGGGGCATTACGCTGAGTGAGTGACATCACAATCAAAACTCACCCAGGCGTATGCGTAAAGGTACAGGGACAGCAGCGGGAACGGGGGCAAGAGGCATTACGCTGAGTGAGTGACATCACAATCAAAACTCACCCAGGCGTATGCGTAAAGGTACAGGGACAGCAGCGGGAACGGGGGCAAGGGCACTACGCTGAGTGAGTGACATCACAATCAAAACTCACCCAGGCGTATGCGTAAAGGTACAGGGACAGCAGCGGGAACGGGGGCAAGGGCACTACGCTGAGTGAGTGACATCACAATCAAAACTCACCCAGGCGTATGCGTAAAGGTACAGGGACAGCAGCGGGGCGAGGGCATCGCCACCGGGTGGCTGGCTGGCTGTCCGAGCCGAGGGACAGAGTGCTGGAACAGTGGCGGTGGCGAGGGTGTCGTCCACCGGGTAGCCGCTGTCGGAGCCGAGGAACAGAATGCTGGAACAGTGGCGGTGGCGAGGGTGTCGTCCACCGGGTAGCCGCTGTCGGAGCCGAGGAACAGAGTGCGCGCCACACCTTGGTGTGCGCGTCGGAACAGAGAGCTGGAACAGTGGCGGTGGCGAGGGTGTCGTCCACCGGGTAGCCGCTGTCGGAGCCGAGGAACAGAGTGCGCGCCACACCTTGGTGTGCGCGTCGGAACAGAGAGCTGGAACAGTGGCGGTGGCGAGGGTGTCGTCCACCGGGTAGCCGCTGTCGGAGCCGAGGAACAGAGTGCGCGCCACACCTTGGTGTGCGCGTCGGAACCGAGAGACGCCTCGGGGTGCGTCTGCGAGGAGGAGTGTGCCAAGCACGAAGGTCTGGAAGATGCGCGTCGGCGCGCTGAGGTCTGGAGAGCGTGCCAAGCTCGAAGGTCTGGAAGATGCGCGTCTGTGCGCTGGTACGGAGGAGCGTGCCAAGCTCGAAGGTCTGGAAGATGCGCGTCAGTGCGCTGGTACGGAGGAGCGTGCCAAGCTCGAAGGTCTGGAAGATGCGCGTCTGTGCGCTGGTACGGAGGAGCGTGCCAAGCTCGAAGGTCTGAAGTGGAACACTGGAATACCTCCCGTAGAGGATTAGAGAGCGCAGTACAGTGTCTCCCTCCAGGCAAACGGCGGCAGGTGGCGAAGGCTTGAGCGCATCTGGCGCGCTGGTCTGGAGTGGAACACTGGAATACCTCCCGTAGAGAATTAGAGAGCGCAGTACAATGTCTCCCTCCAGGCAAACGGCGACAGGTGGCCAAAGCCCTTGAAGATGCGCGTTGCGCGCTGGTGACTGGAGAGCGTGCCAAGCCCGAGGGTCCGGGAGATGCGCGTTGGTCTAGATGTGCGTCAGGACGAACAGCTGCGCTGGGGTCTGCAGTGGAGCGCTGGGGTGCCTCCCGTGGAAGTTACAGGGAGCGCAGAACAGTCTCCTCCACAGGCTACGGCGACAGCAGACGAAGGCTGGAGCAAACATCTCAAGGCTGGAGAGATCCATCTTACAGCATTGGTAGACCAGAGGATCTCCCGAAAGAGTCTAGATGTTAGAGAATATGACTCAGCATGAATACAACACGACCCCACGCCGAAACGAGGGGAAGAGCCCTGGTATTTAAAGCCCACAGGGGAACTAATTAGCCTGCCACCACAGGTGCGAGAGGTAATTGATAATAGTCCAGGTGTGGCCACTGAGAGTAAACGAGAGTAAAGAACGAGAGGGTGGGGGCTAGAGAGAGTGAGTGAGAAGGGAATTTCTAACAGTAGGCTTTAAAGAAACAGAGAAAAGGTGGTGAGCAGCGGGCAAAACCTCACAAAAGGCTCTGCATTCACCGGTGTAGATTCTCCTGTGCACGGTACTTCACATTTAACTAGGTCGAACTTGACGTTATTTTACTAAGCTCTGACACTTTTACTATCCTATTCGCACGCGGTTCTAAGTGCTCTATTTAGACGCAAAGTTGCTCACTTCACTTGGTCGTTGACTCGTGATGAAGGCTTCAACTTGTTGGGTTAACTCGTTTGAGGGTAACTAACTGCTGTATCCACCTGCAACGTATTTATACGTAAGGTGAATAATCTAGTGCCAACCTCAGTTCTGTCTCGTATTACTGCGCAAACCTGGGCATGTTGAGACAAGCCTTGGCGGTGGCTTTGAACTCGAACTTGGGGGTATGGCCGTTGGCGCCTAGGGGGTCGCTGTCCAATAGGAGAACGAATATTATGGTCTGGCCTGTACCTAGGTAAAGGGATATTCCATGTACAAAGAATATACAAGGGATATCAGACGATATACAAATATTATACAATATATCTCAAGTAATAAATATATATATTCGGTTGGAATCCGATACGTCCCTCCCCAACCCGTGAGAGAGGCGTCGGTGAAGACCGTGACGTGTGAGCGCCTGCTGCCCATGGGGACCCCAATGGTGAGGATACCCAGCATCCTCCAATGGGCGAGATCTCCCCATATCGACAAAGGAACCGTCAACCGTTTCCATTTGTCCCTCACCAGATCTATCCCCATAGAGAAAAACCACCTCTGTATCCTCCTCATGAAGAGGAGGCCAAGAGGAACCACCGTGTGAGCAGATGCTATCATACCGAGCAGGCGCATCACTTGCAGCGCCGTGACCGTCCCTCCCGAGCGCGCGAAGGATAGACACCCGCCGCTGCTCCGAGAGGGTTACAATCATGGGCCTTGACCTCAACGTCAAGCCCAAGTACTCCACCTGTTGACTGGGAAGAGGCGTACTCTTCTTCCAGTTCACAGCAAAACCCAGCCTGGTGAGGAATTCCACCACCAGCCTGATACGAGACCTGGCAACCTCCTCCGAACGACTGAGGAGTAGAATGTCGTCGAGATAGAATAGAACCCGTATTCCCCGACGACGTAGAGGCTCCAGCGCAGTCGCTACGCACTTGGTGAATGTGCGGGGAGCCAGAGAATAGCCGAACGGCAACCTCTGGTACTCGTACGCTACGCCCTGAAACAGGAACCGCAGGAACTTCCTGTGAAGAGGGAAAATCGGGATGTGAAAATACGCATCCTTCAGGTCTATGGAGGTGAACCAGTCTCCCCTTCTGACAGCAAGCAGAAGGAGTTTGACGGTCAACATCCTGAACGGTCTCGCTACAATCAACCGATTGAACGCGGACAGATCCAGTATAGGTCTGACCCCCCCCTATTTTCTTGGGCACCAGAAAATAACGGGAGTAGACGCCTGACATCGCGTCCTCTCTCGGGACCACGACTACGGCCTGCTTCGCCAACAGAGATTGGATCTCATCGGCCAGGGCTGTCACTGCTTCTGACCCTGAAACAACTCTTCATACAAAGTAGCAACATTTAAACTGTATGGTATCTTCATACAAAGTAGCAACATTTACTGATGAAGTGGAGGAGTTCAGTAGTTTTAGGGGTTGCAGGGGGCATGTCCCGCTCAATATTGAGAAGATGTAAATTTGTCCCCCTCAGAAAATATAGATAATATGAAAGACAATAAATAATACAATACAATAAATATTTGAAAGCAATACATAAAGCCTGAGAGCCTTACTGCATTATATTCCATTATATTTGTGTCAGCGGGTACCTGAATGTTGTCTTTTCCTTTACATCAATAAAGACATTTCCACCATGAATTGATACAGAAAAGGCACAAATTGGTGCATTAAAGTACAAGTGTTTGACGCTCAGAATTTCCTGGGGGACGACCCCCAGGCACCCCCCCTTATTAGTACAACTGTCTGTAAGTCAAGCCCAAACCGTGCCAGCCTCAGAGAGGTCAGAGGTCAGAGCTCCCTGTACCAGCCTCAGAGAGATCAGAGCTCCCTGTACCAGCCTCAGAGAGGTCAGAGGTCAGAGCTCCCTGTACCAGCCTCAGAGAGGTCAGAGATCAGAGCTCCCTGTACCAGCCTCAGAGAGGTCAGAGGTCAGAGCTCCCTGTACCAGCCTCAGAGAGGTCAGAGATCAGAGCTCCCTGTACCAGCCTCAGAGAGGTCAGAGGTCAGAGCTCCCTGTACCAGCCTCAGAGAGGTCAGAGCTCCCTGTACCAGCCTCAGAGAGGTCAGAGCTCCCTGTGCCAGCCTCAGAGAGGTCAGAGGTCAGAGCTCCCTGTACCAGCCTCAGAGAGGTCAGAGCTCCCTGTACCAGCCTCAGAGAGGTCAGAGCTCCCTGTACCAGCCTCAGAGAGGTCAGAGGTCAGAGCTCCCTGTACCAGCCTCAGAGAGGTCAGAGCTCCCTGTACCAGCCTCAGAGAGGTCAGAGCTCCCTGTACCAGCCTCAGAGAGGTCAGAGGTCAGAGCTCCCTGTACCAGCCTCAGAGAGGTCAGAGGTCAGAGCTCCCTGTACCAGCCTCAGAGAGGTCAGAGCTCCCTGTACCAGCCTCAGAGAGGTCAGAGCTCCCTGTACCAGCCTCAGAGAGGTCAGAGGTCAGAGCTCCCTGTGCCAGCCTCAGAGAGGTCAGCCTTCACATGGACATCACTCCTACATCTGAAGAAAAGCCTCATCTAGAGCTTACTGGCCTGAGACAACTGTCTTTTATTTATTTATTTGTTTATGTATGTATGTATGTATGTATGTATGTATGTATGTATGTATGTATGTATGTATGTATGTATGTGTAACTGAGGGGTACAATTCCCTGACTGTATTGAATAAGTATGGTATCATTAAACCACTACTGAGTTATGTACTTTACTACTGGCCATACAGTACACAGGTATATGTGATGAACACCCACACAATAACACGGCTTAACAAAGAAAGTCCTGTTTGGAATATTTATTAGAAGAGCATCAATATTATCTTACAGTATTGAGAATTAGAGTCGCGCTTGTAAGGCGAAGAATGTGCATGAATAGGTCAAGAGCGTAAGTCCATGAGCATATTACGATGGGGATAATTAATACCACCTGTAGCATAAGAATTATATAAGGCACACTCGTAGGTCAGCTGGAGATACTAAGGGGGTTCCCTCCGGTTGTAAGCCAGCAGGGGAGAGGAATGTTCGGGAGCAAAAGTCTGGATCAACGAGGAATCAATAAGCTCCAGCTACGGGAGGCAGTACATATACTCCCCTCGATCGGCAGACAAAAGCAGCAACTATAATCCAAGTATGCGGGACAGCATGGATGAAAGCCAGCCAGCCTCTTCCTAGAGACGGGCTCGAGTGATGCTCCTCACGGGTAAATCACACACAGCAGCGGGGTAGACGGTTCTCTCCTCCAGCAGCCACGGTACCAAAGCAATAATAATCCAGTCGGAAAAGGCTCTGCATTCACCGGTGTAGATTCTCCTGTGCACGGTACTTCACATTTAACTAGGTCGAACTTGACGTTATTTTACTAAGCTCTGACACTTTTACTATCCTATTCGCACGCGGTTCTAAGTGCTCTATTTAGACGCAAAGTTGCTCACTTCACTTGGTCGTTGACTCGTGATGAAGGCTTCAACTTGTTGGGTTAACTCGTTTGAGGGTAACTAACTGCTGTATCCACCTGCAACGTATTTATACGTAAGGTGAATAATCTAGTGCCAACCTCAGTTCTGTCTCGTATTACTGCGCAAACCTGGGCATGTTGAGACAAGCCTTGGCGGTGGCTTTGAACTCGAACTTGGGGGTATGGCCGTTGGCGCCTAGGGGGTCGCTGTCCAATAGGAGAACGAATATTATGGTCTGGCCTGTACCTAGGTAAAGGGATATTCCATGTATATGTACAAAGAATATACAAGGGATATCAGACGATATACAAATATTATACAATATATCTCAAGTAATAAATATATATATTCGGTTTAATCTGACCCTTTGTAACAGTATGTATGTATGTATGTATGTATGTATGTATGTATGTATGTATGTATGTATGTATGTATGTGTGTGTATGTATGTATGTGTATGTATGTATGTGTGTGTATGTATGTATGTATGTATGTATGTATGTGTATGTATGTATGTATGTATGTATGTATGTGTATGTATGTGTATGTATGTATGTATGTATGTATGTATGTATGTATGCATGTATGTATGTATGTATGTATGTATGTATGTATGTATGTATGTATGTATGTATGTGTATGTATGTATGTATGTATGTATGTGTATGTATGTGTGTGTGTGTATGTATGTATGTATGTATGTATGTATGTATGTATGTATGTATGTATGTATGTATGTATGTATGTATGTATGTATGTATGTATGTATGTATGTGTGTGTGTGTGTATGTATGTATGTATGTATGTATGTATGTATGTATGTATGTATGTATGTATGTATGTATGTATGTATGTGTGTGTGTGTGTGTGTGTGTGTATGTATGTATGTATGTATGTGTGTGTGTGTGTGTGTGTGTGTGTGTGTATGTATGTATGTATGTATGTATGTATGTATGTATGTATGTATGTATGTATGTATGTATGTATGTATGTATGTATGTATGTATGTATGTGTGTGTGTGTGTGTGTGTGTGTGTATGTGTATGTATGTATGTATGTATGTATGTATGTATGTATGTATGTATGTATGTATGTATGTATGTGTGTGTGTATGTGTGTGTGTGTATGTATGTATGTATGTATGTATGTATGTATGTATGTATGTATGTATGTATGTATGTATGTATGTATGTATGTATGTATACTGTATACTGTATACTATATATGTATGTATGTATTTATTTGTGGATTAATTCATACAGAGTTGTTCATACAGAGAACTTCATGGGATGCAGCAATCATTTTGCTTGGTAAACAAATAGATATTAAGAAAACGTGTTCTAATGAATTGGGACAGAACACAATTTATTGGTATGATAAAGATCGGTATATCTGAACGCGCAGTTACGCGTTAATTAAACCGATTCGACTGTGCCCTTTGAGAGAGTTAAGATTTGACTCGACTACATTGCACAATGATATATAATCAACATTTCTTTGGGTGCAGAATGCAGATGGTTAACACGGTCCTTCGGACCCATAAAAAAAAAAAAAAAAATAATAAAAGACAGAGATTCTGTGAATGGATAATCATCTCTTCACACCACCACCACGCGACCACAATGCACTGGTAGAAGGAGCTGTTATTGGATACCGTTGCCCAGTTCAGTTGCATATTAGCTTAACATCCGAGATACCATTGGACGTAGGTTATTTATAACAACAAGGTCAAGAGTTTTGCTTGTACAGTTGTACAGTGTCCCCCACCCACCCCTCCTACCCAACCACCCAACCACCTCCAATGTACAGCCCCCCCACCCCACCTACCCAACCTCCTCCAATGTACAGTTTTTATACGTCAAATGTATATACTCTCTTTTATAGACTCTTTTTGTATCACAAACAGTACTGTATTTGCAAATCTGGTATGTCATAAATGTATAGATGTAGCAGTACTGTCTGTATGTCGTGTATGTCATATATGTTATGATGAATTGAAAATGGGGGACCCTGATGTAAACAAGACGAAAGTCTTTATCTGGTCTGCATTCCCTTAACAATATGTATTGAGCTGTACTGTACTGTACCCATTCTGCAATCTGTTAATACAGTTTTCAATCAATCAATCAATCAATCAATCAATCAATCAATCAATCAATCAATCAATCAATCAAAGCACTACACCATAGTTTATCTATTTATTACAAAAAGATTTGCACTACACCCATACCTCATTTTTGCATACATTTTTTTCCTGTGCATTTTGTACCTCATTGTTTGCATTTTGTACTTCATTTTGTACTTTAGGTTGTAGTTTGTATATTGTATATTTTGTATAGTGTTTGGACTTTATTATATATTATATTACATACTATCTTTTTACTTGTTTTACTGTATGAAGCATTGAAGCACAATCGCAGGAGGCTCATACAGAACCAAACATTTCACTGTAATGTACATGTAGTAGCTTATATAATTATTATGTGACTAAGAAATATAAAACAAAACTTGAACTATACGCAGCTCAACGCGCGCACAAAGCGTGCGTAAAATAGTCATGGTTATTATCGCGCAACCCAACTGTCGGTGCCAGAAGACGTATAGATTATAAATATGATTCTTACCTCCACCGTGCATTTGACAGAGGTATGGAAAACGCCACACGTTTCCCAGACCAACCGCATACGACACACAGGCGAGGACAAACTGCATGGGATTGTCCCAACTGGGTCTCGCCTCATCCTTCGCCATGTCCTCTTAATTTGAGCCAAGTCGATGTTCCCACAGCCTCGTCGTGGTCCGAGGTTCACTCCTGTCAGGATAGTAAGTATAACAACAAGACATTAAGACATGTCTTGTGTCTGAACCTGGAGTTTTATCAGCTGTGTGTTTTTTTGTAATGAGGTCCGGTTCTTCGAGAGGGAGGAGGAGGGTCTTGTGCCGAGTTTTAATTGCATGGCGCTTATTACATAACGCAGCAGGTCAATGTTTGATTTCACGGGCTCGTTTAGCTGCAGTTTCACTTACATGATCCATTAAACCCTAAACATGTTTTAATTCACTTAAACACTGTTGAGAAACGTGTTAGTCTCTTGAACTGCAATCTGTTCAATAAAGTGTTCATTCATTCATTCATTCATTCATTCAACTAAGCTTGATTAATAATATCTGAAACAGACCCTTATTCATTTCTAGTAATTGTTTGACGTGAGTGACCACCATTATTCCTTGCTGTCAACATACAACCGACTTAGCCTTGTAATTGACTAGTGACTTGTAATTGACCTCCTGTCAACATATTCTAAATAAAGTGTTAAAAACATTTACAGTTCAATAAATACCACAGCAGCATATCCACAGTTGACAGATATTTGACCTGACATTGGCTTAGCCTTATAGAAGCGGTTGGCTTGTGTTCAAAATGTTGCAGTGTTTAGCTCTAAACAAATGATTTTAGGTCAGCTGTGGTAGGAGGGCATTTTCTATACTGCAGGCTGTCTGTGAAGAGGCTGTAGACTCTCAGGACAGGTTAACATTGTTGAAAACTTCTGAAATAATTGTTGCTATATACAGTCAATACAGAAGAGTAAATGCGAGACTCATTTCACAACTAAATGAATGTATGGAATAGAATAGAATTGAAGTACTTTATTGATCCAGAGGGAAATTCAGCACCACAGATCGCTCACATGAATGAACAATTCAGTTAATCAAAAGTCAAAAATAAGAATAGGAAAATAAAAGTACACAGTCAGAGATATACATTAAAAAATTCTGTTACATGATAAGGATTAATTTAATGTTTAACCCTTTCACTACCACACTACCAACGGCTTAACCCCTTTTCTGCGACAACACAGACGGTTAACCATTTCACTGCCACATGCCAAAGGGTTAACCCTTTCACTACCACACTGCAGAAGGTTAACCCTTTCACTACCACACTACAGAAGGTTAACCTTTCACTACCACACTACAGACGGTTAACCGTCTGTAGTGTGGTAGTGAAAGGTCAACCTTCTGTAGTGTGGTATATAGGTATTTATTGAACTGTAAATGTTTAACACTTTATTTAGAATATGTTGACAGAGGGCGGCTGATTGGCGCAGTGGGTAAGGCGCTTGCCTCTAACGCAGGATACGCTGGGTTCGAGCCCAGCTCTCGGCGTTGCTACCGGCTGGCCGGTCATTCATACTAACACAATCGGCCAGAGAAACAAATATACTAATTAAAAGGCCGGTTGAGTGGCACAGTGGGCAAGGCGCTTGCCAGTAACGCATGAGATGCTGGTATCGAGCCCAGCTCTCGGCGTTGCTACCGGCTTGGCCGGCGGTCATACTAACACAATTGGCAGTGTTAGAGGGTGGGAAAGCCGGTGGGTGGGGATTGGACGTTGTGGACAGCGACTCCTACAGGTCGGTTGGGTGACGCCTGTACACCAGAAACAGGAAGTATCGGGGGCAGCGTGAGCCTCCCACACGTTACTCCTCGCCACTGAGAGTTCGAGCTGTCTGGTGAAAAGATGCGACAGCTGCCGCCTCATGTACCGGAGGGGACATGTGATGCAAGGCTTCTATCCTCACTACAGCCGACCAGTGGGAGGCATAGTCTAGCAACGTTCAAGACAGGGGAGGGAAGAATTGGAATCACGAAATTGGGATGGGAGAAAAATAGAAAAAATAGGAGAAAAAGTGGATCAAAAAAATATATATACTAATTAAAATGGTTGGACCTGCGATATTTGTACTTTGTAGATCTGCATTTTAAATGTAAGGAGTAAAAATTATGTTTTTTTTCCTCTGAAATGTAATTGAATAAAAGTACAAGTATACAAACCTAATAATACTTGAGTAAAGTACAAATCCCCAAAAACAGTACTTAAGTATTGTAACAAAAGTACAATTACTCAAGTACTTTACACCCCTGGCCCCAGCCCCCCAAATTGTCTGTGCACGCCCCTAAACTTGGGTGTTCCTAATAGATCCACTTAACCTGCAAGGGCCCACATGTGGGCCCTTTTGAGGACGATTTGCCCACCGGCACTTTGGCGACCTCTAGTGGCTCGGGTGTGCATATATATATCGAATTAAAGCCCCATTTGTTGCCTTTCAGGTGACAAAATCCGTTCAGCGGTTCTCGAGTTACATGCCGATATTTGAGGCTTGCGCAAAGTACACTCCTGACTCTTGGTGCTCTAGTTCCGTCAATCATTTGGCGATCTCGAAAATGATTGAACAGCGTTATAGCCAATGAGTGTGGCTTTCGAATGATACCCCACCTGGGGATGTACGAATCAGGCATCTAAAAATGTATGAGCGAAAACAGGATGAGAAAAAACGCTGAATGAATGGAAGTCTATGAGAAAACTGAGCCTTTCTTTTGTACACAGTTTACCAAAGTCACTCCTAATCACTAATTTCTGAACGGATCTTTATGAAATCTGGACATGTACTACATAAGGCTTCAGGCTATGGATCTCGGGAGTTTTTTAAGCCATACGAATTTCTGGGGAAATAGTACTTCTGGACTACTAACTACTACAGAAAAACTTGAGTAACAAGTTTTTCTACAACTCAAGTTCAGACCTATGTTACTCTATTTCATTAGAAAGTGATCTTTCTTTATTGTATCATAAACGTCAGAATGTCATCTTTCAAAAGAGACCAGGCTTATGCATGTGCTATAAGTATAAAGTATAGTATTTTGGTTTGCAAAAAAGGTATGCACGAAAACAAAAATGGCCACTTTTCTGCCCGCATGAGCGATATGCGTGATGTGTTGTTAAAAGGCCGACACTCTATAGGAATACGTGGCAGTGTTTGCAGGGCTATAACTATATTCTATATTATAGCTATGGATACAATACTATGGCGCATTTGACCTCACCTATCTATCGTTCAATATGTGAAAAAGAATACATTTTTCGATCCACTTTTCTGCCCGCATGTTAAGAGATTTAAGCTTTCCCTTGAACCCCATTAGGGTTCCCCCCTGTGGTGAGTGAGGACCAAGGGGTCGCAGGTCGACAGCTCTCATAACTGACCTGAGGTCAGTGTCCTTCGGTGACAACCTAACTACTTAGGTCCAAAACCTTATATGGTCCCACCAGAGGGGGGGGGGGGGGGCTGAACTTCCACATCATTGTCGTCGTCAAGGAAACTTAAGTCGATATTACCTTGATTATTTCCCTTACCTCTGTGTTGTATGTATTGTCTCTTTTCTATTTTATTTTATTGTCCCCTTTCCCTGTTACCCTTCGAGAGGCCCTGTTGTCCTCTCGCCAGGCTGTCATTGTGAATAAAAATGTGTTCTTAAATTGACCTGCCTGGTTAAATAAAGATAAATAAATAAAATAAATATAGTCTAGGAATGCAGTAATGATAGCGTAGACGGAGTCGTGTTCCGATGCAAAAACACTATTTTATTACGCACTCTACTGTCGCACAAACAACACTTCCATTCATCTTTCACTCGTCTCTCTTTAACTACGTCATCCCCCGCTAAGGGTCACGGGAGATGTATGTAATAAACACCACAATAGGCTAGAATGCCGTGAATTATGTCCCAGTAGCCACTACACACGTCCCGCCAGAATTCACAAGAACTGGCCCCAAAAAACGTCCAGAGGCTCTGACGATCCGCCCAAAATGACTCTGGTACCCCTGGGCAGGCACAGGAGACCGAGGCAGTGGTAAAGCAGTAGACTGACACTTAACAGGCCTCGGACGGCAGGTCCGGGGGTCCGCTGGAGCTAGAGTAAGCGTCGGGACTGCCCTACCAGGGGGGCGACCGCGGCGGGGCGGTTGGGCCAACTCAATGGAGCGGTCCAAATCCAGGTGAGCAGGCTTCAGGCGATCCACCGAGATCCGTTCATCACTCCCCCCCATGTCAATGACAAAGGTCTTATCGCCTGCCTTCACAACCCGGTAAGGACCATCGTAGGATGGCTGTAGGGGGCCTCGATGGGCGTCGCAGCAGATAAACACATACCCTGCTGCTTGCAGATCAGGCGGGACACGCACCTTCGGAACGCCGTGGCATGCGGTAGGGATGGGCAAGAAAGACTTGGCCTTGTCCAGCAGAGCATCCCGCTGTTCCAGTGCTGACCAGGAGACCGTAACACAGGGAAGAAAATCCCCTGGGACACGGAGGGGTTGGCCGTATACCAGCTCAGCCGAAGATGAAAGAAGGTCCTCCTTAGGTGCAGTACGGAGTCCCAGCATCACCCAAGGAAGTCTGTCGACCCAGCTGTCGCCCCGGAGATCGGCCTTAAGAGCAGTGGAGGGAGACACCCAACTTCTGGGTAATGGAAGTCCATAACGCGGAAGTGAATTGGGCCCCTCGGTCAGAGGAAAGATCAGAGGGAACACCGAACCGGGCGACCGAGTTCGGTGTTTACTGAGTTTATTTTGGTTTAGCTGGTCATCATCAACACACTGATTAGTGATTACGCAATAAAACTTTTGATTTTCAATTCACGATGTCCCGATTTGATTAAATCTGATATTAATTAAATTAGGCTTGATGGTTCCAGGGGTCAGCACCTTCCATTGTTGTCATAAGATGTCGTTTGGGCAACTGAGTTTAGCGGATATCTTTAACACATGCACTGAAAGACGAGGCATTAAAAAGACAGAATCTGTTAAATAAAGTTTTCATTCATTCATTCATGCACTTTGCTACTAAGTAATCTACCTTGCTATTACTACCTACTATGCTAGTATGTCTCTACTACTATGCACTCAAGTCTGTAGCACTCAAGTTCAACACTCTTTCACAATCTTACTGACCCTTAGCTGCCAGAGTTGTACCCTTCCTTCCTGCTGACTTGTTGTACAGAACTGGTAAATCGCTTTGGATAAAAGTGTCCAGCTAAATTACTAAATGTAAATGTAATCTGATCTTTTCAATTCTGATTTGGGCCACTTTCATATGTGGTCCTAAATCAGATACAGGTCTGATCTTTTGCAATGTGACCTCAGTCTGAATAGTCATACAACTTTTACGTCACTCTAGATCAGTAACTAAGTATTTTTTACTCAAGTATGCCCCGATCACGTTTTTTGCCACCGATACCGATCACCGATCGTCTTGAGCCATATCGGCCGATACCGATCAGATATCGATCGTTTTTTGATTAATTAAAAAAAAAAATGTATATCATTTTTTTTTAAATAAAATATATATTATATAATCATACTTGTAGTTGTATTATCTGCGAGACATCGCCACCACGCAACAAGTCAAAATGCTCGCTATCTGCAAACAGCTCCACTGTCTGTGTGTACTCGAGTAGCCTCCAGCTACGGCCAGGATTCTCCGGAGCTGCAGCTGGACCCTATTGATCACATTCAACATGCCCTCAGCTCGAATACGCATCGAATCAGTGTTATAAGACATTGATATCAGGAGCTATCTGTAGTTACTGCTAGCCGGCTATATAACGTTAAGACAACGCCTCAGTGAACTATTTAGTTTAATGGGACGTTTCGTTTTGAACAGTGAGCTAACGTAAGCTAACGTGAGCTAACGTGAGCCATCATGCACTACTAGACTTGCTGGAGCATTTGTTATATCAGGAGCTATCAGTAGCTAGCCGGCTAGATACCGTTAGGGTTAGACAATGCCTCATCATGTATTAAACTAAAAGTGAATAGTTGACTGGGTCATTTTGTAACGGTAGCTAACGTTAGCTCACGGAGGTCCCAGTGTCCCACTAGACTAGACTATACTAGTGTTTACAGTACACGGTGCAGGAGGGGCTGGAGGAGGAGGAGGAGCAGACACCGCTGCTCTCTCCGTGTGTCTGAGACAGAACTCAGCGAGTGAGATCTCCGCTCAGAATTTGATCATGTTTTTCGATCGGATTTGACGATCGGCGAAAATAAAGCATTATCACTGATCACCGATCGCATATTTATACTGATTATCGGCCGATAACGATCGGTGGCCGATCGATCGGGGCATCCCTAGTACTTAAGTACAATTTCGAGCTACTTGTACTTTACGTGAGTATTTTCATTTTAGGGAACTTTATACTTTTACTCCACTACATTTATCTGAACCCGTTACTTTGAAGAAAAGGATTTTGCATAGAAAACATAATATATAAAATAAAAAATTTGAAGTTGACATTTGAAGCCTGTCAACTTCAAGAGGACGTAATCAGCAGCTTAACATGGACCACATACCACTTTAACATAACCTTTAATCAGAGCAGCATAACTGGACCACATACCACTTTAACATAACCTTTAATCAGAGCAGCATAACTGGACCACATACTACTTTAACATAACCTTTAATCAGAGCAGCATAACTGGACCACATACCACTTTAACATAACCTTTAATCAGAGCAGCATAACCACATACCACTTTAACATAACCTTTAATCAGAGCAGCATAACTGGACCACATACCACTTTAACATAACCTTTAATCAGAGCAGCATAACTGGAGCACATACCACTTTAACATAACCTTTAATCAGAGCAGCATAACTGGACCACATACCACTTCAACATAACCTTTAATCAGAGCAGCATGACTGGAGAACATACCACCTTAACATAACCTTTAATCAGAGCAGAACTGGACCACATACCACTTTAACACAACCTATAGAGGTCAATGGATAGAGGACGTAGAATGTGTACTTTTACTTTAGATATTAAGTACATTCAATAGCGAATACTTCTCTACTTTTACTTAAGTATAATTTGAATGGAGGACTTAAGTACTAATCTAGTTTCATTAATTAATTCATAACTTTTGAACAATAGATGCTATTTCTAATCTGTCAGCGGTTCTATATTGCCAACAAGATTAATAATAATAATAATAATAATAATAATAATAATAATAATAATAATAATAATAATAATAATAATAATAATAATAATAATAATAATAATAATAATAATAATAATAATAATAATAATAATAATAATAATAATAATAATAATAATAATAATAATAATAAGGACACTTTACAGGGAGAGAGAAGCTATATAAAAGAAAGGGTAAATAAAAATTTTGGGGGGGAAATGATGAATATATGTTAGGGGTGTAACGATGCATTGATTAATCTAAATGCATCGATTCTAATGTGTTAGAATCTATGCATTGATTTGAATATGTTAGAATCGATTATAATCTAAATTAATCTAAATAAAATTATTAATTTTTTAATTTATTTTTTTTATAGTTTTTATTGACCTATAGTCCATTCATGCTGAGTGAATCAGTTCCCCTAGTCACATTTGTGTATTAAAAATGTTTGGGGGAATTAACTGATAGAACATTTATAGAAAATGTATAGAAAATGTATAGAAAATGTATCGAATCGAATCGTGGTCAAATGAAGAGATTTCATGATGCATTGAATCGTTGCCTGAATAATCGTAATAAAAATTAATCGTTGTGAGGTTGCATCGTTACACCCCTACTTTATGTGTATAGTAACAACAGGAATAAACAAATAAGTAAAAAAAAAGGAAGCAAGGTGCTGACCAATTGGATGAAGTGGTAACAAGAAAGTTAACAAAAACAAAAACAAACAACGGGATAAGAAACAAGTCAGGGGGTGGGCTACTTGGGAGCAGGGCCGTGTTGCATGAAGGCAATTGAACAGGTATGTTTTTAGGTGGGTTTTGAAGAGGTTGATGGTGTCAGAGCCTCGGATGGTAGGGGGAGAGGGAGTTCTGTATCGTATGGCTCTCGCTCGGCGTCACTCATGCACTGTCCTCGCACGTGCACGCGCACTGAATAAAAGACCACAATGTACCTTTATATCCCAATATTTGTCTGACCACACCCCTATCAGCTTACCCATATAAGCGGGGGTGGGGCCACCCCCTCGCCTCCTTCTTCGCTTCAACCACAAGGAAGTGCCTCGGAGATCCCCACTTGACGAGTTGTTAGTAGGAGAGAGTTGGAAAACAAGAGATACGTTGACATCATATCTTTATTTTCTCTCTCACTATATTCGAGAAAATACGGCGATATTGTCTTCGTACTGGAGTGTCTGGAAGATGATGATCATTCTACACCTCCATCGGGTTTCGTATTGGGAGTTTATGCCGCTACATGCCTCTCAACTACAGTCCTCCTTGCTGCGGCTGGTTGCGGTAAAACCTTCCAGCGACACAGCTGGACTGTAGGACGCGCCGACTGTTGTGAGAAGCGGTGGGTTCCAGGTTGGTGAGTAATGTTGCTTGCGAGCTCCACTTGTCTGTTAGTGCTATGGGGGCTAGCTGACAATGTTTACGAAAACCGGCCCCAGATTAGGGTCCTTTGTTCAGCCTTTAGGCGACAGCGGAGGACCTTGGTTTGAAGCCCATTGTAGCAACTAGTGGGCCACACGACCAGTAACTGGTGATCCCAGGATCTCTGGACACGTGGATACTTCTCTGTCACCGTATAAGGCCCCGTCTTTCATATACAAATGAGAGTATACCCTAAACGAGGAAATGTGAGCATGGATGATTGTTATCGGAAAATCCATGTTCAAGTCGGCTACAGCCCAGATGGGATTTGTACCGGCTCCGCCGTATGGTAAAATCACCGTTGTAAAACTGTGTTAACATCTCGTTTCTCTTCTCTCTTAAAAAGTGAGGAGGGTTTCAGAACGGCGGCCTGTCTGAGTGTGACTTGTTATATCGTTGTGTACGAGTTCAGGTGATAGCTGCTTAGCTTGCGTGCTAGTTGTAGCCTACTGTGTTAGCCAGTCAGCTGTTAGCTGCGGCGCTAGCTCGCTGTGTTTACCAGGAGCCTGTTGTGTCACTAGGCTAGGTAACGTTAGCTTGCTGCTATCGGCCGAGTGCGGCCGTTAGCTTAATGCTACACTGTTGAACGTTCTGAGACTATAACATGCTTAAACACTCTGACTACGACGTCATCTTTGACAGAGGATGTTAGTCGAACCTACCCTGGGGCCAGCCGGCGAGGACTGCGTCAACAAGGGGGACCGTAGCGGCGGGATGGAGCGGCGACGCTGCCCAGGTCGACAACACAGGACGGCTGTGTTTACTACGGTGCCTTGTTAGAGACTGCAGTTTCGCTTGATCTGCGCTCACGGTAGGAAGGGTCCTGACCAGACCTTGAACACTTCTTCTTGCTTTCCCTTCTAAATGTTTTGTAAATAACGATGTTTTCCAAAACGAGTGTTGCTGCACTACATTTAGGATACGACGCGAGTTATGTGTGAATTGTCTTGTCACTGGTCTCCATACAAATCGGGTTATTTGTTACAGATGTGAAAATGATCTGGTTTGTTGTGTTGAGACACATTGTGTGTTCATGTACTGTGTACTCACAACTAAGGGGGTTAAACTAACCTATAAAGCTATGCTTAGTGACATATGAGTAAAGAATGATTCTTTTCTCAGCCTGTAATGACAATGAACAGTGTGTTCACATATTAACAGGTTTACCTGTTCAACTGGCCGTATTAAGGGTAAAGTAGGAGGGGTGTGTTTCCCCCCGGTTCCCTGGGGACTTCTTCACCCTCCTCTCAGACATGTTGTTACACTATATTGTGTCACTGTGTGGTAGGGATACGATGTAACCCTTAGCTTAGTTGTTGGGGTTGTGCTAACCGCTTGAGAAACTATATTTTCCTAAAGAAAAGATTGTTTGGTCACTTTTTCGTGTGTGCTTAGCAAGGCCTGTGGCCGATACTAATCGAGGATTATGTATTCTCTCATTATGAAAAACGGCGTTCCTCTGTAGAGTGTTTTTGCCATTTTTTGTAGGTGATAAAGGGTTGTGTTACGAAGGATCAGATTAAACAGAATATATATATTTATTGATTGATATATATTGCATAATATTTGTATATCGTTTGATATCCCTTGTATATTCCTTGTACATATACACGGAATATCCCTTTAGCCTAGTACAGACCATACTATTTCATTCTCCTATTGGACAGCGGTCCACAGGCGCCATGGCCATACCTTCAATGTCGGGTTCAAAGTCACCGCCGGGGACATGCCTGGACATGAACGGTACTGCGCAAGGATATGAGACAGGAATAAAGCTGGTACTAGTTTGTTCACCTAAGCGTATAAATACGGCGCAGGTGAATACAGAAGCACTTAGTAATTAAAGTTGAAGCCTCACCCACAATACGACGTGTGGTGAAGTATGGCCTGTTTGGCCCCGAATAGAGCATTGAGACCGCGTGCGAATTAATAACTGAAGTGTCAGAGTTTAACGCTGTACCGTCGAGTTCGACCTATTCTATTAAGTCAGTAATAGTCTATTTGTGTATAGTGTATCGTGCGGCTAAAGTTCTACAGTGACCAGCATCACCAACGTTTCCTCGTATCAGCTAGAGTGCTTATCCAGGCTGGGCTGCTTATCATGGCGCTTTCACCCGAGGGGCCCTAGACGAGGACCGTGTGGATTATGTACACTGGATAACCTACCGACGACTGCATAGCCCTTTTCGGCTGGATTATATTTGCTTTTGGTCCTGTAATTAATGGAGCGGAGAATCGCCGACACCCACAAGTGTGTGGGATTTAACCTGTGAGGAGCCACGTCGAGTCTGCCTTTCAGAAGTCTGAGGCCGGCTAGCTTTCTTCCATGTGGAGCTACATGCTACGGAGAACAGCTGTATTCGTCTGCGGATCAAGATCTTATTGCACCGTCTCCTGTACTCGGGAGTCTCCTTATCATCGTTGACCCAGACTCTACTACCGACAAATCCTCTACCCTTGCTGGCTTACAACCGGGGGGACCCTACCAGTATCTCCCGCTATATTACTAGTGTACCATAGATATAATTCCCTAAGATTCAGGTTGTATGACTATCGCCTGCGTAATATGAGAATGGACATTCGTTATTGATTTGCCTACGCACAATCCTTTGCCTTATAAGCGCATCCAAAGTGAAGTAAAGTAAAGTATATTATGTACCTTTAGCTGCTAATAAATACTTAAATACAGCTTTGTGTGGAACCGAGTCATTGTGGGGAAGTGTTCATCATTAGATACCTGTGTACTGTATGGCCAGTAGGAATGTACATAAGACGGTAGTGGTTTAATGATACCATACTTATCAATACAGTCAGGGAATTGTACCCCTCAGTTACAGGTTGTGTGTGTCGTGCGACCTACAACTGGGTTGGGTTGGCCACAGAAGCACATGTGTAAGTCTGGTACCGGGGCTCTTGAGAGGGCCCTCTCTATTCTGTGTTTTTTCCTTAGTAAAAATCAGATGGCAGGTTAGCACATGCGCTGTGTGAAGCTGTTAGACGCTTCATGGAGCTGACTATGACTGCGTCATACTCTTTTTTGTCATTACATCGTATCATGGGTGTGGGTCGTAAAGGGGTGAACTGGTAATCCTTTTCTCCCCTTCTTTGATGGGCAGGGGTTAAAACCTCCTGTCCTTCAAGGTTCCTGTCACGTTGCTGTTAGGCACGTTACAGGGTAAGAGGGGGGGGGGGAGTTCCTGGTCCCACGCCCTGGAATATTGGGCGTGTGCACCGCAGAAATTACCCCGCCATAGAGTACGTCACTGTGCGCGTCTCTGTTGGTAGGACTTCCGTGTGCTGTTCGGGTCCATATGATGGATCTGTTTCGGGGGGTGGTCAGGGCTCCTCCTCACAAAGCTCCTATTCGGGCCTTCTGTGAGTTAGGACTCTCCTTCCATGTGAGGGAGCCTCCTCAGAGTACAGAGCCTCCTCCTCAGATTGTCAAGGTGAGTGGAACCTCAAGAAGGAGTCCTACTCTATTGTGTGTGTATTCGATTCAATTCGATTATTGAGTGTGTATGGGTTCAGTGCCTCCTCCCCGGAGAGCCCTAAAACCAAACTTTTACATGGCTCAAGGTGCAATATATTCTTTTCAATCTGTACAGCTCGCGTGGGAAGTCTCTCTGGGGATTTCCGTCTCCTCTCTATGGGAGGGTGGTGGAATGTAAAAATGTAAAAAAAAATTACCCCCGGCTGTGTAGACTGGGATACATGCTGTTGGTGCTTCCTTCTTTTCTATTAAAAAGGGTTGGAGTTAGGAAGCATCGCACCCCTCTTGTCGTTCCCCTGGGCGCCTTGGGGATTCAATAACGGGTCTAAATAGCCTGTTCATTGATGTGGTTGTGTCCCGACGCACGCATAGTGCTAGCTCGGGGTGTTCTGTTGAAGATCAGGCGAATGACTGGCACGCCTTGGTTGCTTGAGGTTAAAACAGCGTTTTTATAAAGCAACTGGGATGGAGGTTTTTCCTCTTCCGACGACCTGTTTTGGTTGTCGACGGATTCTCGTTCATATCTGGGGGATGATGACGGAATGGATCTGAACATATGTGGAGGGGTCTCACGCCCTGGGGGTGGGCCACCGGGCGCGGTTCGCACCGAACATCTGGGTGGCGCCTTCTTTTCATGTTTAAGATCAACACGCTTATCTGCCCCTTCTCCTGGAGTAGGCATGTCGGCGTGGTTAGGGCACGGGACTGGTTCTGGTCACGCTGGTCCAGATCAGTTAAACCCGTTGTCCGCCGGGGATGCAGATCTGCTGTTCTGGTACCCTGAGGGACTTGGGCTTTTTTCAGGGGGAAAAATGCCAGGTCGGTCCGGGTGTCACAGGGTTAAGCGCTATGGAGACCCTGGTTGGGTACATTTGTACTCTGCACTGTCGTAATGGCTTACGGCCATGCCGACCTGTACACGCTCGATCTCGTCAGATCTCGGCCGCTACGCAGGTTGGTCCTGGTTAGTACTTGGTTGGGAGACCGCCTGGGAATACCAAGTACGGTGTGCTTGGGGCTGGTTCTCCATTCTTTTCGCTCCTCTCTCACGCATGGCGAAGAGGGGCCTGTTGGGGTGGTCTTTGACCTCCTCTGGTGACCCTGTGCTTCCCGTATCGCCGGGCCCGGTCCGAAGTAATGTTTCGTCGACCCGTAGGCCTGGGATAACCCTTTTTTGAAAACTGAAACACTTCTACATACTTAGCCAGTGTATACCCGCAGGTGTGTTTTGGAGTTTTTTCTTGAGGGGTTATAGGAACAACCACCGCATTGGGTAACGACAAGGTGGTTGATTCCCTGGTGTGTTGGAGCAGTGTCAACTCCCGGGTTACCCGGTTGAGGGTGCCCCTGCACGTTCATGACGTCTGCCAATCGTGTCAGCCTTCTCTGCCTCAACCCCTCTGGGTGGTTTTTTTTTAAATGGAGGCTTGGTCATGCAACAACGCCAGCATACGCCCCTTCCGCCGGGGGGGCTGTTCTCAGCTGACTCCTTTGGCGCCTGTCTCGTCTGCAGTGCTCCAGGCTCAGGTTACAGCCTGTTGCCTGGTTTTCCCCGGTGCGCTGCCTGCTTCCGTTGGTTAACCTTTTTTGTGTGCTTACGGCCATGCTGACTGCCTGTTCTGCAGGGTCAGTGTGCCAGGCGGTGTGCTATTGGGGGGAAAGGGCCCGCTCTTGGAGAAGAGGGGCCTTATCCGAATACGCTGGCGATGTGGGGGGCGGTGTCACTAAGTGACCGCCTGGTGGGGTCTTGATGCCTGGCGTCATTGACCTCTCCGGGCCCCCGTTTTCCAGGGGATCCAGTCCCTTCAGTGGGTCTGGGTCTTCCTTCGCGCTCCGCTGCTACGGCCTTGCCACGGGGTTGGGTTTGCCCTTGACCCCGTGATTCTGGGGGCAGTAACGAGGTTGTTCCCTCCGTTCGTTCCCGGGTGGCATGCGGGTTGTGCATGTGTGTAGTTGTGGGGTCAGACCACGGTCTGCTCACCCTGTGCGTTGAGTTGTTTGAGTGCCTCTTCGCACGGTCGAGTCCGTCGCCCTCCCGGGAACCTCCAATAGGGGGGGTCGGGGGGGCTCGGTCCTCCCTGATATGATGGTTGTGGGGGACCTTCAGCCGGGTGTATTTGTCGGCCGATGGCTCTCGCTCGGCCTCCCTTGTGCATGAGTGACGCCGAGCGAGAGCCATACGATACAGAACGTTAGGTTATGACTATAACCAAGTTCTGTTAGTAGTGGTGACGCTTGGCGTCCGACGCCGCTGCAGCCCTTGATCTCGCCTTGTGGTTGTCTACATTCCATTCGATACACATACATTTTGTTAAGATAATGACTGCAGCTTATCTTTGTATTGTATTCGGAGGAAAGGAATGAGAGACAATGAACTCTTTAGCCTTTTTGGCTTGGTTTATTTCACATTGGTCATAAACATTGTTGCAGCGTGCACCTGCTACTTCAAGGTGCAGCTGAGAGAGGAAGAGAGAGAGAGAACTGAGCAGGTGGACGCCTTTTATAGGCTCAGCACGGTGAAACAGATGTGCGCCTCTACCTTTAGTTAGAGCGCCCCATAGTGTTACAACATCAAGTGCTTGAAAAATTTATTTGTATGTTCCAAGTTCAATTTCAACTACAAGTGCAACTACGTAATATGAATCATCATAATAATAATAATGATGATGATAATCATACACATATTTTATATCATTGGAAAGCCCTAGTTGTTAGCTTCAAATGGTACCAAATATGAGGTACTTTGAAATACCCAGTAACTAATGATCTATCACAAACCAATGCAAGTTCATGTTCAGGGATTTTCTAAATGATGATGAATAGTTTTATTTTCGGTCTTTGTTTACAGATAAATCAAAAACACACATGTGTGGACTTTCAAAAGGAAAAGAAAAAAAGAAAAAATCACAAATGTACACATTCAAAGTAAGCTCACACACAAAATCCAAACTCAATGACCGAAAAAAGGAATAGGCTGAAGCACATGCTTATTTTTGCCTATCCTTTACTATTCTTAAAAACGAAATATACTTTAATATAAGAAAGAAATACTTAAAATATGCTGCAAGATATAATAAGAGAAAAAAAAAGAGAAAAATAAATGTTTGATGTTTTACTCAAAACTGTAATACTCCTGAATTATTTTATCCTTCAGGGCCTTTTTAAATCTCCCCTGAGAGGTACACAACTTCAACCTGTCACTAAGACTATTCCACAATTTAACTCCCAAAATTTAAACACATCTAGCTTTTACATTAGTTCTTACCTTTTTATATGTTTTAAGAATACACAACCCTCTTAAATTATACTTTCCTTCTCTTGGTTGAAAGAGACATTGAATATTGAAATAGGCCAGAGGACCCCGTTATGTACTACTTTTACGTAAGTAAAGGAACTGTGTGCTTCTTCCACCACTGCTCTACTGTAGATTGACATTTGTCACACAATCTTTTATGTCCATCTTCTTTCAGTCAGTTCAGGAGCAGTGGGACCGGTTCACCCTAGAATCTGATTTTGGGGCCATATTTAAAAAATTATGTGAAATCTAATCTGAGCATTAAAACAGAACCGAGCACTAATGCCTGCAGTGTGAACATAGCCTAAAAAGGACATCATTATTTTGGTTACATTATTTTGTGTGTGTTGCACATTTGCATCATTGGATCAAATGACGTCTGGGAGCGTCGCCGCCTACTCAAGCGCCAATATAACGTGACTAGTCGGCTCAGCGGGTCCAGTCGAGGAGATTTTGGTTTTTAGAATCTTTTTAATTGGTGGGTAATGATACCGGATGAAGGAAAAACAGGGTCTAGCCTGAAAATATAACCAGAATTATCCTTTAAATTATCCCGTAGCCCTTTAGTGGCGAATCTTACTGGAAGCCAAGGGAAGCCATGCTTCCCCAGAAAAATAATAATATGAAATATGAAATAAAAAAAAAAATAATAATAATAATAATAATAATAATAATAATAATAATAATAATAATAATAATAATAATAATAATAATAATAATAATAATAATAATAATAATATATATATTTTTTATATATAGTTTACAATAATAATAAAAAATCATTATTTTTCATCTCTTATAATTTTTTGTTTTGAATTTTCTCCCTCTTCTCCTTCTCACTCTCTCTAACACTTTCAGACTCACTGAGGCAGGCTGGCAGTCACTCTGTGCTCAGTCACTGCAGCTCAGGCAGAATATAGAACGGAGGGGAGGGGGAGGTGTCTTTCTCTAGCTTCCACCTTGTGATTCATGGTTGTGGACTCCACAACCAATTATTAGCCAATAAGATTCAAGCTTAATAAAGGGGTTCCCACACCTTAACACAGGGCCGTTTGACAGCGAAGCACTCTAGCGTCTTCAAATTTGCCGCTCTGGAGGCGGGCCAGTCCAGAATGTTTCCACCGATTGACCAATCAAATCACATTAAAAGCTAAACGTGACGACGTCATCGCCTCTGTGAAACTGCGTTGGGGAAAATATACACTCCTCGCGGCCACGTTCGAATCAAAACAACAATACGAGGGAACCCCGGAGATAGCTAGCTAACGTTATGTGCGTCTTAATGTCTTGATTGAAATTCGGATTCCTCTCTCGGATTAATTCATTGAGGAGACCTGAAATTCGCTCAGCTGCAGAACAATTTAGTAGAATACCCACAGGACTTGGAGAACTTTGTGGACGTTGCTTTACTTTACTTTGCAGCGTTAGCTGCAACAATGGTGACTGTGAGTACCTAATAACCTAATAACCTTTCATAAGTGATGTCGCTGTGTGTGTGTGTGTGTGTGTGTGTCTGGGGAGCCATACTGTATATTCTTCCGTGTCATATCATACTGTGTTATTGTGTTGATGGGGCGGTGCAGACTTGCCGAGTCATACTGTACTGGTCTGCTTGTGTTTGATGGGGCGGCGCAGACTCGCCGAGTCATACTGTACTGGTCTGTTTGTGTTTGATGGGGCGGCGCCGACTCGCCGAGTCATACTGTACTGGTCTGCTTGTGTTTGATGGGGCGGCGCAGACTTGCCAATGCCGAGTCATACTGTACTGGTGTGCTTGTGTTTGATGGGGCGGCGCCGACTCGCAGAGTCATACTGTACTGGTCTGCTTGTGTTTGATGGGGCGGCGACGACTTGCCGAGTCATACTGTACTGGTCTGCTTGTGTTTGATGGGCCGAGCCACAGGCTACTGTATACATGTATGTTCTCCCATGTCAGCAATATCTTGCAAGACGCTGAGAAACGCTCCGACGGCGACATCAGGCGATTTATTAATTTCATCCTAGAACCTAAATGATCTCTCTCTCTCTCTCTCTCTCTCTCTCTCTCTCTCTCTCTCTCTCTCTCTCTCTCTCTCTCTCTCTCTCTCTCTCTCTCTCTCTGATTCATAATCAAACCAGACCTCCTGCAGGCAACCACTGTGTGTGTGTGTGTGTATATATATTTGTGTTGTGTGTGTGTAATATTCAGAAAGAGAGGGAGAGAGAGAGAGAGAGCGAGGCAGGGAGGGAGAAATATATTATATTATTTGGCTTAAATATGAAAAAAACGTATTAAAAAAAATGTATTAATAAAATAAATTGTATAATTTTTTTTGGCATCCTCTGTTATTTTACCCACGCGACGCCACTAACTAATCTGTGCATAGAATACATTTTATGTATGGGGTAAAACCCCTGAAATGCCCCCTTAAAATGACCACTGACTATCCCTGAATATATATATATATATATGTGTCATTGTGACCCTTAGTTAAAGTGTCTTTTTAACCTTACTGTACTTGTGTTTTGGAATATGTTTTACATAAAGGGTAGAATCAAAAACAATAAATATTTGTCACGCAAAGAATGCATTCTGAACCTCCATGTGATTATAACACTCCCAATAAAAGCTCTTTAGGGGAAAGAAAAGTGTCAAAAGTGTATCACAATTTGTCACAATGTTACTACTCGGCTGTGACGATATTCCGTTATGAAACCCAAGCCCCGAGGCTCTGATGGAGGTCAGTGCGGGTCATGACTCGCTGATGGGGGGCTGGCGGGGGGCCGACGGGGGGTACAATTGGTTGTGCAACAGCACACGTGTGGCTGCTTGCTGTGTCCTGCTTTCCTGCCGTTGCATCCGGCCCGTGTGAGAGGGACTGTTTTTCGAGGATTGGGGGGCAGAGGGAATAGGGGGGAGGGGGGGGGGGGGCTGGAGGGACTGGGCTGGTGGAGGCGTCAATCTTAAACGGGTCACAATAACGAACGTGCAATGTACAGGTGATTAACCCTTTCACGACCACACTATAGAAGGTTAACCCCTTCACCACCACACATATAAGGACACATATAAGAGAGAGGAGCTTGAGCAGTAATGTGACATCATGCCTAATACATATTTTTTCTCATTTGGATATATAAAAAACTGTACTTTTATTTAATTTTTTATTATTTGTTATATTATTTTTATTAAATTATAATGTAATATATTGTAAGGAAGGGGCAGGGCTTGATAAATATTTTTTAGGGATGTTCGATATTGGCTTTTTTACCGATATCCGATATACCGATATTGTCCAACTCTTAATTTCTGATACCGATATCAACCGATACCGATATATGCAGGGTTCCCCCCCCCCCCCCCCAAAAAACAGAATAATTTCAGGTAATTAACACATATATCTTGTCGTGGAATTAACACAACATTTTGCATACTTTTGACAATAGATAAAATAAGAATTTGTTCTTACTTGCTTGCCTGGGTAAATAAAGGTTAAATAAATGTAAAAAAAAATATATATTAAACCGATACCGATAATTTCCGATATTACATTTTAATGCCAATAAATTATCGGACGATAATATAGGTAGGCCGATAATATCGGACATCCCTAGTTTTCCCTGTTCCTTCTCGAACACTTATTGTATGGAAATAGGCTTTGACTATTTACCTTTTTGTTTTTTAAACTAGTTTTATGTTTCTATGTTCGAGACAAAGAAAAAAAGAAAAAAGAAAATCAAACACTATAGACAGTTTAACATGTTGCAATACTTCCCAAAGGTCAGTGAATACCACGACCACAACACCAGAGGGAGTTCCACAAATCATGTTTTTTTTTTTTTTTTTTTTTTACCAGGTAGTCACTTGAGATCAAAGATCTCTTTTTCGAGCAAGACCTGGCCAAAATGGCAGCAAAAACAAAAAACAAACTTACAAAAATACACAAAACACAGACAAAGACATAAAAGGCAAAGTGGGGCAAGGAGATACATTTGAGCTGCAGCAAATCAGATTGAATGGGATCGGGGGAGATTGGAGGGCAGGGTAAAAAGGTAGAAAGAGGATGGAAGGTGAGGCCCTGCAGGAGTTCAACCCAGATTCGGCACAAACAAGGGACTAAACACGTTTAGCAATTATGCCACATCAATGTGGAACGCCCTACCCACCTTCAAAACCGCTCTCAAAGAGCACCTACGGGAGGCTGCAATTCAAAACGGGCCCCTGTAAATATCCAACCCCCCCCCGTCCCCCCACCCAACCCCCTCCAATGTAGTTTCTTCCCCCTAAAATGTACAGTATATACTCTTTTAGAAACTCTGTCTCTTAAACAGTACTGTATATTTGTATATCTTGTATATCATAAATGTATAGATGTAACAGTACTGTTTATCTGTATGTCGTCTATGTCATAAATGTTACTATGAATTGAAAATGGGGGACCCTGATGTAAACAAGACGAAAGTCTTTCTCTGGTCTGCATCCCCTTTTGTTTTTACTACCTGTACCACCCCCCCCCCCCCTTCCCCCATGCTGCTATGATGCCTGAATTTCCCCAAGGGGATCAATAAAGGAATATCTTATCTTATCTTAACAATTGTGTGTATTGAGCCATACTGTATTGTACCCATTCTGCAATCTGTTAATAATGTTTTCAATCAATCTATCAATCAAGTCAAAGGGTTAACGATAAGTTCTGTGAGTAATGGTGACGCTCGGCGTCACTACTGCACTGTACCCCGCTCGTGCACGCGCACTGAATACAAAATTTCACAATGTACCTTTACATCCCAACATCCGTCTGACCACACCCCTATCAGCTTACCTTCATAAGCAGGTGTGTGGCCACCTACTCGCCTCCTTCCCAAGCTTTCACCACAAGGTGAGATCAAGGGCTGCAGCGGCGTCTGACGCCGAGCGTCACCATTACTCACAGAACTTGGTTATAGCCATAACCTATCGTTCTGTGTCGTATGGCTCCGCTCGGCGTCACTACTGCACAAGGGAGGCCGAGCGAGAGCCATCGCCCGACAAATGTACCCCGCTGAGGCCCCCCACAAGCATCAGATCGGGGAGGACCGAGCCCCCCCGACCCCCCCTAATGGAGGGCACCCCCCCTATTGGAGGTTCCCGGGAGGGCGACGGACCCGACCGTGCGAAGAGGCACTCAAGCAACTCAACGCACAGGGTGAGCAGACCGTGGCTTGACCCCACGACTACACACACGCACAACCCGCATGCCACCCGGGAACAAACGGAAGGAACAACCTCGTTACTGCCCCCAGAATCACAGGGTCAAGAGCAAACCCAACACCGTGGCAAGGCCGTAGCAGCGGAGCGCGAAGGAAGACCCAGACCCACCGAAGGGACTGGATCCCCTGAAAAACGGGGGCCCGGAGAGGTCAATGACGCCAGGCATCAAGACCCCACCAGGCGGTCACTTAGTGACACCGCCCCCCACATCGCCAGCGTATTCGGATAAGGCCCCTCCAAGAGCGGGCCCTTTCCCCCCAATAGCACACCGCCTGGCATACTGACCCTGCAGAACAGGCAGTCAGCATGGCCGTAAGCACTCAAGAGGTTAACCAACAGAAGCAGGCACCGTACCGGGGAAACCAGGCAACAGGCTGTAACCTGAGCCTGGAGCACTGCGGACGAGACAGGCGCCAAAGGAGTCAGCTGAAAACAGCCGTCCCGGCGGAAGGGGCGTATGCTGGCGTTGTTGATCACCATGACAAAGCCTCCTTTAAAAAAAAAAACCCAGAGTGTTGTGAAGGGCCAGATTAACACTGAGAATCTACGTTTTATTGTTTTATATAACTTGTATATTATTTATATATATAAGCTATATCCCTTTAAGCCTGCGTTTGAATCCTAGTAATATTCACTTTCCTCATTGGATAATGCCCTTGACGTTATCGGCGCCAGGCACCGCGCCCCTGAAGTCAGGTTCAAAGGCGAGTCTGGGCATGTTGGGACATGCCTGGTGCCGGCGCATTGATTCCAGACGAGAGCTGAGGCTTGGCACTAGAAAGCCACTTAAGTATATATATCGTGGAAGGCGCGAACAGTAGCAGTTCGGTGAAACAGTGTTAGTGCAAGCAGTTCGTCTAAACAGTGTTGTGAACCTAAAGTGAATAAGTAAAAGTGTCAGAGCTAATGCAGTAACGTCAAGTTCGACTTAGCTTAATGTGAAGTAAAGAGTCGTCATTTAGTGTGAATCGTGTTACAGCAGTTCGTTCGGTATGTAGCATTACCAAGCAGTTTGTTCGTTTGGTAACTAGTGTAAAACCTTAGCAAGTGTGCGTGGTAATTAGTACCAGTACACGAGGAGGGCCTAGTCGTGGAACTACTGGACATGTGCATATTGGAACCTACTGCAGCGATTGCAGAACCAGTATTGGTTGGATTATAGTGATTGTGGTACGTACTACCGTGGAGAAGAGCATCGTTAATACCCACTGTCGTTTGGATTTAACCACCTTGAAGATCTTACCTCGGGCTAGGTTCGAGGACCGAAGCTAGCTGGCTATCATCATTGCTATCGAGCAATTGGATTACAGCTATTGCTTTGCTGCTGAGCATTTGGATTATAAGGACTGGATCTATACGAGAGCCCCTTTTCTTCAAGTGAACAGACTGAGTATCCGAACATTCTTCCTTCCTCCAGAGCTTACATCTCTGGGAGGATACCCCCTGTCTCCAGCGGTACCATCGTTTGCCCCCTATAGTGCCATCCCACGCCAGGCGGCGTTTAGTCTAGTATCCCAGCTTAGGAATTATTCATTCCAACTGACTTTGCTACTTACTGACTTTATTCATATTCTTCGCCATACAAGCGCGACCCTTAATTCCCATTCTGTACAATTGCTGCATAATAATAAATACTATAAATGATATTTCTTTGTCACTGTGCCGTCTTATTCTGAGTGTCTGCCATATAATAACTGTACTGTCTGGCAAGTAATAATAATAATAATAATTAGCAGTGGTTTAATCTATCACAATATTTAATACAGTCAGGGTTTTGTAACCCCTCAGTTACAATTGGTCCTTCGAGCCGGAGGGTATCAGTAATCTTAATATCATATTAATAGTGATATGGCCAGCGGCGGACACTCTCCAAACGGCTCTCCCAAACTAGAGCGCCCTAGGCGCCAACGTCAGCCCCCTCCACACTTGGAGGACTACGCTGTCGTTCTACCTCCTAGCTTATCTAAAAAGACGTTAAGCACGGATAAAACTAATAGCTTAAGCATGCCCAACCTGATCGACTTGTCGGCCCCACAAGTAGAGACCCAAGCGGGTCCAAGCGAAACCGACTTAGCTCACAGGGGGGGACAAGCGGGACATGACTTGACTATGCCCAACGACCACAGCGCCACCGAGATGGACCTCGGAGCGCCGGGGGATAAAGACAGCGCCACCGGGATAGACCCCGGAGCGCCAAAGGATAAAGAGTACCGCGTCTCAGAGATGGACCTCGGAGCGTGGGAGAAGATAAGAAGCAGCGCCCTCGAGATGGACCTCGGAGCGCGTGAAGAGAACAGGTCAACGCCAAGTCCTGTCAACGCCAGATCACCCTCATCAGCGTCATCCCCCAGCGAGGCTGACCAGAGACTAGCGCAAGCCCTGATCGCCACGCTGACAGCTTCAACCGAAAGAGACCGCCTCCAGGGTGAGCGTGAACGTCTCCAGGCGCAACAAGAGAGTGAGCGTAACCGCCTACAGAGTGAGCGCGAACATTCGGCAGTGGAAAGAGAACGTCTCCAAGCGCAACAACAGAGCGAGCGAGAACACATCCGACTGGAAGAGAGGCGCCTCCAGGTTGAAGAAAACATCCAGCGAGACCGCGCCAATGCGCAACGCGACGCACAGCGCGACGGCGCCAATGCGCAACGCGATGCCCAGCGCGACGCCGCCAATGCACAGCGTGAAGCGGAGCGAGACCGTCTGCAGGCGCAGATGATGGAGCAATTGCTCCAGAGGGCGACCCCCCACTCCTCCACCCGGAGCTCCCGGAGATCATCATGACACGGGTCGAGGGCACCTTCCCCTCCCCGACAAATCTACACGGGACCCAGCCAACAGGAAGAACCTGCTTACGCCGCTGAGCCCCCTCCCCGACCAGTCTATACGGGACCCAGCCAACAGGAAGAACCTGCTTACGTCGCCGAGCCCCCTCCCCGACCAGTCTATACGGGACCCAGCCAACGGGAAGATCCCACCTACGTCGCCGAGAAACTAACTAAGAGACTTCAAGACCTAGCGGAGGACGAGGGAGGACATCAAGCCCACACGCACAAACCCATCTCGGACCAGGAGGAACAGTACAGCCCCGACCTCAGCCCCGAGACGCTGCGTTACAAACCCCCGACCCAACCCAGGGGTGAGTTTAACCAACAGCCAGCACCGAGGAGCAGTACCTGGGGGCCCGGCCTCTGGTTCCCACCCAGCACTAACCCACGACCCCACGTACGGGGAGACTCGCCAAGTAGGCCTCTCCCCCTACGCGCATCGGTGTCCCAGCCATCCATGGCCTCTTACATTGGGACACCCACATTCCCAGACTTTACGCGTGAGGACAGAGCACAGTATACTGAACTACGCATGTGTTTAGAGACTATTATGTCCGAGGTACATGACGAGTCCTATAAATATGCCATCCTCCTCAAGCACCTTAAAGTACCCAGAGCGCATAACATAGCGCTGGCATATTCGAACTCAAGAACCCCCTATTCTGCTGCTCTGGTGGCCCTCGACGCGCGCTATGGACGCATATGGGATTACGTAATTCAAGAAATACGGGATATCGACCGCCTCCCCCCAGCTAAAGACAATAGAGCCCTAGATGACCTAGCTATAAAGGTACAATCCCTGGTAGGGATGCTCGGGTCACAGAAGGAGAAGGGGAGATATGAACTATATGCCAATTCCAACGTGGAGCGGATACTGGAGAAGCTCCCCCCTGCCCGTCAAGAGCGCTTTCGGCGGCAGAGAGACCACCGTGACCCCCACGGCCCAGAACCATCCCTCCTAGACCTTGCTGACTTCCTAGCCAGGGATGTCAGCAGTCTACGACTAGACACGTTCGCGTGGGGTGGCTCTAACCCTAAAGATGGACCGAGAAGGCTCAACGACAACCGCCGGTCCGTGACCGTGATGCACCAGGCCGAGGCTGTGTCACGGCAGACAAGCCACAACCCCCACGCCAAGGAGAAGTGGAAGGCTGCCTGTCAGTACTGTGACAGTGAACATCAGCTGTCACAGTGCGACGCCTTCAAAGAACTAACTACAGCCGAAATAGGTCAGTGGCTTAAGGATAAACGCTGCTGCGCGCGCGGCCACATGGCAGCCGAGTGCCGCCTCAAGAAGCGGTGTGGCAAGTGTGACGGTGCCCACCTGGAAGTACTGCATGAGAGCAACAAACGCCCACCAGGAAACCAAAGTAGGCCCATCACGGTGATGTACCAGGCTGAGTCGGTGTCACCACAGACCAGTCTTGACCCCCCCCCCTGGTGTACTGACTGCCGCAGCAGACACTGGGAGTCACGGTGCTACGCGTACCAGGCAGAGTCGGTGTCACCACAGACAAGTCACAACGCCCCCGCCACAGAGACCAGGAATATCTATCTGACACAGAAGAGTCACAACCCCCCCTCCAAAGAGGAATGGAAGATCGCCTGTTATTACTGCCACAGAGGACACTGGCTGGCACAGTGCGACGCGTTCCAGGGACTGACCATCGCCGAAATGGATCAGTGAGGCTGACCCCCCAGACGCCCCTTACCGCGAATCACTGTGCGAGGCCCCCAAGCGGAGATTAGCCCTACAAGGCAACTCACCAACAGAAGTGCTCCACATCGACCCCACGTATAATGGGAGCCCCCGAGTACTCATCAAGGTGGTCAGAGTGCTCCTGAGCTACGAGGACAAGGTCCTGGACACTTATGCCGTCCTTGACGACGGGTCAGAGAAGACTCTCCTCCTCGCTTCCGCCGCAGCCCAGTTGGGCCTGCGGGGTACCGAAGAAACAATGACAATCCGTACTATTCGGCGAGACCTAAAGACCATAAAGGGCGAAAACGTCTCATTCACAATAGCAGCGGTCGAGCAGCCCGAGAAGCGGTACAGCATCACTAATGCATTTACAAGCCATGACATAGGTCTGTCAAGCTACGACTACCCCATCCCACAGCTGATGGAGAAGTACGCGCACCTACGCAGACTGCCTATACCGCTCATCGACGGCGCCACACCGACCCTGCTCATAGGCTCTGACCACGCGGACCTCATTGTCCCAATCGAGGCGGCCCACATCGGACCCAAAGGATGCCCAGCCGCGGTTAAGACCCGACTGGGGTGGACGCTCCAGGGCCCCCTCTACGGACCTGCCAGCCAACCAACGTCCACACGCTGCCTTTACACAAAGGTGAGCGACACAGGCCACTCTCTCGTACAGCCCGTTGAGAGGCTATGGACATTAGACGCGATGCCTGTGAGAGAACCGTGGGCTCAAGAAGAGGGAGTTCCGAACTCCACCCCCCTCAGCTACGCTCCAAGCGACGTAGCTGACCTCGAACCCAGCACCCTAAACTACCTCTTGATGGGGCGGCCGGACCCGGCCCCTCCTCAGACGGTGTACAGACAGGACGACAGGAACGGACGGAGGATGTGGAGACACAACCAAGCACAGATCGACCAGTCTTGGGCCCGCTTCCTCCTACGTTACCTACCATCGCTTCCCGCCCGTCAGAAGTGGGTAAAGGACAGGGACAACCTGAAGGTGGACACAGTCGTCATGATAATAGACCAGTCACTACCCCGAGCTACGTGGCCAGCCGGCCGCGTGAGCAGAGTGATTACTGGTGCCGATGGGAAGGTCAGAGCGGCAGAAGTCATAGTCCAAGGGCGGACTTACACCCGACCTGTGGCGAAGCTGATAGAGTTGCCGGAGATCCCTGACTCCCCTGATGACGACCATGACCCACTGACTTTGTAGATTGCCCTACTCCTCACAACAAGTATGGAGCAGTCCATTAATCTGTCTCCCTTTACTAATTAGGTGCGGACTAATTAGGAGGCGGCTGTTGTGAAGGGCCAGATTAACACTGAGAATCTACGTTTTATTGTTTTATATAACTTGTATATTATTTATATATATAAGCTATATCCCTTTAAGCCTGCGTTTGAATCCTAGTAATATTCACTTTCCTCATTGGATAATGCCCTTGACGTTATCGGCGCCAGGCACCGCGCCCCTGAAGTCAGGTTCAAAGGCGAGTCTGGGCATGTTGGGACATGCCTGGTGCCGGCGCATTGATTCCAGACGAGAGCTGAGGCTTGGCACTAGAAAGCCACTTAAGTATATATATCGTGGAAGGCGCGAACAGTAGCAGTTCGGTGAAACAGTGTTAGTGCAAGCAGTTCGTCTAAACAGAGTGTTGTGAACCTAAAATGAATAAGTAAAAGTGTCAGAGCTAATGCAGTAACGTCAAGTTCGACTTAGCTTAATGTGAAGTAAAGAGTCGTCATTTAGTGTGAATCGTGTTACAGCAGTTCGTTCCGTATGTAGCATTACCAAGCAGTTTGTTCGTTTAGTAACTAGTGTAAAACCTTAGCAAGTGTGCGTGGACTTAGTAATTAGTACCAGTACACGAGGAGGGCCTAGTCGTGGAACTACTGGACATGTGCATATTGGAACCTACTGCGGCGATTGCAGAACCAGTATTGGTTGGATTATAATGATTGTGGAACGTACTACCGTGGAGAAGAGCATCGTTAATACCCACTGTCGTTTGGATTTAACCACCTTGAAGATCTTACCTCGGGCTAGCTTCGAGGACCGAAGCTAGCTGGCTATCATCATTGCTATCGAGCAATTGGATTACAGCTATTGCTTTGCTGCTGAGCATTTGGATTATAAGGACTGGATCTATACGAGAGCCCCTTTTCTTCAAGTGAACAGACTGAGTATCCGAACATTCTTCCTTCCTCCAGAGCTTACATCTCTGGGAGGATACCCCCTGTCTCCAGCGGTACCATCGTTTGCCCCCTATAGTGCCATCCCACGCCAGGCGGCGTTTAGTCTAGTATCCCAGCTTAGGAATTATTCATTCCAACTGACTTTGCTACTTACTGACTTTATTCATATTCTTCGCCATACAAGCGCGACCCTTAATTCCCATTCTGTACAATTGCTGCATAATAATAAATACTATAAATGATATTTCTTTGTCACCGTGCCGTCTTATTCTGAGTGTCTGCCATATAATAACTGTACTGTCTGGCAAGTAATAATAATAATAATTAGCAGTGGTTTAATCTATCACAATCTTTAATACAGTCAGGGTTTTGTAACCCCTCAGTTACACAGAGGGTATGAGTGTAGCACTTGTGTCACTAACAGTAACAGCTGTTTGCCACGGGCACAGTTCTAGGTTCGAATGAGACGAGGAGTAATATGCACAATTAAAAGAATAGTAGACCAGAGGCAGAGTTATAACAATAACCGGTGTTTTAATTAAAAGCGCGCTAGATAAACAGTAATAATACATACATACGTAAAGTACAAGTTATGCTTTGAAGTATCCCTTTTAGATTAGGTCAGTAACCTCTCCTTGCGGGAGGGTTAGGTCGATATCAAGGCCTAGGTCGATTGGATCAACACATTGGGGTTCGTTCAGACGTCTCTGAGGTTATCATCGGTAACTCTATATTAGTTTATCAGGGAATGCAAATACCTTATTAGGTGAATTGGCCCTTTAAACCCTTTTTCTTTACAGGAAGTGAGTCAGCTATAATCGATATGTCATCTAGAATGTTCTATTATGACATCACCACAAACAGGAAGTGATTCAGCTATAATCGAGATGTCATCTAGAAGGTTCTATTATGACATCACCACAAACGGTCTAGAAGGTTCTATGTTCTAGAAGGTTCTATTATAACATCATACAGTGGTAGCATTTACCCTCTAATTCTTATAGGAGAATATCTGTATCCATATATCAAGTTAAATCAAATCAAATACAAAATACAATATCAAAATAACACAAGATGAACGGGATCAACTCCCTTGGAAGTCCTTGTAGTCTCGTTCAGTTCAATCCTACCGGACTATTAGTTGAGCAATAGTTGAGCAATAGTTGAGCATCAGGCTGGCATTAGTCTGGAGGTATATCAAGTGTTCCGGGGTTGGCTCGCCATCGGGTATCGATCCAGCTGAGCACACTTGGTGATGGGTGGTCTGGACTGCTCCGGGATGCTGGTTGAGACTTGCGGCTTCCAGTCGGTTGGTTAGTCTGGTCCGTCTGGTCGATGTTGCTGGTTCGGAGGTCGAGGCGGAAAGAGAGTTGGCTGTTGGAGCGCTAGCTGTTTTTATAGGAAACCAAGATGTTCCGGAACGTTCTATATGACATCATAGGATGACATCACAAAGGTTCCAGAACCTTCTATCATGACATGACACAGCACAGAGTTACCAGAGGAGGTCCAAGACCACCCCAACAGCCCCCTCTTCGCCACGCGTGAGAGAGGAGCGAAAATAATGGAGAACCAGCCCCAAGCACACCGCACTTGGTATTCCCAGGCGGTCTCCCAACCAAGTACTAACCAGGACCAAACCGACGTAGCGGCCGAGATCGAACGAGATCGGGCGTGTACAGGTTGGCATGGCCGTAAGCCATTACGACAGTGCAGAGTACAATATGTACCCAACAAGGGTCTCCATAGCGCCTAACCCTGCGACACCCGGATTGACCTGGCATTTTCCCCCCCGAAAAAAGCACAAGTCCCTCAGGGTACCAGAACAGCAGATCTGCATCCCCGGTGGACAACGGGTTTAACTGATCTGGACCAGCGTGACCAGAACCAGTCCCGTGCCCTAACCACGCTGACATGCCTACTCCAGGAGAAGGGGCAGATATGCGTGTTGATCTTAAAACATGAAAAGAAGGCGCCACCCAGACGGTCGGTGCGAACCGCGCCCGGTGGCCCACCCTAAGGGCGTGAGACCCCTCTACATATGTTCAGATCCATTCCGTCATCATCCCCCAGATATGAACGAGAATCCGTCGATAACCAATACAGGTCGTCGGAAGAGGAAAAAACCTCCATCCCAGTTGCTTTATAAAAACGCTGTTTTAACCACAAGCAACCAAGGCGTGCTAGTCACCCGCCCGATCTTCAACAGAACACCCCGAGCTAGCACTTAAGCGTGCGTCGGGACACAACCACATCAATGAACAGGTTATTTAGACCTTTCAGTGAATCCCCAAGGCGCCCAGGGGAACGACAAGAGGGGTGTGGTGCTTCCTAAACTCCAACTCTTTTTAATAAAAAAGAAGGAAGCACCAACAGCATGAATCCCAGTCTACACAGCCGAGGGTAAAAACTGTTTATATTTTTACATCCAGTCACCCCTTCCACAGAGGATTTAGACCGAAATTCCCCAGAAAGCCTTCCCACGTGAGTCATAGAATGAAAAAGCCATGGCAACTGCGAGTCACGTGACCAACTGACTCAAGTTACACATAAAATCGAGCGTAGCGGACCCGTAAGTCCTACGCTCTAACGCGACACTTTGACACAACAGATCTTACGTAAAGATCTAACTCACGGAAGCCATCGTCATAGCAACGTATCGTATGCTATGACGGGGGGAAACCCCACACACAACTCCTGTTTGTAATAGGAGCAGAGTCAGGACAACCCTCCCCCCCCCCCCCCCCCCCCCAGCCAAGGCGTGTAACGGCTTATCCCTGACTGGCCCAACAGGAGATGAGAAAACCCATTTGACCAATCAAGTGGGAAGGAGGGGTTTATTCGGCACCCCCTCACAAAACCCTTCCCCCTACACACAATAACAACTGTAGTATATAAAACCTTTGGTAGAATGCCAATGAATAGCGCAAGCTAATACAATGCATGCTACCCACAGACTGTGAACAGGGTTTACAACAAAACCAAGTCGTGTGTGTGTGTGAATCCTACACCCGCATTCCATGTTTTACATAGAAAAAACACTGATAGAGAGTATAACGGCTAGGCCGTGGAACGTGTGTATACGAGCATTACTGCAACTAACACAACAGTGTTGTAGTTCAACATTACTTTGTGTGTAAGCAACAGACCATACAACCAGCTTCTACCTGCATGTGGAGCGTCAGGCCGAGATAGAAACCCTTCTATAACCGAGTGTATGCTGCAGACCTTGCTTTAATCTCATAACACGAACGTAACTCATCCATCAATGTATACTAATGCAGATTCACACTTTGCAACCTCATCATATGTTTTGGTGAAGAAACACACAGTTTGTTTAACCAAAAAATACAGTCCCCCTTTAGAGGGGACTTTTTATTTAAGCAAACAAATAATATGAGAGGGCCGGGGAGGGGTAAACAGAGGGGACCGCATGGGGAAAAAAGTCACTGCCTAGCGGCGTCTGCTGCCTCGAGCCGCTCGGGCTTTGCCACCGCGAGAAGCCCCGGAGGGACGGTAGGTAATCGGTTGCTGGTCTCGTCGATCCCTACCGTCTCCTCCGGTCGTAGATGGGCCGGCTGCAGCAGCAGCACCGTCTCTCCTCCTGGCCTTCGTCGACGGGCCAGCAGTGGCGATGGAGGCAGTGGCAGCCACGGCGGAGGAAGCTCGACGAAGTGGAAGCCGTCTGACTCCACCGGCGATGACGGGAGGTGGAAAATGGGGTTGGAGCACATATCTCTCCTCTGCCATCTCTCTGCATGTTGAGGTCATCAATTGCAGGGCCTTCCCGAACAGTCCAGCATCGGAGAGGGTGGCCGTCAGAAGAGGAGCCCTCTTCTTCTCCGGCACACGGGCCTGCTCCAGCCAAAGGTGGCGCTGGATCAGAGTTGCCAGGGCGCGCACTTTCCCAGAGGCTATGGCCTGCACCTGAGTCAGATGCAGGACAGCTCCTGCCGCCTGGGTGAGCTGATCATGTTGTACCTCCGACCGCTCCGTGCCGCCCGTCATTATCCCGGATACAAATCTTGCCAGCTGTGCGATATTAGACGCAGCAGCCAGCGATTGTGTACCCGCGATGAACGACTGGTCACTCCAATACGCCAATCGCCTAGCCGATTTTCCTTGGAGAACCGGCTTGCATAACGGCTCCCACACCACATCCGGACAGAGGAGAGCGGCCATCGGCCTATCAAGCCGTGGCACACCCTCTCTCATACCTTCAACCAAACCCACCACCCGCGTAACTGGTATGTAGGCGGGAGTGAGGCCCATGATGTGGGACACCACCTGGCCCTGACGAACATAGGCCCCCATTGAGGGGAAAAATGGGTAGACAACGTCCACCCCTCTCACCGGGCGACGCTGCCAGAGATGACCTATTAGATCATCAGGGACAGGAGCAGGCAGTGGCTGCGGCAGCGGCACGCCATTTGCAGCGGCCGCCACCGCCATAAGCTCGGGGAACAAAGCCTGCAGTTCCCCCTGCAGACTTTCCTCCACCGAACCCGCATCCCTCACATGCAGCAGGCTTCAACTGGTTAAGGAGCCACAGTCTGATGTGGCTGATAGTAGGGCATCCTGCCGATGAGGCCGAGGGGTTTCCCCGACATCCTCGAACAAGGCGCCCCAAGGAGACATATCCCCCCCTCCAGTGTTACCTGGACGGGTGGGATATTTGTCTCTACTGGGCCTTCAAACAAGAACCCGTCCGCCTCTACCATGCAATCCTCTGTTTCCATTGGGCAGCTAGAGACCGACGCATCCTCGCTGGTCTCCAGCAATTCCCCAAACCCAGGCCGTTCGCGTCTGCAGGACACCATCTTGCGACGGGACCGAGCAGACGCAAAAAGTTTGCGTCTCAAATCCTCCGGAACCAACGGAACCGGCCGTTCAACAACGGACGATTCCCCGGAAACAGAGGAACCAGAGCCAGGACCAGGCCATCGCAGAGGCGACGGCACCGGTGCACTGGCTCCTCGGAGAGGCAAACTACCGATCGGATGCCTACCGGGCGTGGCTGCCGACCACGAACGTGGCAACAGCCCCGCACCAGAACGCACGACGGAGGCGGGAATGGAGAACCGCTGGTGAAGAGTGGTTCTACGACTCTCCGAAGTAGACATTATGACTTAGATTTTTCTCTTGAATATGTATGAGAGAAGAAAAAAATAAGCACAATGTAAACTCGTCTCAACTTTCTTCAACTAGCAACCTCGTCAAGTGGGGATCTACCGAAGGCACTTCCTTGTGGTGAAAGCGAAGAAGGAGGCGAGTAGGTGGCCACACACCTGCTTATGAAGGTAAGCTGATAGGGGTGTGGTCAGACGGATGTTGGGATGTAAAGGTACATTGTGGAATTTTTTATTCAGTGCACGAGCGAGGTACAGTGCAGTAGTGACGCAGAGAGGAGCCATACGACACAGAACCGTCTGTAGTGTGGTAGTGAAAGGTTAACCTTCTCTAGTGTGGTAGTGAAAGGTTAACCTTCTCTAGTGTGGTAGTGAAAGGGTTAACCTTCTGCAGTGTGGTAGTGAAAGCAATTAGTGAAAGGGTCAACCTTCTGCAGTGAAAAGTGTTAACCCTTTGTAGTGTGGTGGTGAAAGGATTAAACTGGATATAAAATATTCTAAATTAGCACTATTACTCAGTAGAAGATGGTTCAGAGACAGGGAAGGAGAATATAACTTAAGAGGGAGAGGGAATCTTAAACAACCAATGGTACACACTACGCTGAAAAGCATGTGCATATCCGTTTTTGGAGTGAAGTTGTGGAATAACTTACCTGAAAACATCAAAATGAGTAAACATATTGCACAATTGAATAAGCAGCTTAATAAATACACAGAAATATAGAAATTAGTAATGCTGATAAACGAAGTTATGTTATATTGTGTTATGTAGTGTTGTATTGTATTTACTGCTGTCAAGCGACTCAAGTATTTTTTTGTACTATAGTAACATTTATATTATATAATGTATTATACTAAATTATGTTATATCAAGTCAAATTAATGGAAGAAAAAATTTAAATGTAAGGGGGTAGGGATCAATAAGCTTAGCTTCCCTCTACTCCTGTTTTGAACATGTCAACTAACTACATTGCTCTTGACTTTTTGTTTATAATTTCTTTTTCATTCTGATTATTCAGTTTGACAAAGCTTGATATTATGATTTATTTAGAGAAATGTAAAGAATACATGTTCAAAAATAAACTTTTCATTCATTCATACCCAGTTGAATCACCTGTACATTGTATATTACTGTTATTTATATATCTTATATACAGTTTAATCACCTGTACATTGTATATTACTATTGCACTTTCCTGTTACATTTGCACTCTGGTTGGATGCCAAACTTATTTTCGTTGTACTGTACTTGTGCTGTATGATGACAATATACTTGAATCTAATCTAATCTAATCTAACGCTAATTGTAAACAGCACAGTTTCCCTGAGGCACTTTACCATTAATGGTATTGGATGCCAAACTTCTTTTCATTGTACTGTACTTGTGCTGTATAATGACAATAAAATGTAATCTAATCTGGGGGGGGAGGCGACTGTGGCTCGGGAGGTAGAGCAGTTGTCTGGTAATCCAGAGGTTCCCGGTTTGATTCCCGCTCCTCCCGGGCAGCATGTCGAAGTGTCCTTGAGCAAGACACTTATCCCCTAATTGCTCCCGATGAGCAGCTCGGCACCTTGAACGGTCGCCTCCGCCGTCTGTGTGTGAATGTGTGAGTAAAAATGTGAGGAACTAATTGTAAAGCGCTTTGGATAAAAGCTGCTATATAAATGCAGCCATTTACCATTTAATATAATCTAACGCTAATTGCAAACAGCACAGTTTCCCTGAGGCACCTTAGCATTAACCCTTTCACTACCACACTGCCAAAGGGTTAACCATTTCACGGCGACAATACAGAATGTTAACCCTTTCACTACCACACTACAGACGGTCTGTAGTGTGGTAGTGAAAGCGTTAACCTTCTGTAGTGTGGTAGTGAAAGGGTTAACCCTTCTGTAGTGTGGTAGTGAAAGGGTTAACCTTCTGTAGTGTGGTAGTGAAATGGTTAACCCTTTGCTGTGTGGCAGTGAAAGGGTTAACCCTTCTGTAGTGCGGTAGTGGAAGGGTTAACCCTTTGCCGTGTGGCAGTGAAAAGGTTAACCCTTCTGTAGTGTGGTAGTGAAAGGGTTAACCTTCTGTAGTGTGGTAGTGAAATGGTTAACCCTTTGCCGTGTGGCAGTGAAAGGGTTAACCTTCTGTATTGTGGCCGTGAAAGGGTTAACCTTCTGTAGTGTGGTAGTGAAAGGGTTAAGATCATCCTTTAGTCTATTTGTTCGCAAAGGAACAAAGAACAGTTTCTCGCACTAAGACGCTTGTTGGGAGAGCGGTCCTGCGCAGCCCACGGCCCCCGATGAGCCTGAGCCTCAGGATCAGGCACGTTGGAACTATAAAACGGCAGGGGGTGCTGGGGGGTCGCCAGATGATACAAAAAAAAATAAAAATTTATATATGTATTTTTTATTTATTTTTTTTTTGCGGTCAGGCCACTGAACTTAGAAGCAGGCCAGGCCAGTGTTTCTAGTTGCACCAGCGCAATAGTTAGATAACCTAGGTGGGGAACAACCAGGAGATCACTGCAACTCACACAAGTTGGAGAACTATCTCTCTCTCTCTCTCTCTTGCTCTCACACACACACAAAGGGAGCCGCATGTGATTGGTGGATGCGGGATCCGTACGAAAAACTGCTAATCATTGACACATGCTAGCCTGTAATAATCCCCCCCAGAAAAATTTACTTTGCATTTGATATATTGCAAATATATGCCATCACACACACTGGCATTTAAAGGGTTAGAATTATAAAATGAATATGTGGTGTTATGATCAGGGCTGAAGTTGAATAAAATATTGTATTTATCAATTATAAAAAACTGAAAATCCAAAGTGTTGTTGCTAATCATACATATGCTAGCCTGTTTTTTAACAATAATTTGTGATGCCATCACAAACACTGGCAGGGTACAAATAAAAAAAATGCCTGCACCAGAATGCAGGAAATGAAGTCTTTGTATCAAAAAGATTCCTGGTGGGGGACCCCCAGACCCCCTACTTAGAAAGTGGCCTGACTGGGGCTATATTTCCTGGCCTGAATGATTTCCCCAGTCCGGCCCTGGTTAAAAGCCTCCAATGCTTATTAGTGTGTGTGCGTTTGAACGTTTGCATGTTTCAACCATACATTTCCATTTAAAATAATTTTTTTTACCTCCTATAATAGTGGGGGTCGCGGCTCTCTGACACAGTTTTTTTTGGGTCGCGGCCTGAAAAGTTTGGGAACCCCTGGTCTAGCCTGTACCCCCCAGACATGTTGCTGGCCCCGTCAAAACAGTATCCTATCAGCCTCTCCATGGGCAGGTCGAGGCGTAAAAGTATTTTATACACAAAAACAGCGTCTCGGCTGTTGTGTCTGGGCCGGGCATTGTAAAAACCCCAAAAAGAAGTTCTGAGCTTCCAAGTTGTCATCGGCGAACTGTATATTACACGAGAATTGTTCTTTTCCAGTGAGTGACATCAGTGGTTCCGTCAGCGCTCAAGCCAAATAATGGGCTTTTGGATGCTTTGCCTCTAATTTGTCGCTGAATATCATGGGCAAACAGCTGTAAGATTTCGTTTTGGATGTTGTTGGACATCCAGTTGTCTCTCTTTTGGAGCCAATTCTTCAACTCGGGATCAGACTCGGTGCGCACTCTTTCCATCATCAGCTGCCATAACACCCCATCCCTATTTGCATCACCCCTCAGTGGAAGCCCCTGGCGCCCGAGGGGGGGTATAGGGGAACAGACTCAGTTAACTCTTCAATACCTGATGCTGAGGCTGAACCTGTCGTCTCTGTCTCTCTCTGACGTTTATCAGATTTAGTGGGACTGTCACTGGGACCGGCGGGACGTTTCTAAAATAAATCTGATATTTTTCTTTTCTGCAAGTGAGACATTCTGTGCTAGCAAAGTCTGACTACTAGCTCAAATCGACTGACTGCGCAAGCACTGTATCACAGTAGCTCAGTGGTTCGTGGCGCGTGGGAAGGGCGGGAGACGGGAGGTGAATACAATTAGTTGTTTCACCTGTCATTCAATCAGTCTGTGACAGTCTGTCATCACTCGAAAATCTACTCGGTTTTACACGTATGATTGTGTACATACAGTAGTGTAATGAATGAACGAAAACTTTATTTAACAGATTGGAGAATGGCTACAATACAGTACGGCTCAATACACACAATATTAAAATGGTGAAGTGCTTTGAGCAGGATAAACTTATAATATACAGTGTTACAGTTATACAGTTACAGTATATACAAATATATAAATACTGTCATAAAAAAAAAAAAAAAAAAATTATATATATATTTCTTTTGCAATAATTGAGAGGGGGTGCTGCAGCCCCCCCCGCACCCCCCTTCCAATGTCCCTGCTCAGGATCCCATGTTGTCGGAGGTCACAGAGGTCACGGCAGTCTGGCGAACGAGCTGTAGACATCAGGACAGGTGGTGTGTGTGTGTGTGTGGGGGGGGGGGGGCGGGCGGGGGGGTGGGGTGCGTACTCACAGTGAGGAGCACAGCTGTACAATTGAGCAGAGCCATGTTTTCCTCAGCGCCCCCCCCCCCCCCCCCCACAGACAGAACACCCATCGCAGTCAAAGCTTACTAAAAGCACGAGCAGTGAACTCCAAGCCCACGTGACTGAACTCAAACTAGAAAGAAACAGACTAAGAAACGACGTAAACTCCATGATCAAAACTGCAAAAAAGAATTTCATCAATGACAAAACTGAGGAAAACAAAAACAAACCACGTGAACTTTGGAAATTACTCAATAATCAACTAGGATGCAGTAAAAAACTTAAAACCAGATTCTCAAACATAAACATAAAAACGGACAACACGCTCATCACAGACAAGCTGGATGTAGCCAATTACTTAAACATTTTCTTCACAAACATAGCCACAACACTGGTAAACAAACTACCCTCCCACTCAGGGCTTTATGGGGTAGAACACATAGTAGCTTACTACAAAAACCTAGGGGTCCGCAAGGACGACTTCAAGCTAGAAATGGTAACAACAGATGAGGTACTCAATAAACTGAGCGCCCTCCAACCTAACAAGGCCACTGGCCATGACAACATCCCCTCCAAATTCCTCAGAGACTCAGCAGCCGCCATCACCCCAATCATCACACACATAATAAACCTCTCCATAAAACAGGGACACGTCCCCAAGGACTTCAAAATTGCGAGGGTGACCCCTCTGCACAAAAAGGGCAGCAAATTAGACCCAGGCAACTACCGCCCTGTTTCTATTCTCACCTCCATCTCGAAAGTCATGGAAAAAATAGTCTACGAACAGGTCGAAAAGTACCTAGCGGAAAAAAATCTAATCTACGAATTCCAATCTGGCTTCAGAACATCCCACTCCACTGACACATGCCTTCTCTATTTGAATGACCACATCAAACAAGAGGTGGACGCAGGCAAATACTGCGGCATGGTCATGCTGGACCTACAAAAGGCCTTTGACACGGTCAATCACTCCATTCTGATTGACAAGCTAAAAGCAATTGGTTTTGATAGTCTATCAGTGAGCTGGATGCAATCCTACCTTGAGGGCAGGGAACAGATGGTGGAGGTAAACGGTACCCTATCCCCCCCTCTCACAGTGAGCTGTGGTGTTCCACAAGGAAGCATACTAGGACCGCTACTGTTCCTAATTTATGCAAATGACATGTCGTCAGCTTGTGACTGCAACTTGTTCCTGTTTGCGGACGACTCAGCCCTGCTGGTCTCTGACAAGAACAAGTTACAGGTTGAAAAAACCCTCAGCTCTGAACTAGGCAGAATCTGCATATGGCTCGCTGATAACAAACTATCATTACACATGGGCAAAACAGAGTCCATTCTCTTCGGTTCAAATAACAAACTCAGCAAGACCGACGGCTTCTCAGTTACAGTGGGTGACAATATTGTCACAAGGAAAGATGAAATTACCTACCTGGGTTCCATCCTAGAGGCTAATCTCTCCTGTGACAAAATGGCATCCAATGCAATAAAAAAAGTCAACCAACGAACTCGATTCTTGTACCGGATCTCCTCTCTGGTAAACAAGAATACCCTGAAGACTCTGGCAGGAGCACTCATTCAGGGGTACTACGACTATGCTTGCACCTCATGGTACCAAAGCACCTCAAAGGCGCTAAAAACAAAATTACAAACATCTCAAAACAAACTGGTCAGACTACTGCTTGACCTTACTCCTAGAACCCACCTCACCCCTGCCCACTTTGACAACCTAGGATGGCTTAGAGTAGATGACAGAGTACAGCAACTTGCAATGGGCCTGGTCTACAAGATACACTACACGACCAAGGTACCCATGTACATGGCAAAATACTTCCCAAAGGTCAGTGAATACCACGATCACAACACCAGAGGGAGCTCCACAAATCATGTTAAACCCAGATTCGGCTCAAATAAGGGACTAAACACGTTTCGCAATTATGCCACATCAATGTGGAACGCCCTACCCAAAGCTGTAAAGGAATGTGGATCACTACCCACTTTCAAAACCTCTCTCAAGAGACACCTACGGGAGACTGCAATGCAACACTGGCCCCTGTAAATATCCTAACCCAACCCCCTCCAATGTACGGTCATTTACCTAGTATGGTCTTGTCAATAGTCCAATGTACAATTTTGTTTGTTTGTACAGAGTCCCCCCCCCCCCCCCCTCAATGTACAGTTTTGCTTGTTTATACAATGTGCCCCCCCCCCCCCACCCACCTCCAATGTAAATTACCCAGTATGGTTGTCAATATCCCAGTGTACCCAACCCCCCCCACCCAACCTCCTCCAATGTACAGTTTCTACGTCAAATGTATATACTCCCTTTTCTTGACTCCTTCTGTATCACAAACAGTACTGTATTTGCAAATCTGGTATGTCATAAATGTATAGATGTAGCAGTACTGACTATCTGTATGTCATGTATGTCATATATGTCCTGATGAATTGAAAATGGGGGACCCTGGTGTAAACAAGACGAAAGTCTTTCTCTGGTCTGCATCCCCTTAACAATTGTGTGTATTGAGCTGTACTGTATTGAACCCATTCTGCAATCTGTTAATAAAGTTTTCAATCAATCAATTCAATCAATCAAGCTATTTGTCCTAGAAGATACTAGACACGTCGTCTCTCTCCGTGACGCGTACGGCCTTGTTTATTATTGCGATGCCGTAGCAGCGGTGCGAGTCTGGGCCTCCTCTGGGCAGCAGGATGTGTGTGGCCCGTTAGGAGTCTAAGAGAGGAAGAGGTTCTGAAGAAAGAGCGAGAGATGTAACAGCCGTCTCGGTTAGGAGGAGATACAGGGGGGGCATGTTTTGTCGACAGATGTGGAATTTAGCAAGAGCTCTAAGGAGGTTAGCATCCTGCCTCTAAAAGAGCTCTCAGGTTAGCATCCTGTCTCTAAAAGAGCTCTCAGGTTAGCATCCTGTCTTCTCAAAGAGCTCTCAGGTTAGCATCCTGTCTCTGAAAGAGCTCTCAGGTTAGCATCCTGCCTCTAAAAGAGCTCTCAGGTTAGCATCCTGTCTTCTGAAAGAGCTCTCAGGTTAGCATCCTGTCTCTCAAAGAGCTCTCAGGTTAGCATCCTGTCTCCAAAAGAGCTCTCAGGTTAGCATCCTGTCTTCTGAAAGAGCTCTCAGGTTAGCATCCTGTCTCTGAAAGAGCTCTCAGGTTAGCATCCTGTCTCTGAAAGAGCTCTCCGGTTAGCATCCTGTCTCTGAAAGAGCTCTCAGGTTAGCATCCTGTCTTCTGAAAGAGCTCTCAGGTTAGCATCCTGTCTCTGAAAGAGCTCTCAGGTTAGCATCCTGTCTTCTGAAAGAGCTCTCAGGTTAGCATCCTGTCTCTCAAAGAGCTCTCAGGTTAGCATCCTGTCTCTCAAAGAGCTCTCAGGTTAGCATCCTGTCTTCTGAAAGAGCTCTCAGGTTAGCATCCTGTCTCTCAAAGAGCTCTCAGGTTAGCATCCTGCCTCTCAAAGAGCTCTCAGGTTAGCATCCTGCCTCTAAAAGAGCTCTCAGGTTAGCATCCTGTCTCTAAAAGAGCTCTCAGGTTAGCATCCTGTCTCTCAAAGAGCTCTCAGGTTAGCATCCTGTCTCTAAAAGAGCTCTCAGGTTAGCATCCTGCCTCTCAAAGAGCTCTCAGGTTAGCATCCTGTCTCTAAAAGAGCTCTCAGGTTAGCATCCTGTCTTCTCAAAGAGCTCTCAGGTTAGCATCCTGCCTCTAAAAGAGCTCTCAGGTTAGCATCCTGCCTCTGAAAGAGCTCTCAGGTTAGCATCCTGTCTCTGAAAGAGCTCTCAGGTTAGCATCCTGTCCTCCAAAAGAGCTCTCAGGTTAGCATCCTGTCTCTCAAAGAGCTCTCAGGTTAGCATCCTGTCTCTCAAAGAGCTCTCAGGTTAGCATCCTGCCTCTAAAAGAGCTCTCAGGTTAGCATCCTGTCTCTCAAAGAGCTATCAGGTTAGCATCCTGCCTCTGACAGGCCTGTGGTGCTTTTTTCCTATTGCTAGGTTTTTAGTGAGTTTGTCCTTACCTTCGCGTGGGGTATGTCTGGGAGTGTTGCATTTATTTATTTGACATTTTAGTTTGGATTTCATGGTGTTTTTGTCTTTGTTCTTGATTTATCGTGATGACTTGTTCAAAGAAGACGTGTACGGCCCATGGGGACATTAACGTGTGTTGTCGGTCCTTACAAATACATTTGATTTGATTTGATTTAGGAGGGAGCGACAGCATTACTGGGGACAAGTCGGGAACCGGGCTCTCAGACCAGAACGATCCGGAAAATCCTAGCCTGCAGACCGGTCCTCCGGCGCAGAGGCCTTAACAGGTTCTGACATCCTGCAGCCAGGGACCGCTGTGAGGTTCAGTGGCCCCTGTACCCCCCCCCCCCCCCCCCCCTGTCAACAATGAACAATTAAGTGCTATTGTGCTCCACACCGTGTGTTACGGCACCGTTTACATAACGAGACTCTCAGCGTGGCCGTCTTGATCTGTGTCGACATGGCGGGCTTGTCTCCCTCTCTCTCCTCACTCTCTCTCCCTCTCTCTCCCCCCCCCCCTCCTCTATCTCTCCCCGTCTCTCTCCCCCCCTCTATCTCTCTCCCCCCTCTCTCCCTCTTCCCGTCTCCCCCCCCCTCTCTCTCCCCCCCCCCCTCTCTCTCTCTTCCCCTCTCTGCTTTTACATCGGCCATCATTAAGTGCTGGGACAGTGTAGTTCATTGTAACCGACACTGCTGTGAATGAGCGTCTCAGGGGGGCGGGCGGGGCGGGGAGCGGGGAACGCACGTTAATCAAGTGTAAGTGCAAATGGTCCCGACTCGGCCGCCACTTGTTATTCAGAAAACAAGATGTACCGGCGCTCTGAAGCGGGACTCAAAGAGAAACACCTGGATCCTGTGTGTGGGGATCTGAATAGCGCTGGACTCTCAACAAACGTTTGTTTTCCTTTGGCTGAGAGCGTGTGGGAAAGCCATATTAAGCCAGGATGGGGGGGGTGCCGGCTTGGTGAAAAGCACTCAGACCCAGTGGCGGCCATGACACGGTGAATTCCATTTTTAATGCGTTGTGTTTTGAGGTCGGGTTCTGACTTATGCCTGGTCTGGTCTCCATTAGATGTCCAGCCTGGCTGGGGGCTATAGCCATGGTCTAGCGTGGTATGATATGGTTGGGTTTGAATCTCTGTTGGGTTTCTTGGGTAAACTCTCGGGTTGCTAGGCAACCTTTCAAAATTCACACCAACAACTGTGGTGCACAAGCTAAACAGTCCCAGCCAGGTTGTAAATGGTGCATTCATAGAGTGCTTTTATCCAAAGCGCTTTACCATTTGTTCCTCACATTTGTACCCATTCACTCACACACCGACGGCGGAGGCGACCACGCAAGTTGCCAACCTGCTCATCGGGAGCAGTTAGGGGTTAAGTGTCTTGCCCAAGGACACTTTGATATGCTGCCCGGGAGTAGCGGGAATTGAACCGGGAACCTCTGGATTACCAGACGACTGCTCTACCTCCTGAGCCATTGTCGCTCCAAAGGTTGTAAAAGGTGGTCGTCTCAGCCGGGGTCCAGCCAGGTTTGTCCATGTTCTAAAGACAATGGAGACGCTCACTGTGTGCCAGACAGGCCACAGCACGGTTAAACCCTGGCTAGTGGAGACGAGGCCACAGCACGGTTAAACCCTGGCTAGTGGAGACGAGGCCACAGCACGGTTAAACCCTGGCTAGTGGAGATGAGGCCACAGCATGGTTAAACCCTGGCTAGTGGACACGAGGCTAGAGCACGGCTAAACCCTGGCTAGTGGAGACAAGGCCACAGCATGGTTAAACCCTGGTTAGTGGACACGAGGCTAGAGCACGGCTAAACCCTGGCTAGTGGAGACAAGGCCACAGCATGGCTAAACCCTGGCTAGTGGACACGAGGCTAGAGCACGGCTAAACCCTGGCTAGTGGAGACAAGGCCACAGCACGACTAAACCCTGGCTAGTGGAGACAAGGCCACAGCATGGCTAAACCCTGGCTAGTGGAGACCAGGCCACAGCACGACTAAACCCTGGCTAGTGGAGACAAGGCCACAGCTAAACCCTGGCTAGTGGAGACGAGGCCACAGCACGGCTAAACCCTGGCTAGTGGAGACGAGGCCACAGCACGGCTAAACCCTGGCTAGTGGAGAGGAGGCATTACTGTCCACTTGAAGAAGCCAGCTGTACAAGTTTAGTAGACAGTGTTTTGGCTACGTTTCACACTGCAGGTGAAAGTGGCCCAAATCTTTTTGCTCATAAGATCAGATTTTTTCACGACAGTGTGAACAGCACAAACCACATGGAATCTGATCTTTTCCATTCTGATTTGGGCCACTTTCATCGTGTGGTCCTAAATCAGATACAGGTATTTGGCAATGCGACCTCAGTCTGAACAGTCATGCGCTTTTCTTTTTTTTTTTAAACTTTGGCCATTCCGCTGGCTCTTTTTTGCGTTTATTGCATTTACTCTGGTCAAGAATGACCGACAGAAACAGGCTGAAGGGGTACAGATGGGGGGGAAGACACTCTGGGAAAGGCACGGCTGCAGTCCGGGATTCGAACTCGCTAAACCCCAGATCCGTGACGAGCACGGTTGTCCCCGGCGCCGAAATAGCGCTCGAGGTACGCGGTGAGCTACTGGAGCTCCCCCAGTCATGTGCTTTTCAAGTGACTTTTACGTCACTCTAGATTGACATTCGTCACAATTTCTTTTACGTCCATCTTCTTTATTGTTCATGTGCGCATGCAGGTCAGTTCAGGTGCGTGACCAGTCCACACTGGAATCTGATATTGGCCACATTTAAAAGATAACGTGAACAGCATGGTGCAGTACAATACTGTGTGGTTTTTACACGTAGCGAAAACTAAAGACATCATCAGTTTTATCATTGGAAACAAATTGCTTTAGAAACCGTCCAGGTGGCAAGATATTCAGTATGTGAAGAGATTTATCAAATATCAGGTATAAGTTTACCTTTGGAACCAACGTATCCTAGCCAGAAGATTCGATAGGCAAAAATTAAATATATTTGGTGGAGATTCTACTGTTGATATAGTTGAGAAAATTATCACGGTTGCATATATCCAGAGTATCTGCAGGTTTCAACAAGTTACATTTAAGACTTTTTAATACATTTTAAGGCCTTAAATTGAGAATTATGAATGTTATACTTTTTAATACCCTGATATCAAATGGAGATGAGTGACAGTGAGATTCTCAAAATGGACCATTCAGAGTTTACCAAGACTGGCGAGGTTTTTATTTATTTATTATTATTATTATTATTATTATTATTATTATTATTATTATTATTATTATTATTATTATTATTATTATTATTATTATTATTATTATTATTATTATTATTATTATTATTATTATTATTATTATAATATTATTATTATTATTATTATTATTATTATTATTATTATTATTATTATTATTATTATTATTATTATTATTATTATTATTATTATTATTATTATTATTATTATTATTACTATTCACATGAATTCATCAATGTCGACATTGCTTCCCTAAGTCCATTTACTCTGCTTTCAAACTTTCCGAGGTCTGAGCACACTACCAAGGGGTTAACCCTTTCACTGCGACAATAGAGAAGGTTAATGACCCAGAAAGCAGCATAATCTCACTCTGAAATGACTGCAGTTAACGTATTTAAGCATGTAAAAATGTTTATTGACATTTGTCAAAAGAAAAAAAGCACAGTGAATATTTTCATTGTAGTCTAACTCTGGTCTAGAAGGTGACTAGATCTATATTAATAAACTCAACACCTCGGAAATATTGTGTCGTTATGACAACTGGAAGGTTCTGCAAAGGCTATACTGCAACTATCAAACATGAAAACGCCAAATTGGACAAATGTTAACCTACATATAGCTAGGTTTTTAGTGAGTTTTTCCTTACCTTCGCTGGGGAATGTCTGGGAGTGTTGCATATTTGGATTTTATGGTGGATTTTGTTCTTGATTTATTGTGATGTTTCTTTTTGACTTGTTTAAAGACTTGTCCAGCCCATGGGGGCATTAGCTTGTGATTTCGGCTTTTACAAATACATTTGATTTCATTTGATACTATACGAGCATAAACATTCTGTCTGAATTATGCTTTCTCAAGAGTACAGTCAACATTCATCCTAATGTTAAGTATCCTAAGTATGATTTAGTTATATTATAATAAAATAGAAATTAGATAGTATATAGAAGTATAATACATTATATAAGTGTGTGTGTGTGTGTGTGTGTGTGTGTGTGTGTGTGTGTGTGTGTGTGTGTGTGTGTGTGTGTGTAAATGAATGAACCTAAATATGTAGTTTGACTGATAGATAGACAAAATGGGTTTATTTATGTTGATTTAATTTGGTTGTGTTGATGTTTAAATTTTTTTGCAAAATGGGTATATTCTGTTTGGTTTTACACAATATGTCTATCGGTGTGTTGTGTGTGTGTAGGGGCAGGTATATATACGATTTTTTCTTCTTCCTGTTCCTTTCGGCCATGGTATTTGGTGAATTATATGAATATGTACTGTTGGACTGTGGTAATTCCATGTACGAATAAATAAATAAATGATGATGATGATGATGATCCTAATGACAATGTCAAAAGCGTCTGCTGGCTGTTGAAGCTATATAGACGGCTTCCACAACGTTCTAAGAGAACCCAAGAATATTTCCTGTTGCAATGTTTGCTAACACAATGGTTGACAGGAAGTACATTTGTGGTCCAAACTGTTCCCAATAGCGACAGGATTCCAGTGAAACCGTCTCTAGCTGACGGGAAATAATGTTGGGTTCCCTAGCAATGCAGTTTCACTATAACCATCTAAAGAGTTTTGGAATTCTAAGATAGAATTCTGAAAAAAGAATTAATAATAAGAAACTCAAAGAGAAACACCTGGATCCTGTGTGTGGGGATCTGAATAGCGCTGGACTCTCAACAAACGTTTGTTTTCCTTTGGCTGAGAGCGTGTGGGAAAGCCATATTAAGCCAGGATGGGGGGGGTGCCGGCTTGGTGAAAAGCACTCAGACCCAGTGGCGGCCATGACACGGTGAATTCCATTTTTAATGCGTTGTGTTTTGAGGTCGGGTTCTGACTTATGCCTGGTCTGGTCTCCATTAGATGTCCAGCCTGGCTGGGGGCTATAGCCATGGTCTAGCGTGGTATGATATGGTTGGGTTTGAATCTCTGTTGGGTTTCTTGGGTAAACTCTCGGGTTGCTAGGCAACCTTTCAAAATTCACACCAACAACTGTGGTGCACAAGCTAAACAGTCCCAGCCAGGTTGTAAATGGTGCATTCATAGAGTGCTTTTATCCAAAGCGCTTTACCATTTGTTCCTCACATTTGTACCCATTCACTCACACACCGACGGCGGAGGCGACCACGCAAGTTGCCAACCTGCTCATCGGGAGCAGTTAGGGGTTAAGTGTCTTGCCCAAGGACACTTTGATATGCTGCCCGGGAGTAGCGGGAATTGAACCGGGAACCTCTGGATTACCAGACGACTGCTCTACCTCCTGAGCCATTGTCGCTCCAAAGGTTGTAAAAGGTGGTCGTCTCAGCCGGGGTCCAGCCAGGTTTGTCCATGTTCTAAAGACAATGGAGACGCTCACTGTGTGCCAGACAGGCCACAGCACGGTTAAACCCTGGCTAGTGGAGACGAGGCCACAGCACGGTTAAACCCTGGCTAGTGGAGACGAGGCCACAGCACGGTTAAACCCTGGCTAGTGGAGATGAGGCCACAGCATGGTTAAACCCTGGCTAGTGGACACGAGGCTAGAGCACGGCTAAACCCTGGCTAGTGGAGACAAGGCCACAGCATGGTTAAACCCTGGTTAGTGGACACGAGGCTAGAGCACGGCTAAACCCTGGCTAGTGGAGACAAGGCCACAGCATGGCTAAACCCTGGCTAGTGGACACGAGGCTAGAGCACGGCTAAACCCTGGCTAGTGGAGACAAGGCCACAGCACGACTAAACCCTGGCTAGTGGAGACAAGGCCACAGCATGGCTAAACCCTGGCTAGTGGAGACCAGGCCACAGCACGACTAAACCCTGGCTAGTGGAGACAAGGCCACAGCTAAACCCTGGCTAGTGGAGACGAGGCCACAGCACGGCTAAACCCTGGCTAGTGGAGACGAGGCCACAGCACGGCTAAACCCTGGCTAGTGGAGAGGAGGCATTACTGTCCACTTGAAGAAGCCAGCTGTACAAGTTTAGTAGACAGTGTTTTGGCTACGTTTCACACTGCAGGTGAAAGTGGCCCAAATCTTTTTGCTCATAAGATCAGATTTTTTCACGACAGTGTGAACAGCACAAACCACATGGAATCTGATCTTTTCCATTCTGATTTGGGCCACTTTCATCGTGTGGTCCTAAATCAGATACAGGTATTTGGCAATGCGACCTCAGTCTGAACAGTCATGCGCTTTTCTTTTTTTTTAAAACTTTGGCCATTCCGCTGGCTCTTTTTTGCGTTTATTGCATTTACTCTGGTCAAGAATGACCGACAGAAACAGGCTGAAGGGGTACAGATGGGGGGGAAGACACTCTGGGAAAGGCACGGCTGCAGTCCGGGATTCGAACTCGCTAAACCCCAGATCCGTGACGAGCACGGTTGTCCCCGGCGCCGAAATAGCGCTCGAGGTACGCGGTGAGCTACTGGAGCTCCCCCAGTCATGTGCTTTTCAAGTGACTTTTACGTCACTCTAGATTGACATTCGTCACAATTTCTTTTACGTCCATCTTCTTTATTGTTCATGTGCGCATGCAGGTCAGTTCAGGTGCGTGACCAGTCCACACTGGAATCTGATATTGGCCACATTTAAAAGATAACGTGAACAGCATGGTGCAGTACAATACTGTGTGGTTTTTACACGTAGCGAAAACTAAAGACATCATCAGTTTTATCATTGGAAACAAATTGCTTTAGAAACCGTCCAGGTGGCAAGATATTCAGTATGTGAAGAGATTTATCAAATATCAGGTATAAGTTTACCTTTGGAACCAACGTATCCTAGCCAGAAGATTCGATAGGCAAAAATTAAATATATTTGGTGGAGATTCTACTGTTGATATAGTTGAGAAAATTATCACGGTTGCATATATCCAGAGTATCTGCAGGTTTCAACAAGTTACATTTAAGACTTTTTAATACATTTTAAGGCCTTAAATTGAGAATTATGAATGTTATACTTTTTAATACCCTGATATCAAATGGAGATGAGTGACAGTGAGATTCTCAAAATGGACCATTCAGAGTTTACCAAGACTGGCGAGGTTTTTATTTATTTATTATTATTATTATTATTATTATTATTATTATTATTATTATTATTATTATTATTATTATTATTATTATTATTATTATTATTATTATTATTATTATTATTATTATTATTATTATTATTATTATTATTATTATTATTATTATTATTATAATATTATTATTATTATTATTATTATTATTATTATTATTATTATTATTATTATTATTATTATTATTATTATTATTATTATTATTATTATTATTATTATTATTATTATTATTACTATTCACATGAATTCATCAATGTCGACATTGCTTCCCTAAGTCCATTTACTCTGCTTTCAAACTTTCCGAGGTCTGAGCACACTACCAAGGGGTTAACCCTTTCACTGCGACAATAGAGAAGGTTAATGACCCAGAAAGCAGCATAATCTCACTCTGAAATGACTGCAGTTAACGTATTTAAGCATGTAAAAATGTTTATTGACATTTGTCAAAAGAAAAAAAGCACAGTGAATATTTTCATTGTAGTCTAACTCTGGTCTAGAAGGTGACTAGATCTATATTAATAAACTCAACACCTCGGAAATATTGTGTCGTTATGACAACTGGAAGGTTCTGCAAAGGCTATACTGCAACTATCAAACATGAAAACGCCAAATTGGACAAATGTTAACCTACATATAGCTAGGTTTTTAGTGAGTTTTTCCTTACCTTCGCTGGGGAATGTCTGGGAGTGTTGCATATTTGGATTTTATGGTGGATTTTGTTCTTGATTTATTGTGATGTTTCTTTTTGACTTGTTTAAAGACTTGTCCAGCCCATGGGGGCATTAGCTTGTGATTTCGGCTTTTACAAATACATTTGATTTCATTTGATACTATACGAGCATAAACATTCTGTCTGAATTATGCTTTCTCAAGAGTACAGTCAACATTCATCCTAATGTTAAGTATCCTAAGTATGATTTAGTTATATTATAATAAAATAGAAATTAGATAGTATATAGAAGTATAATACATTATATAAGTGTGTGTGTGTGTGTGTGTGTGTGTGTGTGTGTGTGTGTGTGTGTGTAAATGAATGAACCTAAATATGTAGTTTGACTGATAGATAGACAAAATGGGTTTATTTATGTTGATTTAATTTGGTTGTGTTGATGTTTAAATTTTTTTGCAAAATGGGTATATTCTGTTTGGTTTTACACAATATGTCTATCGGTGTGTTGTGTGTGTGTAGGGGCAGGTATATATACGATTTTTTCTTCTTCCTGTTCCTTTCGGCCATGGTATTTGGTGAATTATATGTATATGTACTGTTGGACTGTGGTAATTCCATGTACGAATAAATAAATAAATTATGATGATGATGATGATCCTAATGACAATGTCAAAAGCGTCTGCTGGCTGTTGAAGCTATATAGACGGCTTCCACAACGTTCTAAGAGAACCCAAGAATATTTCCTGTTGCAATGTTTGCTAACACAATGGTTGACAGGAAGTACATTTGTGGTCCAAACTGTTCCCAATAGCGACAGGATTCCAGTGAAACCGTCTCTAGCTGACGGGAAATAATGTTGGGTTCCCTAGCAATGCAGTTTCACTATAACCATCTAAAGAGTTTTGGAATTCTAAGATAGAATTCTGAAAAAAGAATTAATAATAAGAAAAAAAAATGAAATCCCCCAAATGTACACCTGAAACGGTTGAATCTAACAAAGGTTTTAGCTTAAATAAATTAAATGAAAACTAAAAATAAATTACTAACCTTACTGTCTTTTATTATTCAGCACTTTGCTACTAAGTACATTTTTGTATTGTTTGATATGGTTTGAGTATAGTACCTTGAAATGTGTGTAAATTATTCAGCACTTTGTCAACGGCTGTTGTTTAAAATGTGCTATATAAATAAAACTGACTTGACTTGACTAAGTAATCTACAGTGTACCTTGCCTATACTACCTAGTACCTACTATGCTGATATGTCTACTATGCACTCAAGACTGTAGCACTCAAGTTCAACACGGTTTGACTTCTTGAATCTTACTTACCCTTAGCTGCCAGAGGACCGGTGTACCCTTCCCTTCCTGCTGACTTGTTGCATTGTTGCACAACTCGTAAGTCGCTTTGGATAAAAGTGTCAGCTAAATGACAAAAAAATTACAATGTAGCCCGATAGCCATGATCACATCTCTGCAAATAGGAGCGTGTTTTACAGTTACTATGCAGACTACACAGACATGCCGAACCCGGATACTCATTGGGGGAATGTTTTTACCCCTTGGTGATCTGAAGGCTGTGACTGGACGATGGACATCCAGCCCCTTACCTGGCCCCTGCCTGGCTCTTATCTCTCCTGTGCAGGAGTTTGAGCCTGAGACGGAGACAGGTGAGAGTGATGCCGCATCGTCTACAGCAGCGGTTATCAAACTACGGGTCGCGACCCAAAGTGGGGTCGTGGGTAGGTGACAGCGCATTGGCAAAAGAAAATGTATAAATTTTTTTTATAATTCTTTTCTTTTTTTAATGTTCTGGCAACATATTTTGGCTAAATATGCCTCGTTTTATAAATGTGTATTGATAAAATAGTGCTGTAATTAAAATGTCTAATAACTATGCATGATCAAGTTCAACAACGTCTGCTTTTATTTTGATATTCCTTAATTCCACATTGAAATTACGTGATACATTAAGTGTGACTTACTTGACTTGACTTAATCCTCTTTACCCCGTTCGGGGGCATAGGGCGTAAGTGTGGGGTCGCCAAAAACATTCCTAAATAAAATGTGGTCGTGGTCTAAAAGAGTTTGAGAACCCCTGCTATGCGAGGTTTGAGGCTGTGAATAAAAACACCAGCCCACAAACCACGGCAATGGGGGGGGGGGGGTCTGCTGATGGAGACTCAGTGTTCAGGGTAACAGAGCATGAGGTGAGACGGATCTTTAAAAAAGTGAATATCAGGAAGGCAGCAGGACCGGACGGCATCCCCGGCCGCGTCCTAAAAGTCTGTGCCGACCAACTGGCCCCGGTATTCACTGACATCTTCAACCTGTCCTTGGAACAGGCTGTCATCCCCACCTGTCTGAAGAAGTCCACCATCATCCCTGTACCCAAAAAATCTACGCCTGCTTGCCTCAACGACTACCGCCCTGTAGCCCTCACCTCCATAGCCATGAAGTGCTTTGAGAAGCTAGTGAAGGGCTACATCTGTTCCTCCCTCCCCATCAACCTGGACCCTCTGCAATTTGCATATCGCCCCAACAGGTCCACGGAGGACGCCATAGCCCATGTGCTGCACACAGCAGCATCACACCTGGACAAGAGGCAGGGGAACTATGTGAGAATGCTGTTCATCGACTACAGCTCAGCATTCAACACCATAGTCCCCTCCAAACTCATAGCCAAGCTCAGGGACCTGGGCTTGAACTATGACCTCTGCCAGTGGGTCTTGGACTTCCTGACGGGCAGACCCCAGGTGGTAAGAGCAGGCAACTGCACCTCCTCATCCATCACACTCAACATAGGGGCCCCCCAGGGCTGTGTTCTGAGCCCCCTCCTCTACTCCCTGTACACACATGACTGCGTAGCACAGCGGAACAACAACACCATCATCAAATTTGCTGATGACACAGTAGTGGTGGGCCTGATCTCTGCCAACGACGAAAGGGCCTACCTGGAAGAGGTAGAGAACCTGTCACAGTGGTGTCAGGAGAACTGCCTCTCCCTGAACGTCAGCAAAACAAAAGAGATGATTGTGGACTTCAGGAGGTCGGGGGTCAAGGACTACAGCCCCCTCAGCATCGACGGGGCACCGGTTGAGAGAGTGAACAGTTTCAAGTACCTCGGAGCCCACATATCCGAGGATTTGACATGGACCACACACATTGACAGTGTTGTGAAGAAGACACGACAACGCCTCTACTTCCTCAGGCGCCTAAGGATGTTCCAAGTCAGTCAGAAGATCCTTAGGAACTTCTACTCATGTACAATAGAGAGCATCCTGACTGGCAACATCACCTCCTGGTTTGGGAATAGCACTGCACAAGACCGTAGCAGACTACAAAGAGTGACACGTTCAGCCGAACGCACAATTGGAGGGGGGCTTCCCACCCTCCAGAACATTTACAACAAGCGGTGCAAGGGGAAGGCTAAGAGAATTATTAAGGACTCGAGCCACCCGAACAACTGCCTCTTTGAACTGCTGCGGTCAGGCAAGCGATACCGGAGTCTTAAGGCGAGCACAGAAAGACTCAGAAGAAGCTTCTATCCCCAGGCCATCAGGCTGCTAAACGAACAATAAACACTATGCAACAACCATCAAATGCTCACAGCACACACACCCACACGCACACACTCACTTAAACAAACAAACACACTGCAGCACCCACTCTCCACACTTTAGATCACACAAACACACTTTATATTTATTGATAAAGGATTTGCACTACAACTCGTACACCTACTGTAAATTGTACCTAAATTGCACCTCATCCTATTTCTGCCTTGCACTATATAGTATTGTATATTAGTACACTACACAGTATTGTATATTATATGGTAACTCAGTTACGTCTACTCTGCATCGAACATTGTACATATGTCTATATTGAACACTGTGACCTCATTTTTTTACTTCTAATTTACATGCTATACTATGTTATTTTATTTCATACTTATCTTGTCTTGCACAGTCTCTGGAGCGTAACAGTAAGAAGCATTTTGTATAAAAGTATTCTGTACTTCTGTATGACAACTATTAAAGAAACTTGAAACTTGCAGTGTAGACTCTACAGTAACAGCTGTCTGATGCTAGTGTGAACACTATGCTCATTTTGGCAGCTATTTTCATTTTAGTTTTAGTCTTAGTCATGTGTCAAGTGCTCCTTTTTCGTTTTTCATCATATTTAGTCATCTTCATTTATTTTTCGTTTAGTCAATTTTAGTCAACTAAATGTCTGAGCATTTTAGTCTTAGTCAGTGTTAGTCTCGATTTTGTCTTTTTTGTTTTTGTCTAGATTTAGTCGCAGAAAACTGATGATTTTTGTCTAGTTTTCGCTAATGAAAAAAGGCATTTTATATTTTTATATTGTAAATAATGCAATTCTATTTATTAAGTATAGTCTAGCCAAAACCCTATCAGCTGATTCACAATAAGTTCAGTAGAAGGCTAGAAGCCCAATAGTAACCAAACATTCCTTGAAATGGTCAATAGATTCAGAAATAGTCAGACATGGAATGGAACATATTCTGATTTAAATTGCTTATTGTTTTTTTTTGCCAACAAAGCAACATTAGGATAGTGTAAATACACAGTACACACTGATTGCAATTCTCACTGGGACCTACTGTACAAATTTCACACACGTCACACACACATTCCCTCGAGTACAACCGTAGATCCCTGACGTCACTTTAAACTTAAAACTTAAAAAATGTATAATCCAAGCAGGAGTGTGGATGAGCACATGGTGCAGACAGTAGTGAGGAGTTCAGACAGGTCAGACATAAAGGAGGTGGAGGTTTTGGGGGGGGGCGGTAGATGAGGACTACCTGGAGTGGTGTGGGCCCAGGTAATGAGAAAGCCACGCACTCAAAGGAGGTGACAGTGGGTACTGGGAGCTCTTTGACTAGGAAGTCAGCCCGATGTATTACGGCCAGCCCACCACCACGACCCTGAGTATGTGGCTTTTGGATATAGGCCTACATAGCCTGGGGGTGTGGCTTGGTTGAGTGAAATGAAGTCCTGTTGATATTGCCATGTCTCGGTAAGACATAGAAAATCTATTTCTCTGTCAGTAATTATATCATGGATAAGGAGAGATTTATTGTTGAGAGAGCGAACATTCTGGAGCATGAATGTTGCATTTTTGATGGATGCTGGGGCAGACAGTGCTGGAGGGATGTCAACACAGACCAGAGGCCGCAGATTGGACAGGGTGCGTACGTGGGGTTTGTTGTGATGACGTCGCTGCTGCACGTTGTTGTAGCGCCAGTCCGATAGCACAGAGGGAATTTGATGGTTTGAGTAGTAAACAAACTTGCGTCGGGAGGCTCTGTGCATGTAGCGAGGGCGGCGAAGGAGCCCCAGAGACTTAATTACATCGATGCAGTTTGGTGTGGAATGACAGAAGAGGTTGCGAAGTTGCGGTATGGAGTATTCAAGAATTACCATGACAGTAGCGGAGGAGTGCCGGCTAGCTACCAGAGCCACAAGCCGGGCAGGAGGCGTCCATCCTCGGGTCGCAGTTTCAGCTAGCAGTATAGCCAGGAGTGAAGGGCAGTGACGCGGGAACTGGGGGTGCTTAGGGTGCTGCAGCACCCCCACCTGTTGGCAGGGAGTTGTAACTGCATGACGTGGATTGGGCGCAAAGGATTACGGTTGAGGTTGAACACACCAGTAATGGGTAACTTACTAGTTGCGTCTCAAAACATTTCTAAAAAAAGAATATTATGGTTTCTTTAATGACCCCAAAGCAAAATGGATATACGGTATTTTTCCACGGAATATAAACAAAGTAATTTAGAAGCTGTACCGGGCTGCACCGGGCAGAAAAGATCATTGATGCCAAGACGAAACGTCGCATTTTGCTGCATTAAGGTAAGACAATGGTTAATCTATTATTGGATGCCTTCATTTGAACACTTAATTTGCACTATATATTAAAAGAGTGGGGCTCGCCTCGCATAGCCTAGTGGGCAGGGATGGGGGAAGTCCGCGGGAAGTGGGGGTGCTGAGATATAGATCGTTTTTGATTAAAAAAAAATTTATATATAATTTTTTTTTTGGAACTTCCGGTTTAGCTGCAATATGTAGCGCACGCAATTGGTTACAGCTCCGCTCCCGTTATCGTTAATTTCGTTTAAAAACCTTATTTGGACAATACCAAAAGAGATTAGACCACATCGTATGTATTGATAAGACCTTCTACTAACTATATCAAAAGACAACATGGTTAAGGATAAGGAAAGGACGGGAAAGAAACAAGAAACGGCAATTCTAACGGCGCCGATTGAAACACGATCAAAGAAAATGACAGGCGACGCTGTGGCAGATCCGTTGGTGAGCCCCGACGCGGGGAATATAGAGGAGAATACACAGGGACCAAAGACAACTGGCCCCGAGAGGGAGACAATAGATGACAACATAACAGGAACATCAGAAAAAAGTACAGTGAAGGAAAAAGCAGGCGATTTTGAGAAGATAATAGCAAAAACATCCATCGGATCCCTCACTGCTCCAACAACATCAACTGACACAAGCAGTTCAATTACACAACCCGACTTCAACTCCCTGACTATCCTGATAAAAGAACAGATGGTCGCTTTCAAAGCACACGTAAAAGAACAGATGGTCGCTTTCAAAGCACACGTTGAACACATCGATACTAAATTCGAAGAGGTTATGAGAGCGGGCGCTTTACAGTCCATGCGAATCACGACAGTGGAGAATACGGTGACAGAAATCACAAAGGCAGTCAAGGCGAACGAAGGTGGCATGACAGAGATGGGAAAAGAGATGGAAAGAGTGAAAGAAGAATATCGGAGGGAAATACAAGGGCTTAAAAACGAAGCGACGGAGAGGCTACTAGAAACCCAACGCTACCACAGGCGGAATAACATCCGCATTGTAGGGCTTGATGAAGCAGTAAACTGCGAAGATCCCAACTTTCCAACAGTGTTATCAACGATTTTGAGTAACATCGATCCAAACAAAGTGCCAGAAGTGGACCAAGTTTACAGAATCGGTTCTCGGGGGCAAAGAATCAACGGGCCAAGAGTCATCATTGTCACCCTGCGGAAGACTACAACAAGGGATGACATCATCAAATTTGCTCGCAACCAACGTGGGAATCTGAATTATGGTGGTAAACCAATATTTATCTACGAAGATTTGAGCAAAGATGCCATCATCCGACGTCTACCATACAAAGAGGTGATGCAAAAGCTGTTCAAAGCCGGTTACAAGCCAAGGCTATCATACCCGGCGCTGTTATCATTCTTGGGCAGTGACGGCCGCAGGTCAGGTATATACACACCTATTGAAGCTGAGGATTTTCTGAATCGAAATGGAGCAAATAACCCAAGGCAGGACGAAAATGCCGGAAACATATAAGCCTCTTTCTCAATGTATACCAGTGTTAGAATGACTTTATTGTGTTCATCAAGGTATCAGACGATATGCAAGCCGTCTATAACAATGTGTACTGTGTATAATACGATTCATAATACATTATAATTTCAGACTCTGGTCTCTGAGGAGACAAATACATATCATTGCAAAAAGATCTATCTGGAATATTCTGGGTTTATCGCTCAAATGCCCTGGGTCTCTTAGGCTGAGGTTACACCTTTCGTATCATCTTCGTATTGTTTTCTTATACGTATCGCCGCGTATCGCCGCGACGTCATGCGCCTCGAGTCACACTTTCGTTTTTTTTTCGTTTTTGTCAGCCAAGCACACTGATGTAGTACACTGCCAAAGCAGTAGGTGGCAGTAGGTGGCAAACATGAAGGCAATTTCAACCAATCAGAACGAATGTGCCAATACACTTCCTGGTGGAAGCTCCAGCAAAAGAAAATGTCAATAAGGCAGGCGCATATGCCGCGCCACCATCTTGCTTTACTCAATGCAGCAATAATTTTTCAGCAAAGCCTAATAAAAGTGCAATAAACAAAACGGATACATTCACTGTGTGTTCTGCCTGTCATTTGTTGATGAAACAAAACTAACATCAACACAAGTGACCACCAAGAGCGGATAGTTTAGGCTAAAAAACTATCGGTAGCATTGTAGCATTGTTAGCTGCATGCTAACGTCAATGGAGTATGCCATTATAACAATATAGCATTGTGGCTAGAAGCTAACGTTAGCTCACGCTACTTAGCCAGCATCAAAACTGATGATATCGCGAGCTATCAGTAGTTAGATAACATTAGAGACAACGCTGTGTGTATTAAACAAAGGTGAATAGATGACTGGGCCATTTTGTTTAATGCTTCTTAAGTTGAAAGAGGAACTCTGAGCTAACAGGGTCTGAATCCTGATAGCTCACGTTAGCCAGCTGCTCATGCAATCGGTAATGCTAGCAGAATGAATGGATGTAAACTTTATTTAACATATTGCATATGGGTACAATACAATACGGCTCAATACAAACAATTGTTAAGGGAATGCAGACTGTTGTAGCTTGGACTGGGGTCCTTATAACAATAACTTGACAACACATGGTAGCTGAAGCTATTTGGGACACGGAGCTCTGTCCCAAACACACACACTGTACACAGGAAGGGCACGCAGATGGTATCTACTGCGCATGGGCGTTTTCGCAACAACTGCGGAGCGTGCTGACTACACGCTGTTGTCGAAGCGTTTTTTTTGCGTATCTCCAAACGCAAACACAATTTTGCGTTTCAGCCGTATCCACAAAAAAACGCCAAAAAACGCATTTCTGTGTAGATAGGACATGAAACGTCGTCAAAAACGTATAAAAAAACGCCAGGAATACACTAGTCTAACCATAGCCTTAGATCATTCTGGAACATAAAATAATCTAGGCACTAGTATACTCTACAACCTTCTAGAATATAAGGCACCATGACAACGAAGCCTACAACTCTAACAATAAACATCCGGTGTGTATACACATAGCAGATAATAAATTAAATGAAGTTCTATCAGTCTTTAATAATATTTTAAAAATTAACCACATTTAAACGTATGAACACTACAAGGTTATTCTAACAATTTAAGTAATCACTCCATTGAAGGCACATTGAAGCTCTAAAAGGCGCTGCTTTTCTATCTTATCTAATCTGTTAATTCGATTCTAGTGGCTTCTCCACGTTGATAATTATTCTATCTCTCATTCCTTATCTATATCTTTCCATTGATTTTTATTTTATTAAATTTTTTCTTCTCATTACTCTATATTTTTTAAAATATATTTTAACTTACATTGTTCTTTTCCAATGTTCTTCACATTAAGGTGTCAATATTGCTCTACAATCTTTTCCTTTTTTCCTTTTTTCCACACGTTAGTAGAGGGTTCAAATGAATATGTCGATGAAAGTTTATTCTCTTTTTTTATTTTTTATTTTATTTTTTCTGTCATTTATCACAACACTTCATTACAGTAAGGGAAGGTGCAAGACCAAAAGCGACATTCTATTGCAATAGAATGGAAATGTTAGATCCTATGGCAATTAGAATAGGTAGATTAAGATTACAATGCTCAGTTTGGGCAATCCGGTGGACTATGGGAGAAAGTCAATCGCGGAGGATGTGTTCTTGGAACACAGGCCTGTACGACTTTCTGGGTGAGGGGAAATTAGGGGATTTTTATTTGTATATATATATATGTTTTTAAGCTCAGCTCTCAACGGGACCTCATTAATTGGATGTACATCTATTGTAGCTTCACACTCCAGAAACATTACCAAAAACTACACAAAAACATGCATAGATTATGGCTAGTTTGAATATAATGGTATGGAACACCGGTGGGATAAACAAACAACACAAACGCAAAAGCGTGCTCACACTGATGAAAAAAGAACATGTGGACGTGGCTCTATTAAGCGAAACGCACATTTTAGAGGAAGACATAAATACGTTAGCGGATAACATATACCATAATATTAGTCACTCTTCTTTTGTTACGAGAACTAGAGGGGTAGCCATAGTCGTCAGACGCAAATTAAATATCGAATTGAAAGGGGTATGGTCGGATGCTGAGGGGCGCATAACTATAGCTAGGATTATACACAATAACAGGAAAATTGCATTGGCAGCGGTATATGCCCCAAATTTGTACGAAGTGGGTTTCTTCACTTCACTAACCGGAGAAATGTTAAACCATCCCGAGTACTCATATATAATAGGTGCGGATTTTAATGCCATTTGGAACCCAAGGATGGACAAAACTTACCTTACCTTTTCCAGCGAACAAAAAAATTCATCTAAAGCATTAAAAGATTGGTCGAAATCAACAGGGGTAACTGATTTATGGCGTTCACTTAACCCCATGACCCGCAAGTACTCCTGTCGTTCGTCGAGACACAACACACTATCCAGAATTGATTACGTCTTTGCATCCCGAGAATATTTGATAAATATGAAGTGGAAATGACACCCAATGCGCTATCAGATCACTGCTACTTAATCCTGAAAGCAACATTTGGTACACTATCTTCCCGGGCCCCAAGATGGCGTTTTAATTCTATGCTGCTTAACAACAATGAATTCATTACACAAATTAAAGAAGCTCTCACAATATTCCTACGGGATAATGCTAACTCGGTGCAAGATCCCAGAATATTATGGATGTCGGTAAAGACTATGATCAAGGATTTCTCGGATAGATTTTCCTCCATATTGCGCAAAAATCAAAACACAAAACTATCTGAAATGGAAACGCTTTACTCAACGCTTTTTAATTCTTTAAAATACAACAACTCTACTAGACTAGAAAACCAAGTTAACATTCTAAAGACAGAGATCAAAGCAATATACAGACAAAAATCGGAATTGCAAATACGCAGCACAAGACAACAGCAGTACTTCCAAGGCTCTAAACCTAGTCACCTATTAGCCATGCGACTAAGAATTAATGCAAAATTTGCAGATATAACTGCCATTAGGAAACAACAAGCTCTAGTAACAGAACCCAAAATAATAAACGATACATTCAAAGAATTCTACTCCGATTTATATAATTCAGAAACGACCTTTGATCAAGACAAATTAGACACATATCTTAATCAAATTACTCTCCCTAAACTTACGGAGGACGACGCTAAACAGTTAGAAGTACCGATCACATTAGAAGAACTCAAGAAGGCCATATCCGGAATGAAAAACGGCAAGGCTCCGGGAATTGACGGTATCCCATCAGAAATGTACATTTCTTGCTGGGACATATTTGGACCCTTATTACTAAATATGATCTTATACTCAGTCAAAGAGGGAAGCTTCCATAAACACCAAAATACCGCACTCATTTCAGTTCTTCACAAAAAAGACAAAGACCCCACTGAGTGCGGTAGTTACCGTCCTTTAAGCCTCCTCGGAACCGATGTCAAACTGTACTCTAAGATATTAGCCATCAGATTGCAAAAGCATATGACGTCTTTAGTTCATCCGGACCAAACAGGCTTCATAAAAGGTCGCCTGATCAATGATAACATAAGGCGAATACTGCACGTACTAGATGCAGACAAAGAGGACACCACACCTAAGGCGATACTATCCCTGGATGCTATGAAAGCATTTGACAGGTTGGAATGGTCGTTTCTATGGGCAGTATTAGAAAGGATGGGGTTAGGAAAAGGATTCATTGATATGATTAAAGTACTATACAAGGACCCATCGGCCAGGATTACAACAGGCACATTCATCTCCGATATCTTTCCGGTATCACGCTCAGCCAGACAGGGTTGCCCTCTTAGTCCCGGACTATTCGATCTATCATTAGAACCTTTAGCACAATTTATAAGACAATCCCAACACATAGAACCAATAGTAATCAAGGGCACACATCTTAAAATTAGTTTATATGCGGACGACGTAATATTGTTCATGCAAAACCCCAACACATTGCCGCATATACTCAAGTTGATAGAAAACTTTGGTGATTTATCGGGATTTAAAATAAATTGGCCTAAGTCGGCTTTTCTTCCTCTTAACACCAGTGCAAAAAAAGACACAACCCTCCCAGGTGCGATACCCATGGTCAAACATTTCAGATGCTTGGGTGTGGAAATATTTCCCACCATAAGACAAACGGTGAAGCACAATTACACAAAAATACAGAACAAAATCAAAGACGACCTGGACAGGTGGGCAAAACTTAAAAACTCAGTACAGGCAAGGGTATCAATAGTTAAGATGGATGTATTACCAAGAATCAATTTCTTCAGCTCAATGCTTCCGTTACCTCCTCCAGAGGGCTACTGGAAAAGATTACAAACCTCCACATACAAATTTATTTGGAATAACAAACCACCTCGCATAAAAAGATCCACCGCACAGAGAAATAAAGCAGACGGTGGCATGGCAGTCCCAGATTTTTTACAATATTTTAAGGCCTTCACATTAAGACCATTGAAGATATGGTTTGACCCCCAGGCTTTGTATCTTGGAGAGAATTAGAAGAAAACATGGTAGCCCCACAGAGACTGAAAGACATAGCACACACTAAACTTTCAATCAAGCATTGTGAGCGAGAATTTGGCCCAATAATTACCCATGCAATCAGAACATGGCGGGAAACACAAAAAAATATCCTAACCCTCAAGAATGGCATAATCACACTCCCATATTCAATAACAATGCACTCTTAATGGGAAAACGACCTATAAGATTCCCTATATGGGAAGAGAAAGGCATACACTCATTAGGGGATATTTTTAATAACAAGGGCCTCTGTAGTTATGTCGAAATATGCATAAAGTTTAACCTCACCGAGTCCACATGGCTTTTTTACATACAGTTACGACTTTGTATGAGATCTCACGGTGTTCCATTACTCGTACCAATTGAACACCACAGATACCACAAATTTTTCTATGAAAGAGATACATTGGGAGGTTTTGTATCAAGTTTTTATTATCAATTACTAACGTCCTCGTATGAAACCCTTCAAATAGACACTGTCTGGAGGAGGGATATACCAGACCTGGAATATGACTTTGATTGGCAAGGAGCCTGGGCAAATGTCCGACTTACATCAAGGAACCCGGATCATCAACAAATCAATCTGAACTATATTCACAGGACATACTTGACTCCTATAAGGCTGTGCAAAATGGGGCTTATACAAGACTCCAAATGCTCCCAATGTACAAATGGGGATGAAGGAACATTTATGCACATGTATTGGGACTGCCCACCAGTTAAGGCATTCTGGAAAGATGTGTCCCAACAATTATCAATACTCGTATTTTGGAATATACCTGTACACCCCGCGGTATTACTATTGAATGATGTTTTTGAGTTTGCAGTGAATCCACAACTAAAAAGATTGGTTTTATCGGGTATCACAGTAGCTAAAAAACTGATCGCATCACGTTGGTTTCAACCGGAAAAAATGTGCCGAAAAGTGTGGTTTCTTACATATCTCGATGTGATATATCAAGAAATATCTACAGCAAGAATTCTGGGGCTCAATGAATCCAAAATGTCAATGTGGTTAGAAGTGGTGGAGAGAATAAAAGCTAGCTTATAATGGTAGTGTCTGGTTAGGAGTGAGGGATAATGGAGGTACTATCCAAGAGGGGGTCCGGGAGGGGGGGGTTTGAGCTGGAGCATATGTGTGTAGGGTTTTAGAAAATAGGTATTAGGGGTATATTATATACTAACATTTATATAAATGTAATTTCGCTGGAGATACACTGTATACGGCTAAAATGTTATTATAGACTATTTTTGTTTTATCCTGTTTCTGTACTTGCATATATTATAACCACCTTTACTGAAAGTTTCATTATGCATTGTGTGTTGAGTACTGACTTTTAATAATTTTTTGTTTTGCAATAATAAAAAAAAATATAAAAAAAAAATATAATTTTTTTTTTATTATAAAATATATATATTATATAATTATACTTGTAGTTGTATTGTCTGCGAGACATCGCCACCACGCAACACGTAAAAATGCTCGCTATCTGCAAACAGCTCCACTGTCTGTGTGTATACTCTGCTTTGGTCAAATCACATTCAGTGTGGGTGGGGCCTGAGAGTGCTGGGGCTGACGTTCTGCAGATGGATACTATTGAGTCAGAGGCTAGAGCGATAGTTCAACAGGGTCTGAAACGTGTTATGAGGGGGTGCTGAGATAAGTGATATAATAATAACGTCATAGGTTTACCACTCTGGTAAACCAACACTCTCGTTCACTAGAGGAGACCACGGCCCAACTCCACGCTCTCACGCTCAGCTCTGCGGAGCGTGCGAGACAAACAATGTAACCGTTTTGATGCACACATCACAGCCCAGCTTAACCCACCTGTTGCGCCCCTCCCTCTGCAATTCGTTCCCCGCATACATGATCGCCGACATGCAAAAGGTCTTCGACCACCCTCCCGGGGGCTCGGATAGTTCTGCTGGCTTGTTCACGCCAGGGAAACCGCAGATATATTCCTTTACTGCGAATTCAGCGTCCCAAAACTATTCCAGGCTGCGTCTATTTTTTACCAACGGATTTCCAGTTCCGCGTTGACGCTTCCAGGCCGCGTCTATTCGAATCCCAACCGGTTCATGCGTCGGCTACACGCTGTTAATAACACTGCATTATCGAGACAGCGCCCCTATGAGGATCTGGCAATGAATTCCAAGAGTAGGGTAAATCTGCAGTGCCGCTCTGCTCTGTGACATTGAGTAGCCTCGGTTACAATGGAATAAAAGCCAAAACAACCTTGCAGTTGCAGTTACACTCCCCGCCAGCAGGGGGTGCTGCAGCCCCCGCCGCACCCCTACTTGCCGCCTCCCTGCTAGTGGGTGTGTGTATATTGACAAAAAAGGGAAAAAAAAATCGTGCTGCATGCGTCATTGCCTCCCCTTCAGCGCACCCGCCGCCTATGACGTTATTATATCACTTATCTCCGCACCCCCAACTCTGACTGACTTCCCGCGTCCCTGGTGAAGGGTAGCCCAGGGAGAGGAGTTGTGGAAGGTCCCGATGGCGTGAATGAATGAATTACTTTTATTTATATAGCACCCTTCACAGCACGAATGCACAGGGTGCTTTACACTACAGCTTAATATAAAAACACAATAAAACAAAATCAGAAATAAATGACAACAACAACAGACAGTAGTTAAAAAAGACAGTGAAACCAGATAGAAAAAGTAGAATAAAAGAATTTGGATAAAATCATGAGTCACTAATTAAAACAAAATATAGGAACAGTGAGGACTGGTTTACGGTTTGATTATCACTGATACAAAGTAAAATAGTGCAGTGCAATAAAATAGTTAGTAAAATAGAATAAAATAATGCAATAGTGCATTGCAATAAAAAAAAAATTCGGGAGGCCGGTAAGGAGTGCATTAGTCGAGTCAGCTTGAGATAAAGGCATGGATCTGGTTTTCAGCATCCTTTTGATTTGTAAATGGCCGTACTTTAGCTATATATGTTTCTAAGGTGGAAGAATTATGTTTTTGTCAACTTGTTGATTGTGATTTAGCTTAGGTCTGAGTCTACCATAACACCAAGACTTTGAAACCTATTGGACCGTATTATAGCCAGGCCCAATGCACACGACTATAATGGTGATTGCGATGGAACTACTGGGATTATTCATTTTGGAGTACCTTCTGACTAAGGTAAGGTCTATTTTAGGTCTATTTTACCGAACCTAAAACATGCTTTTGTATTGATCACAGCTTCGCAAAACGACACATAATGATATAGGTTTCAAGCGAGCAACCCAAACGATTTGCGCATATGCATATAACACGTCATATCTCACTATCTAGAAAACAAGACTGAATTATTTGGAAACGGGGCGATGTTTAGTGCCTGTCAAATGAGCCATACTATTGTCTCCATAGCTATAATATAGAATATACGATGGGTCCGCAAACATCGTGAAAATGCTCAGTAACGCTGGCACCAGGGAGTAAAGATGGGAAAACAGCGTGGCAGTCAATGAGTTAAGGTCCCCTGAGTTTGCTCTGAACAGGGTGAATCTGCATTTAGCTGTGATGCCCCTCTAGCTCATGGAATGAACTCCAACGGTCCTTAAAGCTTGAGAATCTCCCCTCTGTTGCAGAGTTTAAAACCTTGATCTCCAACCTTTGTCAATCAAGTTGTATGTGTTTTAATTGATTGTTATCCTTACTTGTCTAATTGTTATGATTGTATGCTGTGTGATTTTATATGCCTTTTTTTTGCTTAAATCTGTATGTTTTGCTTAACTCTGTATCTAAACTCGATGTATATTTGTAGATCTGGTATGTCATAAATGTCTAGATGCAACAGTACTGTCTACCTGTATGTCATGTATGTCATATATGTTATGATGAATTGAAAATGGGGGACCCTGATGTAAACAAGACGAAAGCCTTTCTCTGGTCTGCATCCCCTTAACAATTGTGTGTATTGAGCTGTACTGTACTGTACCCATTCTGCAATCTGATAATAAAATTTTCAATCAATCAATCAATCAATCAATCAATCAATCAATCAATCAATCAATCAATCAATGTGACTGTGAATGAGGGAGACCTCAGTTGCCATTTGAGTTTAAATAAAGGTTTGAAATGAAATGGAAGTCGTGAGAGGCCTGTGGGAACTCAAGGCCAAGGCTGTCTATGACAGAACTCCTGGAGGTCCTGAAGACAGCACTGTAGGTGTGAAACAAAGGAGGGAGAGATGAGGTGAGATGAATGATTAAACAATATATGAATATGACAAAATATGACACAAATATTTTAAATAAATAAAAAAAGGTTCATATATCTTCACAGTAAACGACATGCAGAGAGGTTTTGTCCTCTAAGAGGAATGGACACCTCTGGTGAAAGCAGACTGGCCTGGCTGAAGATATTTCTCGCTGATGCTCTCTCTCTCTCCCTCACTCTCTCCCTCACTCTCTCTCTCTCTCTCTGATGCTCTCTCTCTCTCTCCCTCACTCTCTCTCTCGCTCTCTCTCTCTGATGCTCTCTCTCTCTGATGCTCTCCCTCTCTCTCCCTCACTCTGATGCTCTCTCTCTCTCCCTCACTCTCCCTCACTCTCTCTCTCTCTCTGATGCTCTCTCTCTCTCCCTCACTCTCATTCACTCTCTCTCTCTCTCTCTCTCTCTCTCTCTCTCTCTCTCTCTCTCTCTGATGCTCTCTCTCTCCCTCACTCTCTCTCTCTCTCTCTCTGATGCTCTCTCTCTCTCTCCCTCACTCTCTCCCTCACTCTCTCTCTCTCTCTGATGCTATCTCTCTCTCTCCCTCACTCTCTCTCTCTCTCTCTGATGCTCTCTCTCTCTCCCTCACTCTCATTCACTCTCTCTCTCTCTCTGATGCTCTCTCGCTCTGATGCTCTCCCTCTCTCTCCCTCACTCTGATGCTCTCCCTCTCTCTCTCTCTCTCTCTCTTGCTGATGCTCTCTCTTTCTTATCTAGACGGTTATAGTTTGCTGAAAGACCTGCAAGTAGCCCACATGTCTAGGATACTTTTCACTTATATACCTGCGTATAACCCATATAACTCTGTATGATAGAATGTACAGTAGTGCTGTATATACCATATATATATTATTCTTACAATATATGTATCTATCCACAGCTGTCTGTACATACCTATATAATTATTTTTACATATCTGATACTATATCTATATCTGTACATATCCCTTACCTACTCTTACTAGTTATGCTGTCGGCCAGTACGACTTACTGTCTTTATACCTGTATCACTGTACATATTAATGCTACAACTCTGTACATACATCTGATTAGCAGTGCACTATTATTCAGTAGCACCAATTCATATATTTTATACCCAGTTGAATCACTTGAATCTAATCTAACCTCTGTATGTGTTTGTTACAAATTAATTCAAGATTGTCTATGATTGCGCCCCCAATTAACATAGGCCTAATGTTACCTGTGACTGTGAGTCAGACTTCAAAGTTCTTCAGAAGCTCCTCCCACGTGCCAGAGATCCACACACTGTGCCTTGAGACGAGGGACGGAGAGAAGAAGAAATTAATATGTTACCAGCCCCGCCCCCATGCCTATGGATTTTCATGAATGCAGTGTGCCTGGATCCAGACCCCGAATCACCATTTGCCAATCTATTCACTAGTCCCGCCTACTTTAAAAGACCATACCGATCTCATTAATGTTTTTACTATCCCAGAAACATTTATGCCAAAGAATCTTTCTATCTACCTACAGTGTGTATGCATATCGCAGAAGTGCTTGTTGGTAACCTCCGGGGGCGGGAAGGGGTGGGAACATGGGAGAGGGGAGGTAGGAATGAGGGGGGAAACAGAGAGGGGTCTTGCCCCTGATGAGTTAAAGGCAGTCAGGGAGTTACTGCATAAGAACATCACTGTGTTTAGTCAGGGGGAGACTGACTTAGGCAGGACTCATCTGACCCTGCATGAGATTGATACGGGGGATGCAAGGCCAATAAAGATGCACCCCAGAAGGGTCCCCCTCCATTTACAGCAAGATGTGACAAGCCACTTGAAGCAATTGCTTGATAGTGAGATAGTTCGGCCATCTTGTAGTCCATGGGCTTCTCCCATTGTACTGGTAAAAAAGAAAGTGGGTGGGCTCCGGTTCTGTGTCGATTATAGGAAACTCAATGAGGTTACTAGAAAAGACGCATACCCCCTCCCTAGGATCGATGATGCCCTGGATAGCCTTTGTCATGCTTGTTGGTTTTCCACCCTGGATTTAGCGAGTGGCTATTGGCAGGTGGAAGTAGACCCGAAAGACCGACATAAAACTGCATTTACCACCCGTCAGGGGCTATTTGAGTTCAATGTGTTGAGTTTTGGGCTTTGCAATGCACCCAGCACTTTTCAGAGGTTGATGGACCTAATTCTGGCTGATCTGCAGTGGACTACCTGCTTAGTGGACTGCAGTGGACTACCCTTCCCAACCCCCCCCCCCCCCCACCTCCAATGTACAGCCCTCACCCAACCCACCCAACCCCACCCAACCAACCTCCTCCAATGTACAGTTTATATGCCAAATGTATATACACTCCTTTGCTGGACACTTTTGTATCACAAACAGTACTGTATTTGCAAATCTGATATGTCATAAATGTATAGATGTAGCAGTACTGTCTATCTGTATGTCATGTATGTCATATATGTTATGATGAATTGAAAATGGGGGACCCTGATGTAAACAAGACGAAAGTCTTTCTCTGGTCTGCATCCCCTTAACAATTGTATGTATTGAGCTGTACTGTACTGTACCCATTCTGCAATCTGTTAATAAACTTTTCAATCAATCAATCAATCAGTGTATTTGGATGATATAATTGTATTTGGGCGCACTTTCCATGAACATCTAACACGCCTGGGTGGTGTGCTGGAAAAACTTCAGCAGGCCAACCTTAAGGTTAAACCATCCAAGTGTGACTTGTTTTCAACAAGAGTCCAGTACCTCGGACATGTAATCTCTAGTGAGGGAGTGATGCCAGATTCTGCTAAAGTGGAGGCAGTCAGAGAGTGGTCTGTTCCCACCAGCCAGACTGAGGTTAAGAGCTTTCTGGGACTAGCCTCATATTATAGGCGCTTTGTGAAAGGTTTGCTGACATTGCCCGGCCTCTGCATCAGTTGACAGAAAAGGGGAGGCACTTTCGCTGGAGTGAGGACTGTCAGGGAGCCTTTGAGCAGCTCAAGTGTAGTTTGATTACCACCCCTGTTTTGGCTTATCCAGACCCCAGCAAACCATTTATCCTGGATACGGATGCAAGTGACGTGGGGATTGGGGCAGTATTGTCTCAGGAGGAGGGAGGACTCGAGAGAGTGATAGCGTATGCTAGCAGGGCCCTTACAAAACAAGAACGTAAATATGCCACTACTAAGAAAGAACTTTTGAGTATGGTAGCGTTTACCAAATACTTCAAGCACTATTTGTTGGGTAGGGAGTTTGTGTTGTGAACTGACCACAATTCTCTCCGTTGGCTTCATAACTTTCAGGACTTGGAGGGGCAGTTGGCTCGTTGGCTTGAACAATTGGCCAATTTTCAGTATAAGATTGTTCATCGTCCTGGCAAGCTACACAGCAATGCTGATGCCCTTTCTAGGCTGCCGGCTTTTCTGGAAAATGAACTATCTGACCAGAAGGCCTCTCAGGCAATAACAGACAGGGCTACCCTAAGGATGTGCGCAGTACAGGAAGCTCTGCTTTCTGTAGTGTCCAGTGGGGAAAGAGACTGATGAGTTATCCGATGCACAGATGGCCGATAGTGAGTTGAGACAAATAATTAACTTTAAAATCAGGTTGGTCCTGGTCCAATACCGGTAGACGCTGGCCTGCAGAATTATGCTACTGTGTGGAGTCAGCTCCAGGTGCAGGGGGCTAGGCTGGTGCGGATTCCTCCTGCAAATTCCGATGCAGCATCTCGGGTACAGGTGGTGCTCCCTCAGTCAATGGTGCCTGGGGTTTTAGCGCAGCTGCACAATGTCTCCACCGGGGGGCACTTGGGGGTGCAGAAGATGCAAGGAAAAGTTAAAGACCAGTTCTATTGGCCGGGCTGGTTTGGCGATGTCAAGAGATGGGTTAGAGAATGTGTCGATTGTGGTTCAAGGAAGAGTCAGAGGAAGCGGCCATGTGCACCCCTACAGACATCCAGGGTATCTAGGCCTTTTGAACGCGTGGCACTCGACATTCTTGGCCCCCTCCCCGAGACCCCTGGGAAAAATAAGTATATTCTGGTTGTGGGGGACTATTTTTCCAAGTGGACAGAGTATTTTCCATTGCCTAACCAGGAAGCACAGACAATTGCCAAAGTCTTGACCGAGGAGTGGGTGTGTCGGTTTGGGGCACCACAGAGTATCCACTCTGACCAGGGTCATAACTTTGAGTCGAATCTATTCAGAGAATTATGTAGGCTTCTGCACATGCAGAAAACAAGGACATCCCCCTACCACCCCCAGTCAGATGGGCTGGTGGAGCGCTTTAATCAAACGATTTTGTCCATGTTGTCTCTATTTGTGGAGGACAATCAGTTAAACTGGGACACACTGTTGCCTTATGTTATGTTGGCCTATCGTAGTAGTGTGCATGCTAGCACCTCCTTCACCCCATATAAAGTACTGTTTGGACAGGAAATTGTTCTGCCGGTGGATATTATGCTGAAGGTGGGCAATCGGGAGTCCTGTGACTCGGTGGACAATTATGTGTCTAGGTTGCGGGACACATTGTCCACGGTGGTGGAAGCAGTTAAAAGGCACCAGGCCAGGGCCTCAGAACAGCAGAAAAAGTCCTATGACTTTAGGGCCAATTTTCAATACTATTCTGATGGGGAATTGGTTTGGGTTCAGAATAAGGCCAGGAAGCGTGGGGTGTGTCCAAAGCTCCAGAGGCGGTACAAAGGTCCCTTTAGAGTGGTGGAGAGGGTGACTGATGTGCTGTATAGGCTAGTGCTAGTGGAGGGAGGCCCAGATAGTGTGGTTCACTTCAACCGACTCAAACCTTTCACTTCTTCTTTGACAGCCCCGTTAAATCCAGCGCCAGCATCCAGGAGAGCTAATCAGAGGAGTGGTCCAAACCTGTCTGGCCGACGTCAGTCCTCTGGGTCCCCATTTAGTGCCAGTTGGGTCTTCCAGCCGGGATGGCTCTGCAGGAGTGAGGCCACCACCAGAGGACCAGACGGGCGGTGACCGTGGGCCGGAGGACGCAGAAGGAACACAGGAGGCCCCAGTGGACCAGACCGCCAGTGATCGTGGGCCGGAGGATGCAGAAGGAACACAAGGGGCTCCCGCTGCGACGGAAGCTGCGCCCCAGTCGGAGGTGGTTGTGTCAGGTCCAGGGCTGCAGGAATGTCGGCCTTCAGGGTCTGTCGAGGAGGGACGTCCAGTACGCCAGCGGAGGGCGCCACGTTGGTCTCTAGATTACCACATGTCGCCGTAGGACTCGAGGACGAGTGCTTTCTTTAAGGGGGGGGGGTGTGTGATGTGAATGGGCCGGGTAATGACGTCAGGAGCAGGGACTCAATCGGCGGTCATTATTGAACTCAGGTGTTACTGATTGCGGGCGGGGATGAGACGCTGAGACTATTGATAAGCCAGTGGGACTCGGATATCGGGGTTGGAGCACCTCGCTACAAGCTGGGGTCGATCACGGTCAGTTATCCGCCGGCGATGAAGATATTCAGCCAGCCGTTCACAGGTTCCAGTAGAGCGAGAAGGGGAGGCTTACCCTCCTGGAGATAGATAGGGACGGGTATAGAGAGTACTGTGCTACCTCGCTCCTAAAACGCTATACTCGGAAAGTCCTTGCGGACGCCGAGTACAATTCCTAGGTTACAGCTACAACATGGTGGAACACCGTTCGACGAAGCCGTTTTCCCGGGGAGTTGGATGGTGTCCAAAGCACAGACCCCCGGAGAGGGTCGCGCCGCGAGGGCGAGTTAAGTCCACTGCTACACATTGCACTTACTATAGGATATTGTATTTTAGTAATGATTGTATTTAGTATGGCCTATTTTATAATTGTGTATACTGTGTAATTGGTAGGGATGCCCCAATCACGTTTTTTGCCACCGATACCAATCACCGATCGTCTTGAGCCATATCGGCCGATACCGATCCGATACTGATCGTTTTTGATAAATATATATATATTTTTTTATAAAATATATATATTATATAATTAGACTTGAAGTTGTATTGTCTGCGAGACATCGCCACCACGCAACAAGTCAAAATGCTCGCTATCTGCAAACAGCTCCACTGTCTGTGTGTATACTCTGCTTTGGTCAAATCACATTCAGCGTGGGGCCTGAGAGTGCTGGGGCTGACGTTCTGCAGATGGATACTATTGAGTCAGAGCGATAGTTCAACAGGGTCTGAAACGTGTTATGAAGCATGATAGCTAATTAGCTAATGTTCAGCTGCAAAAACGAATAATGTCAATTATGTTATAAGACATTGATATCAGGAGCTATCTGTAGCTACTGCTAGCCGGCTAGATGACGTTAGACAATGCATCATGTATTAAAATAAAGTGAACTATTTAGTTTACTGGATCATTTCGTTGTGATCTAACGTGAGCTAACGTTAGCTACCTATGCTAATGGAGGTCTCATGCTGGCGCATCCTTATCATTCTTAAACTGAAATGCGCATTTGTTGATATCAGGAGCTATCAGTAGCTAGCCAGTTAGACAATGCATCATGTATTAAACTAAAGTGAATAGTTGACTGTGTAGTTTTGTTTAAACAGTAATGTTAGCTTGGTAGCTGTTAGCTCACGAGCGATAGCTAGTTAGCCAACGCTACCCAGCACTTGCTAAAACGAATGCCAAACTGTCACGTTGATATCAGGAGCTATCAGTAGCTAGATAACATTACTTAGACAACGCCTTGTGTATTAAACAAAAGTGAATAGATGACTGGGCCATTTTGTTTAACCCATTCTCCGCCAATCACATGTTAAGGCGGGTTTCTCCGCCATGCGTTGTCTGCCAATCACGCCGTAAGGCGTGTTTGAGATCAATATTTCATATTTTCGTCATGGTATTCAGATTTCACCCACGGAGTCTTGTCTGATGCTGTCTGAGCCATCACAACTCTGCAACGCTTCAATACCGCCACCTGGTGGCCGATCGGCGAGTTGCCAAACCGGAAGTGCCCGTTGGAGCTCGGTCCGTCCCCTAATTTCGTCCGGCCACTCGTTTATCGTCCCGGGGCTCAATACAGATACCGTGGATATGGATCTTTGCCATAACTCAATAATCAACATGATTTGGATGTGTATTAGTAATATACAAACCGGAAATGGATCGCATCGATCAACATCACATAATTGGGATCTGTTTGCTCCACTCTCATCGCCCAACGCTACGAGGAGACTGACGTGAGTTTCAGCGTTTTTCTTTATCATTTTCGATACAAACTGCTCTGATCAATATATCACCCATACTACATAAATCATTTAACGTCGGTCATTGAATTATAAACGACCCCCCACCCCCCCCCCCCCCCCCTCCGTTCACCCGCAGATGATCAGTCATGGCGTTTAGGACCATGTACAGTTGAAATTTTTAATATAGCATGGATCGGTATCAAACTGCATTTGATAATCTAATATATGCATTTATGCCTATATCTCACGTTCTATGAAATACTGCAGAAAACGATAAAAACATATTTATACTCTAGACGGTATTTTAGTATGAATGTGTGAATGAAAAAGTAAAACGTTCCTACATCCTGAACGATAGATAATTGATGTTGAATGGGCCATAGTAATGTCAATTTAGCAATACAATTTAAAAAGTTATAGCCCTGCAAAGAAGGTGAACATCTCCATAGACAAATAGAGCTGGCAGAGGATGGTTTAGGATGATCAAAGTGGTGGCAGAGAATGGGTTAATGCTGGTTATGTTGAAAGAGGAGCTCTGCGGTGCTCATCCACTCGACTCTTGCAGAAGGGTTTGTTGACATGACACGGGTCTGGGAGGAGGAGGGGCAAGACGCGCAGCAGCAGAGCTCTGTGTGGCTGTGAGAGAAGAGCGAGTGAGAACTCTGCTGAGAATTGGATCATGTTTTCCGTGTCATCGGTCGGTTTTCACGATCAGCGAAAATAAAGCATTATCACCGATCACCGATCGCATATTTATACTGATTATCGGCCGATAACGATCGGTGGTCGATCGATTGGGGCATCCCTAGTAATTGGTATATACTGTATTGTATATTGTGTATCTTATACTGTCTGTATGTATATTGTATATATTATATATATTATATATATTGTGTATACCTTGCTCCCTGGAAAGTTGAAACTCTGGTGCCTGCAGTTTGGATTGCTCCCCCGCCTGATGTGGCCTCTAACGGTCTACGAGATCCCCATGACTAAAGTCGAGAAGCTGGAGAGGACAGTCAGTTCATACATCAAGAAGTGGCTTGGCCTCCCGCGTTGCCTCAGCAACATCGGCTTGTATGGACACGGGGCCCTGGAATTGCCTGTCTCTAGCCTCATAGAGGAGTTTAAATGCACCAAAGTGAGGCTGAACATGACCCTGACTGAGTCTCAAGATGAAGTGATCCGAGCGGCTGCTCCCAGACTGGCAACTGGGAGGAAATGGATCCCACCTGAGGCCGTACAGCAAGCAAAATCTGCTCTCAGGCATGGAGACATTGTAGGACAGGTGCAGCATGGAAGAGGTGGGTTTGGACTTGGAACAAGTCGACCCACATGGCACAAGGCAACATCAACCCAGAGGAGAAAGCTGGTGGTGGCTCAGGTTCGGCAACAAGAGGAGGCAGACAGATGCGCAAAGGCAGTCTCACAGTCCAAACAGGGCCAATGAACTAGCTGGGAAAACCTGGAGCATCGTAAGCTCACATGGAAGGATCTTTGGGAGATGGAAGGAAGCCAAATCAGCTTCATCATCAGAGCCACCTATGATGTTCTTCCCACGCCCAAGAACCTAAACCAGTGGTTTGGAGAAGATCCTTCTTGTGCGCTTTGCCAAACCCCCGCAACACTGAGGCACATCCTCACCGGCTGCAAAACCAGTTTGTCCCAAGGGCGCTACACCTGGAGACACAACCAGGTCCTAAGACAACTGGCAATCACCCTGGAAGGAAGGAGAACTACCAACAATGCCCTCCCTCCCCAATGCCTAGACACTCAAACACCACTTCCTTTGTAAGAGCAGGACAGCTCCCAGCAAAGCCATCTGCAAGAGTAGAAGAAACCCTCCTAGACACTGCCCGGGACTGGAGAATGCAGGTTGACTTGGACCAGAAACTAATCTTTCCGCCTGAGATCATTACAACCAACCTCAGGCCGGACCAGGGCCCTCATTCATCAATGTGTGCGTAGAACATGTTCTATTTCCACACGTAAGCACAGAATGTAGAACCAGTGTACGCACAGGGAAGTCGGGATTCATCACACGTGCGTACGCAGGCTCTACGCACACCTGTCATGATGAATATGACTTTGATCCTACGTTTGAGCTCGTGCACTGTTTTAAGTATTTGCATACCAGAAACGCCCCGATTAACCATATACGGTAATGGAATACACCCATGAAATGTGGAAAAATGGACTAAGCCGAGGGAAGCGTGTCATGAGACAGGCTGACAGACGTGTACACTTACGGTGATGTCGGATATGATATCTATTAACCATTGCTGCCTGGGCAGCGCAAACACTAATAAATACCGCGCTGGAATATGACTGCCTTTTCCCGTGTTGTTTGATTAATACCCAGGGATTAAAGTTCTCCTCAATTTTATTCCAAATCGCGATGGATCTCCCGTAAATTTTCTACCTGCTGCATATGATTTCTAGAGGCATACTACAATCTATTTTGATGTCAGTATTGGGTAGCCTATATAAACAATAATACGAGAGCATATACAAGAACAATGAATCTCACTGCATGTATGATGTAGCCTGCCTTTCAATACATGAACTTGAATTCCATCATGTTTGTGTGCGGGACTCACAAGGCTGTTGTCACAATGGGTGGTACCGGTACAGTAATAATAACAGTCCACACAATATCACGATCCATGCCATAGCCTATGTTCTATTAGGACATGATCTGTGACGACAAATGTTCTAGAATGTTTGATTAAGATATCATACTCTGACAGCATGCCTATGATCAACAAAAACGCGAACTTGAATCCCATCATATACATAGTCTGTCCACTATCTGGTGTCATTGCAATGCGTTTTCTATTCTTTCTTATACAGTAAAAAGGGGGAAGAACACTATATTCATATGACTTGTATTCTGATTACAGCTTCGAAATTCCACTTGTTTCGTTTAACGTAAAGCCTTTTAAATATAATCAAAACGTTCCCGTGTTTCTGCGGTCTGCGCAAAATAATAACGAGTTGAGCTTTATGATTTATGATGAATTGAAAATGGGGGACCATGATGTAAACAAGACGAAAGTCTTTCTCTGGTCTGCATCCCCAATTAACAATTGTATGTACTGAGCTGTACTGTACTGTACCCATTCTGCAATCTGTTAATAAACTTTTCAATCAATCAATCAATCAAGCTACGCGGAGCGCAGTCAGTCAGTAGCCTACACCCCGTATATTCCGATAACGCTATATAAACCATGCTGCATTCATTCTGAGAGAAAGATCTATCATTCCAAATGCTATTTATAGGGTTTTGACCATAATTACACTACTGTTGCTATTTTACAATGAACTATAATGAACTACGGTTCGTACAGAACATGCCAGTGTTATTATGCACAGAAGCTCATTTCCTTGTTGTAATAATATATTCTACCACTGGGCGTCAGGTAAGTGTGCTCTGACCTGTGCGTAGACGTAAGCACGGAGTCAAGTTCAAATCGAAATTGATGAATCCCACTCTTTGCTTAGAAATGATCGTACGCACAGGGTAAGCACAGATCTGTGCGTAGAACACGTTGATGAATGAGGGCCCTGGTCTTGTGGTCAACCTCCCAGAAGTCTGTATTCATTGTGGAACTAACTGTACCATGGGAGGCTGCAGTTGGTGAAGCATATGAACGTAAACGACTGAAGTACTCCGACATAGCAGCCGAGGCAGAACAACGCGGCTGGCGTGCCCAGGTGCTTCCGGTTGAGGTTGGATCTAGAGGATTAGTTGCCATGTCCACAACCAAGCTTCTTAAGGGGATGGGAGTGCGAGGACAGGCGTTCCGACAAGCTGTCAAAACACTGTCAGAGGCTGCCGAACAAAGCAGCAGATGGCTATGGATTAAGAGAAAGGACCCCAACTGGGCTGCAAAATGACCATCGAGGGGTAAAAGCAGAGGGGGGCACACCTGGGACGCCAGGTGTTGCCGTTGACCCCTTCGGAGGTGTCGTGGGCCTGTCAACGAAACACCAATGAAGGAGGGTGCCCACCTGAAGACCCCAGTGAAGCTTTTACCACTACCCCATTCAATAAAAAGTGCTGATTATCTAAGGGATTGTAATATCTAGTCCTATAAGCTCAACTGTGCCTCTTAATTTAACTTGCATATTAGCTATTCTTTCATATGCCTTATTGTATAGCTCAGGCCGATAGGATGTGATCGATTGAAGGGTGACATGGGAAAACGAGAGGGAGGGGTAATTAGTACCCGGAGAGTATTCCTTATTTAACTATTGTTATGGTTTGATGTCTATTTACAGTGCCTCTTCGAGAGGGTGTTTAACGTGCCGTGGTTGATTAGGCATACATTGTTCAAAGTGCAGTGCCTCTTACAGAGGGTGATTAGCGTGTCGGGTTTGACTAGGCATATACATTGTTCCAAGTGCAGTGCCTCAAAAAGAGGGTGTTTTAGCATGTGTGATTAGACATGCCGTGTTTACAATTGCAGTGCCTCCTATAGAGGGTGATTGCACGCCAGAGTGGTGGTGTGCCCTAAACGGCCAAATACTAGGTCATTGAACTTAGCCCGATTGGGTTGAGTTACTTATACTGTATAACTGGAGCCTCTACGGTACCCGATTAGTCCCCTTGATTATTAATCCTGTGTCCCCTGTATGATCTGATTATCACAGGTACTTTTATCTAATAAAGTTGTTACTCTTTGTACCCCGGTTGTGCAGTTGGTTATTGAAGGGCATTTTGACAAATAGCAGTTTCCCTGCTACATAGCAGTTTCTCCTGCTAATGGTATAACCCACGTATTTATTACACTATCAAGGGAAAGCTGGATATATATTTCTGTAAAGATAGCCAATTTTCTGTCATGTACAATTTTACAATTAATTTTTTACTACTACTACTACTACTACTACTACTACTACTACTACTACTACTACTACTACTACTACTACTAATAATAATAATAATAATAATAATAATAATAATAATAATAATAATAATAATAATAATAATAATAATAATAATAATAATAATAATAATAATAATAATAATAATAACATGGTTCTTTTAAAAAAAAAATGAAACGGAACGTTATTCAGTCTGACTGTCAGGTTGTTGTTAGTTGCGCACAAGGTCTTTAAATCACCCGCCGCCACACACGGTAACCATGGCACCTCTCTAGTGTCAGCTCACGTGTACTCAGTACTCACACGTGACGTGCACGAGGAGCGTCACTCACACCAGCAGCGATATGTAAACAAAGTGACTGGGTCGCTTTCTCAGTAGTCCTTTATGCCATTTATGATCACTATATATATATAGCTGTCATTAATCAGAGCAACAATAGCAAACACATTATGCTATTATCGACATTAATCACATTTAAATAAATATAGGAACCCAAATCAAATAGTTCCCGGTCGCGGCTCACGGCGACGTGATGAAGTGACGTCATCAGTTTGTGCCTCTCTGTATCGAAAACTTAGTCCATTTCCGGGTTTTTTTCGGCGTGGCATTATGACGTGTCCTTGAAACTACACGCTACTTTTTATTTTGTCTTGATAAACCAATAAATGAATGAACCAGGATCATTTCAATTCGATGCTAAATAAACTTTTACGCACGCGTAAAATGTGCCAGATATAATTTTACATGCGTTACATTTTTATCAATATCTTGGTCATTTTTTGAGCTAGAATGAAACGGAAACATTTGGGAGGAAGTGACGAAGGAGGCGGACGTTTACTGCCAGAAAGGAACAGTAGAAGAAGTCTCCATGTGCGCAAAAAGTTTGTCTAAAAGATAATTTCTGTGGGACAACACCGTTTTTTCAGTAGTTGTAGTTTATAGTTAGTAGTTCGACTTGTATAGCAGTAGTAGTAGTAGTAGTAGTAGTAGTAGTAGTAGTAGTAGTAGTAGTAGTAGTAGTAGTAGTAGTAGTAGTAGTAGTAGTAGTAGTAGTAGTAGTAGTAGTAGTAGTAGTAGTAGTTGTAGTAGCAGTAGTAGTAGTAGTAGTACGACGTTGATGATCCATCGTTTGTTGGTGATGGTGACGAAAGGTCCACTGATCATGACGACAATGAAAGGTAAAGACACTTATTTTGGACTTTGATTGCTTTTGTTTTTGTCAAACTTGTTGGGAAAGGCAAAGAAAGGCTTTCACATGATAAGTGCACATGATGAATGCACAAGTACATGATGAATGCACATGATAAGTGTACATGACAAGTGTACATGATAAGTGTACATGATGAATGTACATGACAAGTGTACATGCTAAGTGTACATGATAAATGTACATGATAAGTGTACATGATGAATGTACATGACAAGTGTAAATGCTAAGTGTACATGATAAATGTACATGATAAGTGTACATGATGAATGTACATGACAAGTGTAAATGCTAAGTGTACATGATAAATGTACATGATAAGTGTACATGATGAATGTACATTACAAGTGTACATGATGAATGTAAATGACAAGTGTACATTATAAATGTACATGATGAATGTACATGACAAGTGTACATGATGAATGTAAATGACAAGTGTACATTATAAATGTACATGATAAGTGTACATGGTGAATGTACATGATAAGTGTACATGGTAAGTGTGCATCAAGAGATTCCTTGTTGAATGTTGAAAATAATGTGCTTTTTTGTTGTATGAGCAGTGTCTTATATGTACAATGTGTGTGCCATTTATGTGCAGACATGATGAGCAGCCTGCTCCAGTCCGACGCAGGACAACCCAGGCCAGGCCAAGACGTCCAGCCCAGGCAGGAGATCAGGCAGGAGATCAGACGCCCTGGAAGACCGACAGTGATCCTGATCCAGCCCCTCAGCCCCTCCGGTTCATGCCGTGCAGACCCCCAGGACCGCAGCTAGACCCCCATGCCACGTATACACAGGTAACACCTGTCAAAAGGCGTTACAGTTTGACAGGTGCAATCTTTTCTTTGGATACGCCTCAGGCATCCTGCACTCTATATGACTGCACTCTAGTCATATGTGTACTGTATATATGTATATTGAATATCCCACAATTTAATTATTTAATTATTTTTTACTTTTCTACTGTAAAACTTTTTTTTTAACTTTTTTTTGGAAAAAAATTACTTTTACTGACTTTTTGTAAAAAAAAAGCATACTGGTGATAATTTCCAGTTGAGAATCAAAATTTCGTCTGTGTTTATTACCTGTGTATGGAGAAAATAATGCTTTGTAAATTGAATTCTGATCTGTTCTCTCTTGTTTATGTAAATATACTACCTGAGGGTGCATATCCACTGTTTTATATCCTTGATTTGATATGTTTGCATTGGTTCATACTAAAAAGAACACATTTTCTCAATCCGATTTTGTGTTTTGTGTTGTACATTATGCAGTATACAGTATATACAGTATTATACAATATGAAAACTAACTGTCAGGTCATATATGTGAGGCTGTGCTGAAAAAAAGATACAAAACATACCATGGTAAAACATTTTAAAACATTTTAAAATGGAAATTATACAATTTAAATCAAAATTAGCCAAAACATTGAAATATCCCAGGACCCAGCAATAGTACCCAGCTGCAGCCGTTCAGACCAGCGCTTACAAGCCCCGCACATACAAGCCCGCACATAGCAACCCCTCGCTTCCATTGGCTGATTTTGGTCACGTGATTTTGGGTCACGTTGCACGTTGCACTGCGGGATTGATTGATTGATTGATTGAAAACTTTATTAACAGATTGCCGTATGATTTGGGTCACGTTGCACTGCGGGATTGATTGATTGATTGATTGATTGATTGATTGATTCATTGATTGATTGATTGAAAACTTTATTAACAGATTGATTGATTGATTGAAAACTTTATTAACAGATTGCCGAATGGGTACACGTGACCACAGGCCCTGATTGATTGATTGAAAACTTTATTAACAGATTGTAGAATGGGTACACGTGACCTGACCGATTGATTGATTGATTGATTGATTGATTGAAAACTTTATTAACAGATTGTAGAATGGGTACACGTGACCTGACCGATTGATTGATTGATTGATTGATTGATTGAAAACTTTATTAACAGATTGCAGAATGGGTACAGTGACCGATTGATTGATTGATTGATTGATTTATTGATTGATTGATTGAAAACTTTATTAACAGATTGCAGAATGCAGTACAGCTCAATACACACAATTGTTAAGGGGATGCAGACCATGCAGTACTGTTACATTTGTGACATACAGTAAATATATACAAGGGGGAGGGAACTGTACATTTATGATGAATTGAAAATGGGGGACCCTGATGTAAACAAGACGGAAGTCTTTCTCTGGTCTGCATCCCCTTAACAATTGTGTGTATTGAGCTGTACTGCAGATATATTTCAATTGCCTTACTTATTTACATAAGTATTATAGGCCTACAGCAGTATTGTACAGACAGTCTGTGTGAAGTCTGTGTGGTTATCCAGCTGCACAAAGGCAGAGCAAGAGGCTCTACAGAGGGTGGTGATGATAAAGCCATGATAAAGACCTTCAATCAGCTGAAGGGGAATCCCTCCAAGCTGCTGTCAGCGCTACACACCTTCGGCCGCTCTGGTATCAGCCATGCATCAAAACGTGCACACGCACTCAGGCGAGTCGCTAACCGTGCTGGGCCAAGTATAACGGCTCAACCCACCTCTGTTGCCCGTCGTAAAATGAAGCTCGGGGGTCGACGACGGCTCGCTGCGGGGAGGCCGAAGAAAAGTGTGGTGAGCACAGACCATCGCTATAGTTTCCCAACAGGAGTAAAGTCTGGAACGCACCACAGCCTGTCACAAGCAGTAGAGATGTGTCGTAGCAATCCGAAGTGACATTGACCACCAATATAGCATGTACATAAAGACCCAGTGCCTCATCCGTAGCTAATATTGCACTACCACAGGACCTAGCATGTCCTACCATGCTCTGTAAATAACTTATGTACATATACCGATATGCCCTACTCTGTTTACTTGTTTTATTGCACAATGTCGTTCTATTGGATTCTATTATATGTTATTACTATTGTATTATGCACATCTTTGCGGGCACGACCACCCGCATTTAATTTTTTTTTTTTTTTTCTTTTTTTTTTTGCACAAATCTCTCCAATATTCAAAACATCTCTTTCCACATCACCATATGCAACTTCCAAGATTTGCCTTTTTCTTTTTTGTAAGAACATACAAAACATGTAAAGGACTCATACAAATACATTAACAACTGACATGGAAAATAAAAAAGACTTACGAAAAAAAGAAAAATACTATACTATACATTGTGCGTATACATCCCTGATATATATACTTTGCATGTAGACCGATCTACCTGCGAGCAGGTATGTGCTGCATCCTCTATCGGGATGCCACCCTTCTCCATATTGCATGTGAGAGAAAGCGTCCCAGACACATGTAGGTGTGCATGATAGCATGCATGCATGTGTGTCTCCAACATATGTATGTGGGTACGTGTATCACGTAAGCATGTGTACATGCCTCACATGTGTGTGTGTGTGCATCTTCCAGGTATGCGACTGTACTCCTATCTCTTGTGTGTGTCTCGTATCCATGTGTGCCTCCGCCCCCTATGTGAGTGTATATCTCAGGTGTGCATATATATGTGCGTCTCAGCTACGTATGTGTGTGTCTCCTATGTACATGTATATCCCCCATATGTGTCAGTGAGAGCCTATACCTCAACTATGTGTATATGTAGGTGTGTGTATGCCTATTTCCTATAAGTGAGTATGTGCATGTATGTGTGCCCCTGACATGTATAACTTAGCCTTGTGCATATGAGTGTGTGTAAACCTATTATGTACACATACGAATATGTGTATCCTAGATACTTGTATGCGGCTAAACATGCGCATATGAGAGTGTGATAGAGACAGTGACCATTCCATAGATATACCATCCGGACATAAAATCCATGTACATACATATATAACACATTATAAAGTACAAGTACCATCAGATCAGATCCCCTTTTTCATATTCATCCTTGATATCATTGTAACCCCACCTTAATCATTTGTCCCCAGACCGTTCAGTCAGGTGTAGAAAACTGTCCCATAAACGTGTATGCAAATAAACAACTTGTGACAAATAAAACTCTTGACTTGACCACCAGCCTCTCTATCTAAATGTTATATTGTTAACTGTCTAGTTAGGCATTAACTGTGTTAATCTAAATGTTATATTGTTAACTGTCTAGTTAAGGCATTAACTGGGTTAATTAATCTAAATGTTATATTGTTAACTGTCTAGTTAAGGCATTAACTGGGTTAAGTGGGGAGTGCGTCATGGTACAGTTTCAGTAAGTGGGGAGTGTAAACAAGTTGAACGCGTCACGTGAAATAACGTTACGTGAATAAACATATAACGTTACAATGTACAGTTTCTGACAGCTGGCTGTGTTGTGAAATGTGCATAACGTTATGAATAAACCGCGAAGTCACGCGAAATAACGTTATAAACGCGAATCTGGTAGTATATTTATTTGTATCTTCTTGAGATGATAACATTACATCCGCATTTTACCGCATGGCGAGCTAAACCAATCAGAGAGGGGCTTCGCTCAACCAATCAAAGAGGGGGCTGCAGAAATGGAGCCCAACCAATCAGAGAGGCGTCTGCAGAACCTCAGCCATTGGGTGGGACCCAAATCACGTCACCAAAATCAGCCAATGGAAGCGAGGGGTTGCTATGTGCGGGGCTTGTATGTGCGGGGCTTGTAAGCGCTGGTCTGAACGGCTGCAGCTGGAAGCATCTCGGACCCAGAAGGGTGAAACTACTTACCAGTGCCTATATTTATGTATATGCTTCCGGTTCCTGAAATTTATCTGGTTCCTTGACGATTAAAAAAGAGATCCTACAACATGCACTATAAGTTTACAATAAACAAAAAAAACCTATACCTTGGCTTTAATTTATGTTGAACAGATAAATAACACATAAGTAGTCCATTCAAACATACATTTAGTTCAACTGTAAAAACATAACATACTACACTTGGGGGGGGGGGAAACATAATCCATTCGTCTCTCAACAACATACGCCGACAATATGATAGCGGTTTGTCCTTTTGGGGATTTTTCCACTCAACGGGCGCGTGGGGAGCGCATGCGCGTTGTGAGCAGCCGCTCAAAGCATAGATATCTATGGCTCAAAGTGTGCAGTGGGCGTGGTCTGAAGCGTGCAGTGGGCGTGGTCTAAGACAAATCGTGCAGTGGGCGTGGTCTGAGATAACCAAAACAAATAAACGTTTTCACTGCGTTCAATGCGATGCGGCTGCAGTGTAATAATAATAGCGTTATAAATAATATAATGGCATTTGTCATTCCCCTATTTCAACCTACGGTAACCACCGTGTGATCTCAAGCGAGAGGTGAGTGAAGTATAAGCCTGGCTTAACCTACTTAGGAAACAAGCAGCATGTAAGCACTAAGCAGATCTGAACAAGGAAGGAGAAATGAAAATTGCACGCCTCATAATCGTGTAAAAATAATGCAACAAAAAAGACAAAATAACGTGAACAGTTAAATGAAATGAATGCATTACTCTGGTGTATTTTTTTCACAAGGTGCTCCCTAACTGAAACAAATGTGCAGCATATGAGAATACTGTTCGTCCTGTGAAATCAAGTCAAGTTTTCCTTTATTAATCCCCTTGATGAATGAATGAATGAAAACTTTATTAACAGATTGCAGAATGGGTACAATACAGTACGGCTCAATACACCCACTTGTTGATTGATTGATTGATTGAAAACTTTATTAACAGATTGCAGAATGGGTACAATACAGTACAGCTCAATACACACAATTGTTAAGGGGATGCAGACCAGAGAAAGACGTTTGTCTTGTTTACATCAGGGTCCCCCATTTTCAATTCATAGGGACATACATGACATACAGGTATATAGTACTGTTTCATTTGTGACATATAATCTCTGTTATGATCTATGGGTAACAGTACTGTATATTTGCATATTGTATATGTCACAAATGTAACTACTATATACCTGTATGTCATGTACAGTATGTTGCCATAAATGTCATGATGTCATGTATGTTGTGTATGTCATAAATGTCACTATGAATTGAAAATGGGGGACCCTGATGTAAACAAGACAAACGTCTTTCTCTGGTCTGCATGCAATTGTGTGTATTGAGCCGTACTGTATTGTACCCATTCTGCAATCTGTTAAATAAAGTTTTCATTCATTCATGCAAATATACAGTACTATTACCCAGAGATCCTAACAGAAAATATATACATACGGTGGGGAGGAGACTGTCCATCAGGGTGGGTGGGTGGGGGGGGTTTGGACATTTATGGTGGCCAGTTTCGAATTGCAGCCTCCCGTAGGTGCTCTTTGAGAGCGGTTTTGAAGGTGGGTAGGGATTCACATTATTTTACTGCTGTGGGTAGGGCGTTCCACATTGATGTGGCATAATTGCGAAACGTGTTTAGTCCCTTGTTTGTGCCGAATCTGGGTTGAACATGATTTTTGGAACTCCCTCTGGTGTTGTGGTCGTGGTATTCACTGACCTTTGGGAAGTATTTCGACATGTACATGCCATGGGTACCTGAGTGGTGTAGTGTATCTTGTAGACCAGGCCCATTGCAAGTTGCTGTACTCTGTCGTCTACTCTAAGCCATCCTAGGTGGTGCTAAAGCAATGTCCAAACATGAGACGATTCAAACTGAATTATAAAGAAATAATTTTCACAAGGTACAGCAGGGATGAGGAAGGGATTTGACATTCACAGGTATTTAAAATTTTATTTAATTTCTTTCATGTTTTACATATATCATTTTTTTGTTTAGCATATATTTAGTTTTGTAATGTTTTAAATTAGTACATTAATTTGAGTAGTGGAAAGGAGGTAGGATTAAATAAGTGTATACTAAGTTCTTCCTACTCCTTTGTAAATTGAGTTATGTTTTTTATTTATTTAGTTTTTGCTAGAGATCAATGATTTGTTTTTGTTTTATATTGTTTGTATGTACATGTTCGAAATAAAGATTTCAAATCAAATAAAAAAACCTAACCACTATATTATCTTAATCTAACCATAACCCTGGGTCTCATGCCACGTTCACGTTACGTGGGAAGAAGCGGAAGAACCAGAGGACATCTCGTTGCTACAACTAGGAAGCCTTCACATGTTGACTCGATGAAACGCCCACATCCATACTTCCGCAATTCGTGACGCGAAGTGGGAGATATCGGGGTCTATAAAAAAATCCCATATGTCCTAGTAGGAATTACCACTAGGAGGCTGACGTGAATGGTTTTTCCCAGTCGGAAGCTGGTTCTTCCGCTTCTTCCCACGTAACGTGAACGCGGCATCATTCACCAACGGACTTACGACAAAAGGGGCTTTCTCTTAGGGCCATTTGAGACCTTTTCGGGCAAGACATGAATATAGACCATATATTATAATATAATATAAATTATATTTTATTGAGACGGTTGGTGAATCCCAAAACGACCACATCAAACACGAGGTGGACACGGGCAAATACTGCGGCATGGTCATGCTGGTCCTCCAAAAGGCTTTTGACACCCTCAACCACTCCATTCTGATTGATAAGCTAAAAGCAATTGGTTTTGATAGTTCATCAGTGAGCTGGATGCAATCCTTCCTGGAGGGGAGAGAACATAATGGTGGAGATGAACAGAACACTGCCCCCCCCCCCCCCCTGAGCTGTGGTGTTCCACAAGGAAGCATACTAGGACCGTTACTGTTCTTAATTTATGCAAACGACATGACATCAGCTTGTGACTGCAACTTGTTCCTGTTCGCGGATGACTCTGCCCTGCTGGTCTCTGACAGGGATAAGTTGCAGGTTGAAAAAGCCCTCAGCTCTGAACTCTATATCCATTCTCTTTGGATCAAATAACAAACTCAGCAAGGCCAACGGCTTCTGAGTTACAGTGGGTGACAATATTGTTACGATGAAAGATGAAATTACCTACCTGGGTTCCATCCTAGAGGCAAATATTTCCTGTGACAAAATGGCAACCAATGTAATCAAAAAAGTCAACCAACGAACAAGATTTTTGTATATGATCTCCTCTCTGGTAAATAAGAATACTTTGAAGACTGAGACTCTAACAGGAGCACTCATTCAAGGTTTCTACGACTATGCATGCACCTCATTGTAACAAAGCACCTCAAAGGCCATACAAACAAGGCTCCAAACATCCCAAAACAAACTGGTCAGGCTACTGCTTGGTCTTACTCCTAAAACCCACCTTACCCCTGCCCATTTTGATAACCTACGCTGGCTTAGGGTAGATGACAGAGTACAGCAACTTGCAATGGGCCTGGTCTACAAGATACACTACACCCCATGTACCTGTCTAAATACTTCCTAAAGGTCAGTGAAGTCCACGACCATAACACTAGAGGGAGTTCCATTAATCATTTTCAACCCAGATTTGGCTCAAAGAAGGGATTCAACTCGTTTCGCAACTATGCCACAATAATGTGGAACGCCCTACCAACAGCCGTAAAGGAATGTGAACCCCCCCCCCTTCAAAACCGCTCTCAAAGAGCACATACGGGTGGCTGCAATTCGAAAATGGCCCCGGTAAATGTCAAAATCCCACTCCACCCAACCCCAGCCCCCTCTAATGTACATTTCTTTTCTCCTTTTTGTTTTCAATTTTTATGATGTTCTCTCTTTCTTACATAGTACTGTATATTTGTATGTCTCTAAATGTTTTTTTTTTAAATTTTTTCCCCCCTCCTTTTTCCCGATTTTTCTCCCATCCCACTGTTAGTCGTTATGCCAATTCCCAACCCCCTTCCTGGTTGTTACGCACCCCCCCCTACTGTTGGTCCGGGACGCCGGAGACTGTCACATGTTTTCCTCCCACACATGTGCAGGCAGCCGGCAGCCAGCCTGGCAGCGCAGATTCTCACCGGGAGAGTGTAACGTGTGGAAGGTCGCACTACCTCTCTCCAGATCCTACCCTCGCTGTGCAGGCGCCCCGACCGAACTGTAGGGGTCGCTGTCCACAACGCCCAGGACCCACCCACGGCTTCCCTCCCCCTAACTCAGCCAAACGAGTTAGTATAGCGATCAGCCCAAGCCAAGGCAATGCTGGTCTCTAAATGTTTTGATGAATTGAAAATAGAGGACCCCTATGTAAACAAGACGGAAGTCTTTTCTGGTCTTCATCCTCTTAGCAGTTGTTGTATTGAGCTGTGCTGTATTGTACCCATTCTGCAATCTGTTAATAAAGTTTTCAATCAATCAAACTATATCTATATCTGTACATATCCCTTACCTACTCTTACTAGTTACGCTGCTGGCCAGTATGGCTTACTACCATAGTGTCTTTATACCTGTATCACTGTACATATTACTACAACTCTGTACATACATCTGATTACCACTGTTACTCAGTAGTACTCATTTATATATTTTGTACCCAGTTTAATCACCTGTACATTGTATATTACTATTGCACTTTACTGTTACATTTGCACTCTGGTTGGATGCCAAACTTCTTTACGTTGTGCTGTACTTGTGCTGTATGATGACAATACATTTTAATCTAATCTATTCAGAGCCACATCAGAGTCCCACTCAGAGGTCCCACCCTCTCTCATAACTACAGTAAGTGCACACACACACACACGCACGCCGCACGCACGCACGCACACACACACACACACACACACACACACACACACACACACACACACACACACACACACACACACACACACACACACACACACACACACACACACACACACACACACACACACACACACACACACACACACACACACACACAACACACACATTCCCTGTTCCACAGTTGTGTTCTTCTATGCACCCTATCTGACAACGGTGTTCTTTGACCACTAGAGGGAACCAGATTCTCAAACATAAACATAAAGACGGACAACACGCTCATCACAGACAAGATGGATGTAGCCAATTACTTAAACATTTTCTTCACAAACATAGCCACAACACTGGTAAACAAACTACCCTCCCACTCACGGCATTATGGGGTAGAACACATAGTAGCATAACACAAAGACGACTTCAAACTGGAAATGGTAACAACAGATGAGGTACTCAAAAAACTGAGCGCCCTCCAACCGAACAATGCCACTGGCCATGACAACATCCCCTCCAAATTCCTCAGAGACTCAGCAGCCGCCATCACCCCAGTCATCACACACATAATAAACCTCTCCATAAAACAGGGACACGTCCCCAAGGACTTCACAATTGCGAGAGTAACACCCCTGCACAAAAGGACAGCAAATTAGACCCAGGCAACTACCGCCCTGTTTCTATCCTTACCTCCATCTCGAAAGTCATGGAAAAAAGAGTATACGAACAGGTCGAAAAGTACCTTGCGGAAAAAAATCGAATCTACGAATTCCAATCTGGCTTCAGAACATCCCACTCCACTGACACATGCCTTCTCTATTTAAACGACCACATCAAACAAGAGGTGGATGCGGGCAAATACTGCGGCATGGTCATGCTGGATCTACAAAAGGCCTTCGACACTGTCAATCACACCATTCTGATTGACAAGCTAAAAGCAATTGGTTTTGATAGTCTATCAGTGAGCTGGATGCAATCCTACCTGGAGGGGAGAGAACAGATGGTGGAGGTAAATGGTACCCTACCCCCCCCCCCCTCACAGTGAACTGTGGTGTTCCACAAGGAAGCATACTAGGACCGCTAATGTTGCTAATTTATGCAAATTACATGTCGTCAGCTTGTGACTGCAACTTGTTCCTGTTTGCAGACGACTCAGCCCTGCTGGTCTCTGACAGGAACAAGTTACAGGTTGAAAAAACCTGCAGCTCGGAACTAGGCAAAATCTGCATATGGCTCGCTGATAACAAACTATCATTACACATGGGCAAAACAGAGTCCATTCTCTTCGGTTCAAATAACAAACTCAGCAAGACCGACGGCTTCTCAGTTACAGTGGGTGACAATATTGTCACAAGGAAAGATGAAATTACCTACCTGGGCTCCATCCTAGAGGCAAATCATTCCTGTGACAAAATGGCATCCAATGTAATAAAAAAAGTCAACCATCGAACTCGATTCTTGTACCGGATCTCCTCTCTGGTAAACAAGAATACCCTGAAGACTCTGGCAGGAGCACTCATTCAAGGGTACTACGACTATGCTTGCACCTCATGGTACCAAAGCACCTCAAAGGCACTAAAAACAAAATTACAAACATCTCAAAACAAACTGGTCAGACTACTGCTTGACCTTACTCCTAGAACCCACCTCACCCCTGCCCACTTTGACAACCTAGGATGGCTTAGAGTAGACGACAGAGTACAGCAACTTGCAATGGGCCTGGTCTACAAGATACACTACACGACCATGGTACCCATGTACATGTCAAAATACTTCACAAAGGTCAGTGAATACCACGATCACAACACCAGAGGGAGCTCCACAAATCATGTTAAACCCAGATTCTGCTCAAACAAGGGACTAAACACGTTTCGCAATTATGCCACATCAATGTGGAACGCCCTACCTAAAGCTGTAAAGGAATGTGAATCACTACCCACTTCCAAAACCACTCTCAAAGAACACCTACGGGAGACTGCAATTCGAAACTGGCCCCTGTAAATGTCCCAACCCAACCCCCTCCAATGTACAGTAAATGACAAAGTATGTTTTTTTGTCAATATTCCAATGTACAGTTTTGCTTGTACAGTTGTACAGTGTCCCCCACCCACCCCTCCTACCCAACCCCCCCCCCCCCCCCCCACCACCCCACCACCCAACCACCACCAATGTACAGTCCCCCCCCCCAACCCCACCCCACCTACCCAACCTCCTCCAATGTACAGTTTCTACGTCAAATGTATATACTGTCTTTTCTGGACTCTTTTTGTATCACAAACAGTACTGTATTTGCAAATCTGGTATGTCATAAATGTATAGATGTAGCAGTACTGTCTATCTGTATGTCATGTATGTCATAATATTATGATGAATTGAAAATGGGGGACCCTGATGTAAACAAGACAAAAGTCTTTCTCTGGTCTGCATCCCCTTAACAATTGTATGTACTGAGCTGTACTGTACTGTACCCATTCTGCAATCTGTTAATAAAGTTTTCAATCAATCAATCAATCAATCTGTGATGTAAACGAGGCACAAAGAGTTCCAGCCGCTGTTGAATGGCTGGTGTTGTTGGCTTAACCCATAACTCTCAGACCGTGCGTTGTGGAGCTTGTGTGGGACTATAATCAACATTCATTCATCCCCTTCCCCTCACAAGCTCCATGTAACGCGGAAGTGCAGTGGTCTATTGTGAGCGCACACAGGGGAGGGGGGGGGGGGGGGATTAGCATGTGAAAGGCGCGCCGGTGGTATAAAAGAGAGAGACGCGCTATTTCCCTTCTGACACTGAACCTCTTGATCTCTCGCCTTGCGTCTCTCCTCCACCTCCGAGCCCTGCTGACAGTGGTTCCACTCTGTTCTCTCCCTCCTCATCCTCCTCCTCCTCCTCTCCTTTACTCCTCCTCCCCTTTACTCCTCTCCCCCCTCCTCCTCCTCTTCCTCCTCTCCTTTACTCCTCTTCCCCCTCCTCCTCTTTACTCCTCCCTCCTCTCCTCTCCTTTCCCTCCTTCTCCTTCCTCCCTCCCTGTCCCCCTCCTCCGTCCTCCTCCTCCTCCTCCTCCTCCTCCTCCTCCTCCTCCTCCTCCTCCTGGCAGGGATTGACGGAAGCATGATGGACAGTAACCACACCTTCCTGTACTTTGCCTATGGCAGCAACCTGCTGAAGAGAGGCTCCAGCTCAGGAACCCCTCCGCGGCGATACACAGCGTGGCCAGGCTCAAGGTATGATCCCGATCCTTATTTCATGCACCTGTTGTTGAAGTTGTCCCTCTACTACTCCCTACACAACATCAGAGCTGCTCACCAATGTACATATGTATATTGACTGAACACTTTTTTGCTTACGTACTTTTTACTTTCTATTTTATACTTTTTATCTATTTTTATCTAGCACACTCCCAGGAGCTCATAACAGAAATAAGCTTTTCATAGAAAAGTATTCTGTATCTTTTATGACAACTAATAAAGAAACTTGAAACTTGAAACACCATATCCCTGCTAGATGTTCCCCCGTTTTAAACACCTCCTTTGGTCAATCCTCCGTCCAATTTGCTGCTCCCAGCAGTTGGAACGATGACTTTTAAGGATTCTATCGCAGAGTTGTTTACACAAACACCTGCAACTGTCACCCAGCCCTTTAACTGTAATCTGTCTGTTCTACTTCATGTATTACCTATACCTTGTAATTTTATTTGGACGTTTGTTTGATATGACTTTATTTCCCTGACCTCTGTGATGTATGTACTGTACCATCTGTCTTTTCCATTCATTTATTTTGTTTGTCCCCTTTCCTTGTTACTCTTTCAGAGGACCTGTTTTCCTCTCAGCAGGTTGTCATTGTAAATAATAATTTGTTCTTCATTGACCTGCCTGGTTAAATAAAAAAACAACACTCACTCGCACCCACAGACATGATCTCTCTCTCTCTCTCTCTCTCTCTCCTCTCTCTCTCTCTCTCTCTCTCTCTCTCTCTCTCTCTCTCTCTCTCTCTCTCTCTCTCTCTCTCTCTCTCTCTCTCTCTCTCTCTCTCTCTCTCTCTCTCATCTCTCTCTCTCTCCTCTCTCTCTCTCTCTCTCTCTCTCTATATGGGTAATGCATGTATTCCCGGTAACCTGCTCCATTTCTAAGCCATATAACCAGGACGTTATACGAACAACATTACAATCTTTTCTCATGTCAAGAATGATTGTTATAGATGCCAAATAATTCACCTTTAAAAAAAAAAATCATGTAATGAGGGATGGCGGACCTCTAAAGTTGACCTAAGTTACCGGGAATACCAATTCACTTATCTCCTCCAATTTAAGAGAGAATTATGATGTTTTGGTTGTTTTGTAGGGATATCATCATCATGTAACATATAACCATAGTTCTTCCCGAGTTATCTCATGATAATTCAAATTTAGCTGAATCTGAAGGAAAAATCCGGGTAGAAGGATATGAGTCAACATAGTTCATGGCCTTCAAAATTCAAACAAAAAAGGCTTAATTTTCATGGCAGATGCATGATATGTTTTGGGCATGATCTTGGCACCCCCAATGAACAACCAAAATGAGTTTCGTCTTTTGTGGCCAATTATTTTAGGAGATAATTACGTTTCACATATTGAATACCTATCCTCACAATTCCAGATAAACACTTAAATCTCCTATTTTACTAAAGATTGGTGAGATTTTATTTTTGGAAATCATAACAGCAATAATAAGGGTTAGATGTAAACCAGAATTACTAGAATGTGTTGTGTTTTGTCTGTTAAAATGAGCAAAAACAAGGGAAAGGGTATTTCCAGTAACTTAACAAACAAGTGCAAAAAATACATTTCTAGAACAAGTATTTTAATTTTTTCTATCTTCAAGAAAGTGGAAAGGAACCCAACATTTTCAATTGTCTGCACACAATCGTTGTTTTGTTATTCCAAGATGTCATTTTAACAGAATTTTGGGAAAAAACAGGTATTCCTGGTCACCGGAGTTAGGGTTACACCACCATGCCCCTAGTGTGTGTGTGTACTGTATGTGTGTGGGTGGGTGTACACTGTATGCGCTTGTACAATATTTGTGTGTACTGTATGTGTGTGTACAGTATGTGTGTACAGCATGTGTGTGTACAGTATGTGTGTACAGTATGTGTGTGTACAGTATGTGTGTACAGTATGTGTGTGTACAGTATGTGTGTACATTATGTGTGTACAGTATGTGTGTACAGTATGTGTGTACATTATGTGTGTACAGTATGTATGTGTGCAGTATGTGTGTACAGTATGTGTGTACAGTATGTGTGTACAGTATATGCGTACAGTATGTGTGTACAGTATGTGTGTACAGTATGTGTGTGCACAGTATGTGTGTGTACAGTATGTGTGTGTACAGTATGTGTGTGTGTACAGTATGTGTGTACAGTATGTGTGTGTACAGTATGTGTGTGTACAGTATGTGTGTGTGTGTACAGAATGTGTGTGTGTGAGATAACACAGTGTATCTTCATTTGATCTCAATCAGCTTTGCTCTGTTTTGTCTCGTCAGCACTTTCTCTGCCCTGATGAGACAAGATACAGGAGCTGGGAGGGGGGGGGGGGTCACATGTAGGGCGGGGCACATGTAGGGGGGGGTCACATGTAGGGGGGGGGGGGGGGCACATGTAGGGGGGGGGGGGGTCACATATATCAGGTAACGGGAATACCTATTTAGGTAACCAGGAATACCTATGCATGGTATTCCTGGTACCCTCAAGGTATTCTCGGTTACACATAGGTTACGGGAATACCTTTCTCCAGTTACCGGGAATGCTTTTACAGATCTCTCCTCTCTCTCCCCCCCTCTCGTATCTCTCTCTCTCTCTCTCTCTCGCTCTCTCTCTCTCTCTCGCTGATGCTCTCGCTCTCTCTCTCACGCTCTCTCTCCCTCACTCTCTCTCTCTGATGCTCTCTCTATTTATCTCTCTCTTTCCTCTCTCTCTCTGATGCTCTCTCTATTTATCTCTCTCTTTCTCTCTCTCTCTCTGAGGGCCCTTTCTCACTCACTGCTCTGTGTCGAATCAGACCCGGATCGCATCAGAAAAGGGTGTGTCTGTCTGAGTGAGAACGCTGTCCCCCTGTCCCCGCCCCCCGCTGATTCGTCCCCGGGGGCGCTGAACCTGGACCGCTGAATGACTAGCCCCCCTCCAATTGTTCGGCTGAACGTGTCACTCTTTGTAGTCTGCTTCGGTCTTGTGCAGTGCTATTCCCAAACCAGGAGGTGATGTTGCCGGTCAAGATGCTCTCTATTGTACCATGAGTAGAAGTTCTTAAGGATCTTCTGGCTGACTTGGAACTTCCTTAGGCGCCTGAGGAAGTAGAGGCGTTGTCGTGCCTTCTTCACAACACTGTCAATGTGTGTGGTCCATGTCAAGTCCTCGGATATGTAGGCTCCGAGGTACTTGAAGCTGTTGACTCTCTCAACCGGTGCCCCGTCGATGCTGAGGGGGCTGTAGTCCTTGACCCCCGACCTCCTGAAGTCCACAATCATCTCCTTTGTTTTGCTGACGTTCAGGGAGAGGCTGTTTTCCTGGCACCATCCCGCCAGGACCTTGACCTCTTCCAGGTAGGCCCTCTCGTCGTTGGCAGAGATCAGGCCCACCACCACTGTGTCGTCAGCAAATTTGACGATTGTATTGCTACTCCGCTGAGCCACACAGTCGTGTGTGTACAGGGAGTAGAGGAGGGGACTCAGAACACAGCCCTGGGGGGCCCCTATGTTGAGGGTGATGGATGAGGAGGTGCAGTTGCCTGCTCTCACCACCTGGGGTCTGCCAGTCAGGAAGTCCAAGACCCACTGGCAGAGGTCATAGGCTAGCCCAAGCCCAGGTCCCTGAGCTTGGCTATGAGTATGGAGGGGACTATGGTATTGAATGCCGAGCTGTAGTCGATGAATAGCATTCTCACATAGTTCCCCTGCCTCTTGTCCAGGTGTGATGCTGCTGTGTGCAGCACATGGGATATGGCGTCCTCCGTGGACCTGTTGGGGCGGTATGCAAATTGCAGGGGGTCCATGTTGATGGGGAGGGAGGAGCAGATGTAGCCCTTTACTAGCTTCTCAAAGCACTTCATGGCTATGGAGGTGAGAGCTACAGGGCGGTAGTCGTTGAGGCAAGCAGGCTTGGATTTTTTGGGTACAGGGATAATAGTGGACTTCTTCAGGCAGGTGGGGATGACAGCCTGTTCTAAGGACAGGTTAAATATGTCAGTGAATACTGGGGCCAGTTGGTCGGCACAGACTTTAGGACGCGGCCGGGGATGCCGTCCGGACCTGCTGCCTTCCTGATATTCACTTTTTTAAAGGTCCGCCTCACCTCATGCTCTGTTACCCCTGAACACTGCGCCTCCATCAGCAGCCGACCCCCCCCCCCCCCATTGCCGAGGCTTGTGAGCTGGTGTTGTTATTACCAGCATCAAACCTCGCATAGAAGGTATTGAGGTCATTTGCTAAGGAGATGTCACTGTTCAGTTTGAGGGAGGCGCCTTTGTAGTCTGTCATCGTTTTGAGCCCCTGCCACATAGCTCTAGAGTCAGCTTGTTCAAACTGGAGTTCAATTTTATCCCTGTAGCGCCGTTTGGCCTCTGACACTGTCCTCCTTACGTTGTATCGCGCCACCTTGTGGTCATTCATGTTGCCTGCCACTAGGCCGTCGTTGTATGCTTTGGTGCGCTCTTTCAGAGCTTCACGGACGGATTTGTCTACCCAGGGTTTTTGATTTGGGTAAACTTTCATTTTGGTAGTGGGGATTGTTTCTTTCACCCTAGTACAAACATAGTCCAGCACTGTCTCCGTGTAGACATTAATGTTATCTGTGTCGCGGAACACATTCCAGTCTGTGTAGTGAAACACTGACCGGATCGTCTCCTCTGACGTCAAATCCCATTTCTGCACCTCTCGCGAGACTACGGGAGTACTTTTAATTCTCTGTTTGTACTTTGGTGAAAGAAAAATGGACGCGTGATCTGATTTACCAAAGCCACTATCAGAATGAGCCTTGTAGCCACCTTTAAATTGCGTGTAACAGTGATCTAGGATGTTACCGCCTCTGGTGTTGCAAGTCACATGCTGATAGAAGTCAGGCAATACCTTTCTCAGATTGGCGCTATTGAAATCTCCCAGCACTAAAATGGCGGCGTTAACGTTCGCCACTTGTATTCTATTTACCTCGTCGTGTAGTCTTCATATTTATTGGCCATTTGTTCATTTTATATCAGCATCCAGAGTCCGCAGTCGTGTTAAGACATTCCTGTTTACATTTTCGGTCGACCAGTAGATCAATGACATTCAATATAATCGATGCGAGCAATGTTACTAGTAAAAGGTTCTGTTTCGTTAAGGGGCTCTGCTTGGCATCACCTACTGCACTCCCTCGCGTACGTGCACGCGCACTGAATAACATTCCACAAATATACCTTTAATACCAGTATTAGTCTGACCACACCCCTCATCAGCTTACCTTCATAAGCAGGTGTCGCTTTCACCACAAGGAAGTGCCTCGGTAGTACCCCACTTGACGTGTTGTTAGTTGAAAAGAGTTGTGACTGGTTTACATTGTGCTTAATCTTTTCTTCTCTCACTTGTTGTATAAGAAAAGGTTTGGGTCATAATGTATTCCGCGGAGAGTAGACCCGCTAGACCTACTCTTCACCACCGGTTCTCCATTCCCGCCTCCGTCGTGCGCTTCGGTGCTGGGCTGTTGCCACTCTCGTGGTTGCCGACCCAGCCCGGGAGACTGCCGGTGGATAGTTTTCCTCACCGACGAGCCGAGGGTTCGGTGCCGTCGCTCCGGCGATGGCCTGATCTCGACTCTGGTTCCTCTGGTTCTGGGGAATCGCCCGTTGATGAACGGGGGATTGTTTTAGAGCCGGAGGATTTGCGACGCAAACTTTTTGCGTCTGCTCGCTCGCGTCGCAAGATGGTGGCGTGCAGACGCGAACAGCCTGGGTTGTGGGGAGCTGCTGGAGACCAGCGAGGATGCGTCCGACTCTGGATTTCTGATGGAAACTGAGGACTTCATGGAAGAGGCGGACGGATTCTTGTATGATGGTCCCGTGGAGGAGAGTATCCCTCCTCCGGAGACCCCGGAGGGGGGAGAAATGGCTCCATGGGGCGCCTTGTTTGAGGATGTCGAGGAACCACCTTGGCCTCATCAGCAGGATGCCCTACTGTCGGCCGCATCGGATTGTGGCTCCTTGACCAGTCGCAGCCTGCTGTATGCGAGGGATGCGGGGTCGGTGGAGGAAGGTTCGCAGGGGGAACTGCGGGCCTTGTTTCCCGAGCTCATGGCGGTAGCCGCCACCGCAAACGGTGTGCCGCTGCCGCTGCCATTGCCTGCACCTGTCCCTGATGACCTCATAGGCCATCCCTGGCAGCGTCCCCCAGTGAGAGGGGTGGACGTTGTCTACCCATTTTTCCCATCGATGGGGGCCTATGTTCGTCGGGGTCAGGCGGTGTCCAACATCATGGGACTAACTCCCGCCTACGTACCAGTTACGCGGGTGTCGGGGTTAGTCAAAGGTATGGGGGAGGGCGTGCCTCGGCTTGACAATCCGATGGCCGCGCTCCTCTGTCCGGATATGGTGTGGGAACCCCTATGCAAGCCGGTCCTCCAGGGGAAGTCGGCTAGGCGATTGGCTTATTGGGGTGACCAGTCATTCATCGCTGGTACACAATCGCTGGCTGCGGCGTCTAACATCGCCCACCTGGCTAGATTTGTATCGGGGATAATGACGGGCGGCACGGATCTGAACGAGGTAAAATGCGATCAGATCACCCAGGCTGCGGGAGCTGTCCTGCACCTTTCCCAGGTGCTGGCCATAGCCATGGGGAAAGTGCGCGCCCTGGCCACCCTGGGCCAGCGTCACCTTTGGCTGGAGCAGGCCCGTGTGCCAGAGAAGAAGAGAGCCCCTCTTCTGACGGCCGCCCTCTCCGACGCTGGCCTGTTCGGGAAGGCCCTGCAATTGATGACCTCAACATGCAGAGAGATGGCAGAGGAGAGATCCATCCTCCAACCCCATTTTCCGCCTCCCGTCCTTGCCGGTGGGGGCAGAAGGCTTCCGCGACGTCGAGCTGTCTCCGTCGCCGCTACCACTGCCTCCGCCGCCGCTGCTGGCCCTGCCAAGAGGGCCAGGGGACGAAACGGCGCTTCGGCCACCGCCGGCCCATCCCAGACCGGAGGAGACGGTAGGGAACGTCGTGTCCAGCAGACTGTAACCTACCGTCCCTCCGGGGCTCCCCGGGGTGGCAAGACTCGAGCGGCGCGAGGTGGCAGACGCCGTTAGGAGTGACTTTTTCCCCTCTGTATCCCCTCTCCTACACCCTTCCCGGCCCCTCTATGATTTTGTGCCTTAACCTTTATTAAGTATTTAATAAAAAAAGGTTCCCCGACATAAGGGGGACTGTGTTTTGGCCGAACAAACTGTGTGTTTCTTCAAACAAATCATATGGTGGGGTTGTGTATATATGGATCTACCCTGTTTACGTTGGGGGGTGAGTTGTGTTGTGTTACGAGGTTAAGCAAGGTCTGCAACTTACACTCGGTAATAGGTTCTATTTAGCTTGATGCTCCACATGCACTCCACTAGGTCGAACTGGTGTTATTCCATTGCTTTAACTAAGTATATGTGTTTTCACAATGCTGTGTTGTTAGTTGCAGTAATGCTCGTACGCATACTTTTTCACGGCCTAGCCGTTACTCTCGTTCGGCGTTTTTCCTATGTATGACATCAGGCAACGGGTATAGGATTCACGCACAGGCAACTTCTGTTTTGTTGTAAAACCTTTTTACACTTTTTGTGGGTAGCAGGCATTGTATTAGCTTTTGCTATGCATTGCTTTCTACCGGAGGTTTTTCAAGATGGCTACGGTTGTGTTTCTGTGTGTAGGGATAAAGGGTGTGTTTTCGGGAGGGGGTGTCGGATAAACCCCTCCTTTTTCCCACTTGATTGGTTTAGGGGATTTTTGATCTTTTCTGCTGAGCCAGTCAGGGCCAAGCCAGTGCTTGACAGGGGGGGGGGGGGGGGGGGGGGGGGAGGGGTATTCTACCGACTCCTGTTATGACAGGATCCGGTGGGTTTTCCCCGCCCGTTGTAGCGTTGTTGCTATGGCGACACCTTCCATGAGCTGGTGTCTTAAAGATGTCGAGGTTGGGCGCAGGGCTTACAGGCCTGCTGCGCCCGGTTTATGTGTCAAACTTGAGTCTATTGGTCACGTGTCTCACAGTTTACATATCTTTTTTCTTGACCGTAGTCTCATGTGGGAAGGTGTTTCTGGGAGGGTCTGGTCTTACACTCTGATTAAAAGGAGTGACTGGATTAAAATCATGTGATAAACAGGGTTTTTACTCCCAGCTGTGCAGTTGGGTCATACGGGTGATGCCTTTTCTTTATTTTTATAAGAGTTTTTTTTTTAAGAGTTGAATGTGTCTTGATGGATTGGAAATGAGCGTCCCTGATGGAAACAAGACTAACGTCTTTCTCAGGTCTGCCTCCCCTTATCCTATTGTGTGTATTCCTGTACTGCAGTCTGTTGGGTAAATTTTTTCATTCATTCATTCATGGAGTTGATTGCATCTCGCCCCTCTTGTCGTTTCCCTGGGCGTCTTGGGGATTCAATATGGTGGTCTAAACGGCCTATTGTTGATGTGGGTATGTCCAAACGCACACATAGTGCTGGCTCAGGATGTGCTTTTGGGCCATTGGCTGACTAGCGCGCCTTGTTTGCTTGGGTGAAACAGCGTTTTTATGGAGCAATTGGGATGGGGGTTTTTCCTCTTCCGACATCCTGTGTGTTGTCGATGGGTTCCCGTTGATGTCAGGGGATGATGACGGAATGGGTCTGGACATATGGGGAAGGGTCTCACACCCTAGGGGTGGGCCACCGGACGCGGTTCATACCGTCACGTCTGGGTGGCGCCTTCTTTTTTGTGTTGGGATCAAACACGCATATCTGCCCCTTCTCCTGGGGTTGGCAGGTCGGCGTGGTTAGGGCACGGGACTGGTTCTGGTCGCGCTGGTCCAGATCAGTTGCACCCGTTGTCCGCTGGGGATGCAGATCTGCTGTTCTGGTACCCTGAGGGACTTGGGTTTTTTTCAGGGGGAAAAATGCTAGGTCGATCCGGGTGTCACAGGGTTGAGCGTTATGGGACCCTTGCTGGGTGCGTTGTATTCTGCACTGTCGTAATGGTTTACGGCCGTGCCGACCTGTACGCGCCCGATCTCGTCGGATCTCGGCCGCTGTACGGGTTGGTCTTGGTTGGTACTTGGTTGGGTGACCTCCTGGGAATACCGAGTGCGGGGTGCTGGGGCTGGTCTTCCATTTTTACGCTCTTCTCTTGCGTTTTGGCGCTGAGGGGCCTGTTGGGTGGGTTAACCTCCTCGGGGGACCCTGTGCTCCCCGTATCGCCGGGCCCGGTCCGGGGTGATGCTCGTTGACCCGTAGGCCCGGGATAGCCCTGTTGGGAACCGGAACGCGGGCTGCGGCGGTGCCGCAGGTGTGTTTTGGGGTTTCTTTCCTGAGGGGTTATGGGACCAACCGTTGCATGGGGTGATGCCTGGGTGGTTGGTTTCTCTGGTGTGTTGCTGCAGTGTCAACTCCCGGTTCTCCGGTTGAGGGTGCCCCTGCACGTTCATGACGTCTGCCGATCGTATGGGCTTTTTCTGTGGGCAGCTGTCAGGGGCCGAGTGGTCTATGGATCCCACTTCTGACGTGCTGTTTAAGAGCTTGGTTATGCGACAACGCCAGCATACGCCCCTTCCGCCGGGGCGGCTGTTTTCAGCTGTCCTTTCTGGCGCCTGCCTCGTCCGCAGTTTTCCAGGCTTGGGTTGACAGCCTGTTGCCTGGTCTTTTTCCCCGGTGCACTGCCTGCTTCCGTTGGTTAACTCTTGTGTGTTATGACCATGCTGTCTGCCTGTTGCAGGGCCTGTGTTCCAGGCGGTGTGCTGTTGGGGAGGACAGGGCCCGCTCGGCTGAGGGGCCTTTGTCCGAATACGCTGGCGATGTGGGGGGCGGGGTCACTAGGTGCCCCCCTGGTGGGGTCTTGATGCTGGCATCATGGCCTTCTCCGGGCCCCCATTCCAGGGAGTCCAGTCCTTTGGTGGGTCTGGGTCTTCCTTCGCGCTCCGCTGCTACGGCCTTGCCACGGGGTTGGGTTTGCCCTTGACCCCGTGATTCTGGGGGCAGTGACGAGGTTGTTCCTACGTTCGTTCCCGGGTGGCATGCGGGTTGTGCGTGGGTGTAGTCGTGGGGTCAAGCCACGGTCTGCTCACCCTGTGCGTTGGGTTGCTTGAGTGCCTCTTCGCACGGTCGGGTCCGTCGCCCTCCCGTGAACCCCCTAATAGGGGGGATGCCCTCCATTAGGGGGGGTCGGGGGGGCTCGGCCCTCCCTGTTCTGATGGTTGTGGGGGGCTGTCAGCGGGGTGTATTTGTCAGCCAGCGGCTCCGCTTGGCCTCCCTTGTGCAGTAGGTGATGCCAAGCAGAGCCCCTTAACGAAACAGAACGTTAGGTTATGGCTATAACCAAGTTCTGTTAGTTAGGGGTGACGCTTGGCATCAGACGGCCGCTGCAGCCCTTGACCTCACCTTGTGGTGAAAGCTTGGGAAGGAGGAGAGCAGGTGACCACACACCTGCTTATGAAGGTAAGCTGATGAGGGGTGTGGTCAGACTAATACTGGTATTAAAGGTATATTTGTGGAATGTTATTCAGTGCGCGTGCACGTACGCGAGGGAGTGCAGTAGGTGATGCCAAGCGTCACCCCTAACTAACAGAACTTGGTTATAGCCATAACCTAACGTTAAGCTAACTAGCGTTAGCCGTTAGCTTAGCGTTATTGTTAACCCTGCAAAACGATCAAAAGCGGACAGAGTTCCATTCGTGAGAAAAGGGGGGTGGGTTATATTGACAAGGCTTGACAACAGAGGTTCAAATATAACTTCATATTTATTAGTTATTTGTTTCTATATATCAGAATCCATTCTCCAGTCTCCGTGTTAACACTTCCTGTATTTACATTTCGAGCGTGACATCATCGACTACGGCAAGCTTACAAGCTCAAAACGCAAACCGTAAACAAAACCCAGAGCGCACCCAGACTGAAGTGTGTACACAAACTAGAGGGGGGAGAGGGGGGGGGGGGAGTTCGCATCAGATCTCGGAACGGGCAGAACGGAACGAAATAAAAACGAATAGGGTGAGTGAGAAAGGGCCCTGATGCTCTCTCCCTCTCTCTCCCTCACTCTCTCTCTCTAATGCTCTCTCTATTTCTCTCTCTCTTTCTCTCTCTCTCTTTCTCTCTCTCTCTCTGATGCTCTCTCCCTCTCTCTCCCTCACTCTCTCTCGCTGATGCTCTCTCTCTCTCTGATGCTCTCTCTCTTTTTCTATCTCTGATGCTCTCTTTATTTCTCTCTCTCGCTCTCTCTCTCTCTCTCTCTCTCTCTCTCTCTCTCTCTCTCTCTCTCTCTCTCTCTCTCTCTCTCTCTCTCTCTCTCTCTCTCTCTCCCCCCCCCAGGACTACAAGCTGCTGTTTGGGAACTACAAGGGTCTGGCCAGTGACCGCTGGCATGGGGGCGTGGCCACCATCGATCACAGCCTGGGGGACCAGGTGTGGGGCGTGGTCTGGAGGGTGAACCTGTCAGACTTGGAGTCTCTCGACAGGTAGAGGGAAGGGTGGCGTTGGGTCCATTTCATTCCATATGCCCCGCTCGGCGGACACTTTTATTCAAAGGACCGTAACTAGGGATGTTCGATATTGGCTTTTTTCTTTTACCAATATCCGATATACCGATATTGTCCAACTCTTAATTTTACGATACCGATATCAACCGATACCCCTTTTCTCTAAAACAGCGAGATTGAACTCTGAAACATTGTCATAAGATAAAACACATTGAGAAGTTTGATTTCACTTACAACTCAATTTAGAAAATAATTGTAGTTACTGCGGTTAGCTTCTGCAGGGCAGTGTAGTGTGAGGTAGGTAGTTATGATTATTATGATTACTGTCAGGATTGGGGGGGGGGGGTGTAGGACACACACAGCCACACACAAAAGAGGAGAATCTTAACCAGGGGCGTAGCTGGGGGGGGGGTAGGTTAGGATGATTCCAAGGGCCCAGCACTGGGGGGGGGGGCCCAGAGCACACTATTATTATCTTTTTATTAATATGGTTTTATTATTATCCTAAAGTAAGTTAATGTAGTTGACTCAAAAGTATAATTGCCTGTATTAGAAAAAAACGTCACAAAGGAAACAAACAGGACGGTGCTTGTTACTCTGTTTGACAGAATGAGCACCCCTCCCTTTTTTCATTGCATGGTTCAGTCCATACACAGCAGCGCGCAGCTTGAACAGAGCAGACTGACAGGAAAATGTCCTTCACAGCTCATGAATCAGGAGATCAGAAACGAAAGAAAAAACATCAGCAAGAGGAAAATAATAAAAGAGCCAGAGGTCGACAGCTAGTCACCAAGTATTTTCACAAGAAAGGTATTTATTCACAGAACTTGTTTTGAAGCCCATAACAGCTTGGCCAACATTTTGTGGCTGACATTAGCTACCTGTTGCTATAAAAAATTAGATGAGTGTAGATGAGCCCAGTGAATTTGTATCCAGCAGCTATGCCCTTTTGCTATGGCTAGCTAACCTAACCTGTATAATGTTACATGATAATCACATCTGCTCTAATGCACAGATGCGACTTTAGGATCAGTACCCCTTCCCCCAGGCCAGCTCCCGGTTGAAGGAGAGGGAGGTAAGCAGCAGGGCTTGGGGTTAACAAACAGATTTTAAATATGCTTAACATGCATTGAATACAACTTTAGGTAATATTCACATTTAGTTACTCTAGTTCTTCCATTAATTGCAATACCATTGACCACTGGCACATTAAATTGAGGTTGTTAGTTACAGTAGCTATAGCTAGATTTGAGCAATTGGAAAAGATCTATACAAATTATTATTATTATTATTATAACAATTAAGAGATAGCTCGAGCTGTACTGTGTTATTACTATTATAGGGCATTTTTATAAATTATGTACACTATGGATACTCTAGAGCCAGGGCCCTCGAGCAAGGCAGCCAACGAGGAGAGCAGAGGTGAAGAGGCAGAAGTACCAGTACAAGAAGAAGTTGAGGACCATGAAAGCAGCACAGATGAGGAGGAAGCAGCTATGGACAGTCAATGTCAGGTACAAAGTGAGGCTCCGACACAGGATTCCACAGATACTGAGCCACCTGTAGTGGTGTCTGAGGTAGAAGATCTGCTATTGGATTTAATTGAAAACCTTTATTTATCCCCGAGGGGAGATTCAGATGTCCATTACAGCATAACAGCAATTTAAAAACAGTAAAAACAGTTAGTGGAAACAGTTAATACATAACATACACTTATTAGTATGTGTTAAAAACAAGATGGACAAATACATAGGGATAAAAAGAGCTAAAAGTGGTGAAAAGAAAAAGAAACAAGTCCAATCATGATGTTAAATAATTAAATTAATTGGTTACAGTCCACAACCCAGCTCCTCCAGTCCACAGCAGTTAGCCCCGTCCTGACCCTGCCTGGTTGTGGAGCCTGATTGCCACCGGCACAAAGGACTGCCCGAAGCGTTTTGTGGTATGTCGGGGGGGGGGGTAAGTCTGTGGCTAAACGTGGACCGCATTGCGGTCAGCTCATCATGGAGGGGGTGGCAGGGGTTCTCAAGGATAGCATACAGCTTCTTCCTCGTCCTCCCCCACCACCTCCAGACTGTCCAGGTCCGCTCCCACCACAGAGCTTGCTTTTTTGACCAGTTTGTTTATTTTGTCTGTATACCACAGCGAAGAAGAGGGCACCAGCAACCACAGACTGGTAGAACATCTGGAGCAGTTTGCTGCAGACATTAAAAGACCTGAGCCCTCTCAGGAAGAAAAGTCTGCTCTGTCCCTTCCTGTAGAGGGCCTCGATGTTGTCCGTCCAGTCCAGTTTACTATCACTTGACCCAGGGTTGTTCCCAGCCTAGTGCGACTCAAGGTTCTTTGGTAGACTATTGCATTGGTCCATTCATTGAAGATTAACGCAATGCGACATCCTTTACTAGGCTCACCCACCAACAGTTCAGGTGCTGAACTGCTGATCCGAATGTATAGGTAAAAACCATATTATGCGTTTTCATCAATAAATAAATGGCCCAAATTTTATTTTCTCGCATGGATTGGGGGCCCACAAATGTATTCTTTCATGGAGCCCAGAATCTACAGCTATGCCCCTGGGGGTAACCACTGGAATTGCAGAGCGATGAGATAGGGTGGGGAAAAACAAAAGAACACTGAAATAAATACAAATAAAAGCTATAGAACACTCTGATAAAAGAAATGGGGAAAATACCCCAAAATAACCACCTAGCAGTTGAAAACAACCAATAAACCTAGAAACATGAACTTGGGACGCTCCTCTACTAATGAGGGTAAATTAAATGAACAAGGGTCTGAACACAGGAAACCAAGCCTACTTAACCTGATAAGCCTGGAGCCCTATTTTCTGAAAACCCACCTAAAAATACATACCTAAGTAAATGGAAGATTGCTCCACTTCTACAAGGTCCATTTGCATGTTATTGGTATCTAGGGACATCTAGGGATCTCATGGAATGTATTCCCAGTGTCAGAAATATTGTGTCTGTTACTACGCATGAGTAAATTGTGATGAAACAAAGGATAATATAAATTATGACTGAGCTTGTTCAGCACCTTCTTGAGATCATGTGTACACAAAATCTAAGTAAATGAATAAAGGGAAGATGATTAAACATAATGTTTTGTAGATACAGTACTGAATTCTGCCATCCGGACTAATGCAATTTGAAGTATTATTATAGAATATAGAATACCAGGCCTATAAAGTATAAATTACCTTATTATAGCCAACTTGCACAGCTATGGATTGGGCCAAATCTCCTCTTTCAAATGGCAGAGTTAAATTTGGATTTAGTATCTCCAGGCGTGCACTGAAGAACCATGAATGAAATCTACTGTATGTACAGTTCCATTCTTATAATGTATATGCACAAATTTATTGTTACCTGCTACCTGTTATTGCACAATTTTATTGCACAAATTTTTTGTATTGGATTCTATTATATGTTATATGTTGTACCAATTGCACATCGTTGCGGGCAAGACCACCCGCATTTCATTGTATATCCGTATGCCGTGACAAATAAAACTCTTGACTTGACTTGACTTGACTATATGGCTCCGCCATTTTGGATCTGATTGCAACGGGGATTGTTGCTAAATGTTCACAGAAGGTAGACACACTAACTGCGCTCCAATCTATGCCAATAACATTCAGTTTTGTGATAGAGAATCCTGAGAAATAAGTGAAATAAAAAAAAAAAAAAGTAATTCGCTTGCAGGAAGCTGGAATCGGCTGGGAAAGGTAGTTTTTCAAAATTTCAACGCTCGTTGAGAGCTCTGGATGCCCTCTCCTCATATGACTACAACTGTCAACGTGCCGCTAATTCACAATGGCGGATATTCGCTAAATTATTAAGACATTCCATAAACAAAAATCTCACTAATAACACTTTAACCTATTGGTAAACAAACGTATTGCTGAAAATATACACTATGACTGCTATGACACTACGACACTATGACATGGTTAGGGTCTTTATTATTGGATGCATTTGGAGGAAAAAAAAGCTACTTAACTCTTTCAGTGCCACTCACGAGATTTCTCGTGTTTTTTTATAGGTGGTTGCTAGCCACTCACGAGATTTCTCGGATTTTTTTTTTTTTTTTTTTTTTTGCGATCTGAAAAATTATTGCATCACCCGAGCCTACCCGAGTATAGCCGAGGGGCGCCGACGATCACTGTGGAAAAAAGCGCCCCCTGTCGTCTCCCAGATGACATAAGTGATTTTGGAATGGACTCAATGAAAATGAATGGGGAAAAAAATCCGGTACTCCACATTTTCCAGTTCACTGATCCAGCCGGGGTTACCACAGTTCATTCTGGAGCCTCAGATCCCCCCGGATCATAGAGATCTACTGTGTCGCGTTGGATCCATACACTTATCGATTTTTTCGAATGGTGATCAGGAATTGGAATATACCAGTTGGATACCATCTGATGTCAGGTAAGGACTCTGTGTTATCAGTGGTAGGATAATCGGAGTAAGTTTGATGAAGTTATAAGCTGTTTTGTGAAATGTCTTCTTTCGTTTTCATTGTAAAACTCCGAGAGGAAATCAACGAGGCGATTATCCGCGCGCGGCCGTAATGTGCGTGCGTGCACGTATAATATTGATCATCTAGCGTTTATTTGAAAACGATTCATAAAAAGGCCGACGAATATCAACGTTGTGGAATATTCCACTAAAAGACGATTTTCATAGAATGCTCCAGAATGGGCTGTTTTTTATATCAAAACGGGGGCTTTTCTAACTGCTCTGAAACGGCAACGACGCGATAAAAAAACAATCTGCCTTCACAGCACTGTCTGGAAAATAGTCTTTGATAATGCGATGGGCAGATTAGACACATAGCCATAATTTAAAACATATATTAGGCGATATTAACGTTAACATTGGCGCGGATGGTGGCATTCAAGCGGTAAAATGGAAAACCAGGCATGGCATTTAAAGAGTTAATGTCATACAGTCTGGAGAGATTGATTTATGACGTGATGTCATTTGCGGTCCGCCGATGGACCGCTCGGGCTAAAGAGCTTAAAGGCACTGCACACCTGACACCAATCAGGTGGCAATCAAGCCCACACACCTGCCATGCCGCATGGCAATTAACTGTTGTCTGGTGATTGACGGCTCACCAGAGAAAAAACTAAATACATCCAAAGCATGCAGGAATACACTAAAACCAAACCCACATAGACCGTGATCCATCACAGATTACAGTGCAGGGCAGTTGTAGACAGTGATACTCAAAGTGTTATTCATGAAACGTAGGGCATTGTGTATGTGTTTTTTTGTGAATGTGTGTGTGTGTGTGCAGTCAGGAGAACGTGAGACTAGGGGCCTACAGTCCGGTGGAGGTGAACGTGAAGACGATCGGCCCAGAGCTCAACTGTCGCACCTACATCATGAACAGCTGTGTCTGTGCCCCGCCCTCCCCGCAGTACCTCAAGGTAAGCCCCGCCCTCCCCCCAGTACCTCGAGGTAAGCCCCGCCCTTCCCCCAGTACCTCAAGGTAAGCCCCGCCCTCCCCACAGTACCTCAAGTTAAGCCCCGCCCTCCCCACGGTACATCAAGGTAAGCACCGCCCTCCCCACAGTACCTCAAGTTAAGCCCTGCCCTCCCCACAGTACCTCAAGGTAAGCCCCGCCCTCCCACAGTACCTCAAGGTAAGCCCCGCCCTCCCCACAGTGGTAAGATCCGCCTCCTCCTGGTCGCTGTTTCACAACGGTTCAATCCCAGCCAGTCGCTTGGTTGTGTTTGGTTCCCGGGCAACGCAGCAGTTCTTTTCTCATATTTTTATATTCAGAGTTAATTATATTGTTTACACTGGTTATTTTTCTCATATTTTTATATTCAGGTCTAATTTTATTGCAACCATTTTATTTTGTGAAAGGTTGCTCTTGATATACACACACTCAGCTGGTGTCTAATCAGTCCATCAGTCCCCGGGATGATGGGAGAGCACACTCATTGATTGTCAACACAGATCTATCATTAGTGATGAATCTGAGGGCAGAGTTTCAGTTTAGTTTATCAGGATCCCCAATTAGCTACAGCATTGCAGTAGCTATTCTTCCTGGGGTTCACAAGAAAACGTTCATTGTGACTGCGCACACACACACACACACACACACACACACACACACACACACACACACACACACACACACACACACACACACACACACACACACACACACACACACATACACACACACACACACACACAAGACAAGCTCCAATATACAATAATCCAATAAATATGATAGAGTTCAGGGATTTAAGGGTTGATGCCTATAAATGACATCACCATAGTCCAAGACTGATAAGAAAACTGAAACTTTCGCTCTAAGGAGAAAGGGAGGGAGACATGTCACTGGCCGCTTGTCAACGGTGGACGACAGTGATGGATGACAGTGTGGACTACAGTGATGGATGTGACAGTGTGGACTACAGTGATGGATGACAGTGTGGACTACAGTGATGGATGTGACAGTGTGGACTACAGTGATGGATGACAGTGTGGACTACAGTGATGGATGTGACAGTGTGGACTACAGTGATGGATGTGACAGTGTGGACTACAGTGATGGATGTGACAGTGTGGACTACAGTGATGGATGACAGTGTGGACAACAGTGATGGATGACAGTGTGGACAACAGTGATGGATGACAGTGTGGACTACAGTGATGGATGACAGTGTGGACAACAGTGATGGATGACAGTGTGGACAACAGTGATGGATGACAGTGTGGACTACAGTGATGGATGACAGTGTAGACGACAGTGATGGATGACAGTGTGGACTACAGTGATGGATGACAGTGTGGACTACAGTGATGGATGACAGTGTGGACGGCAGTGATGGATGACAGTGTGGACTACAGTGATGGATGACAGTGTGGACTACAGTGATGGATGACACAGTGTGGACTACAGTGATGGATGACAGTGTGGACGACAGATGGATGACGACATAACCCTTCTGAACGAGTCTCTCCCCTCAGGGGCAAACAGAGCAGTTGTTGTGGTGTTTTTTTCTGCCGTTGGCCCTGGTTCCCCCGATTGTTTTTTTTGTGTGTTTTGCGAAGACAAAAGGGGCATAGAGCATCATGGGCTTTTTCCTTTTGTCTATTCACACCTCACTATTCCCTCCCGGAAGCAGCTGGAATAAACGCCCTTTCTGCAGTAGCTATTCTTCCTGGGGTTCACAAGAAAACGTTCATTGTGACTGCACACACACACACACACACACACACACCAGGGTTTCCGTTAGAAAAAATTGTTGCCGGCCTCAGTGTCCGGTAGATTTCAATCTACTGGTCAAATGAGAGAAATTCCGGTCAGAGTTTATTGAGCTTAAAAACAATTGATAGGCAAAAGAATGACAACAAAACAAAATAATGACATCATCAAGGCATGTAGATTTATAATATTTTTACTTAAAACTAGGCTACTTTTGCGTATAAAGTCATTATATTCCAAATAAAATAAGTCCCGAGACTCGTGCTGCTGCCGACTTTAAATCAAATAGGTGTCTGTGGGCAGTCGCCCGACATTAATAAACAACAGTCTGTTATAATCACATTTTTATGAGCTAACGAATTCCGTTATATTGGACATTTGTATTACTTATATCAAGCGAAGAACTGAGAAATTTGACAGAGAGAGACGGCAACATTATCGTGGGTTTGCGTGACGACTCTCTCTCTCTCCACCTCCCAATGACTTATTTGCGAGAGTATGTCGATGCAGAGCAGCACATTCAGCTGTTATTGGCTCTTTTCTGGGGACCGCACAGCAGCGCCCCCCACCCAACATTGAATTGAAAATGGCTGAATTGGAGTACTGCTGGAGTACTGCATTGTGCTGCTGCTGCTGCTCCGGCTCTGCAGCTTCACAAAAGTTCGCACACCCAGCACTAAGCTCTCGCTGACAACGTCGTTGTCATTATTAGAAGCAACGATGAAACAAATGTAATGATTGTTTCGTTCATCGCATAGGCTATTTAATTTTAGCCTATTTTAATACAATTCAAATAATCAAATTGTGCTTAGACTCAGGGAATTATTTTCACCAGACATTATTAAGACCGGAGAGATTAAATATGTCGGACTTCAACAGATTTTGCCGGTCAAATACCGGTAATTACCGGCTAACGGAAACGCTGCCACACACACACACACACACACACACACACACACACACACACACACACACACACACACACACACACACACACAGACACACACACACACACACACAGATCCACAAGAACGGGAGGAATTGTCACTGCTTGATTCACTCTGTCTATCTTTCTGCCCTCTGATTTATTACTGGTGACAGCCTCAGGTATGATACCCACCGCTGTGTCCTTTATGAAAAGATTGGATGGCCTTCTCTGGTTTAGAAATGTGTTTATTTCTAAAGCCCTTATTGGTAAACCTCCCTCTTACATCACAACACTGTTGGAATGGAATCTTGGAACCTATTCTACACGTTCAAATGACTGCTTGGTTCTCAGGGTTCCTCCAGTTTGCTCTGAACTATAGGAAAAACAGCTTTTTCCATTGATGCTTCCAACACCTCCGACTAACTCCGAATGATTGATTGATTGATTTTTATTGTGGAGTAAAAGACCGCATCCAAGGGATAAAAACATGAGAAAGTGCAAGCACTTATTTCCATCATGGTCCCTGATTTTGGACATGGACAGACATAATAACAGGGTTCCCACGGACCTGGAAAACATGGAAAACATGGGATTCATGGGATTCATTTTCCAGGTATGGAAAGGCATGGAAACTGAGCAAAAGTGACAAATTACATGGAAATAGAAACAGTTGTCCTGGAAAATTTTATTGGATGATGTGTAATAAAATTTAACTATTGAGCACAGAATTAACATGAGTTTATAAAAACCCTTTACACGTGAACAGCTTTTACTGTAGATAGAAATGGATGATCCCATGTTGTAGAGCATGCTCTTGGCATCCTATATGGTATATTGGATGTTGGAATTTGATGCAGGCAGCTTGGTGAGCCAATGGAGCCTTGGCATCTACAGTGAAACTTGAGTGAAACTTCTTATGCAAGTTTATCCTCAAATGTAAGTAGCTGTGTTTTAAAGGATAACTCCACTTTTTTTTTAAATTAGCTTATTTAACATCTTCCCTGGAGTTAGACAAGAAGATGCATACCTTTTTTGTCTCTGTGCGTGCATTTTAGCTTTGGGAATAGACGCTCCGTTAGCATAGCTTAGCTTCATCACTGGAAGTGGGGGAGGACAGTAGCCTTACAGTGCCTTACAGTGTATTGCAAGGTCTGACATTGACCAAACTTGATATGCATGACCTTGGTGGGCTCTAGGTCAACTCCTGAAAAGGGGGTCAATGTCAGACCTTGCAATCAAAAGTTAGGGGCGCACTGAAATTATGGCAAGGGTTATTAGCCCCCTAACTTTTGATTGCAAAGTTTGGTCAATGTCAGACCTTGCAATACACTGTAAGGCACTGTAAGGCTACTGTCCTCCCCCACTTCCAGTGATGAAGCTAAGCTATGCTAACGGAGCGTCTATTCCCAAAGCTAAAATGCACGCACAGAGACAAAAAAGGTATGCATCTTCTTGTCTAACTCCAGGGAAGATGTTAAATAAGCTAATTTAAAAAAAAAGTGGAGTTATCCTTTAACTGTGTGGTAAACCTGGGTTTATCAACGTTAGTTAGTAAGCAGTGCAATCTTGCTAACTAGCTAGCCAACGTTAGCTCTCATAACGAGCCAGTTAGCCAGCGCCAGGTACAGTAGCTAGCCAACGTTAGCTCTCATAACGAGCCAGTTAGCCAGCGCCAGGTACAGTAGCTAGCCAACGTTAGCTCTCATAACGAGCCAGTTAGCCAGCGCCAGGTACAGTAGCTACCAACGTTAGCTCTCATAACGAGGCAGTTAGCCAGCTCCAGGTACAGTAGCTAGCCAACGTTAGCTCTCATAACGAGCCAGTTAGCCAGCGCCAGGTACAGTAGCTAGCCAACGTTGGCTCTCATAACGAGCCAGTTAGCCAGCACCAGGTACAGTAGCTAGCCAACGTTAGCTCCAGGGGCGGGGCTAGGGGGTGGCTACTTGGGCTCAAGCCCTGAATGTTTTCTGAAAAGCCCCGAATCTATTTTAAAAAAAATAAAATTTTTATTTTTTTTAATTTTTTTTCTGACAATTCATCATTGTTACATGAAAATATGTTTGCACCAGATTTAGCAGAAGCTAATTTCCATCTGTGGTCTATCCAGCTGCTAACTGTATTTGAGTGAGTTAAGTCTTGGTGTCATGGTAGACTCAGACCTAAGCTTTAAATCACAATCAACAAGTTGACAAAAACTTAATTCTTCCACCTTAGAAACATAGCATTTATAAATCAAAAGGACGCTGAAAACCAGATCCATGCCTTTATTTCAAGCCAACTCGACTACTGTAATGCACTCCTTACCGGCCTCCCGAAAAAATACGATGATAACTATTTTATTGCAATGCACTATTGCATTATTTTATTCTATTTTACTAACTATTTTATTGCACTGCACTATTTTACTTTGTATCAGTGAATCATAGACGCCTGGCCATAAGAGCATTCGGAGCATCTCTGCTCTCCCACTATTGAACTTGGGGGAGCAAAGGTATGCTCTTGCTCCACCACTTTTTGATCATATGAAAAATATGATATACCCCCCCCAATATATAAATCTAACCATAACTACGTTATGGTTAACTGAGTTTTATAGTGAAAACAGCAGCTTTATTGGTCAAGATTGAAGGCTCTATATTGCAGGAAATTGCACGTACAGGTTAATTAAATTCAAAAAAAAATCTGCCGCTTGCCTGCAAAAAAAAAAAGAAAAAAAAGAAAAAAAAAAAAAAAAAAGGGAAAAAAAAGGCTGGCACCTATCTGGGCTAAGCTCCGGATCTCCTATAATCCTAAATCCGCCCCTGGTTAGCTCTCATAACGATAACCAGTTTGATTTACAAAAGCTTTTACAAACGCTTTTACAGAGTAAGAGTAGTAGGGGTGAAACGATGCAACCTCACAACGATTAATTTCTATTATGATTACGAGGAGTTGAGAAGAGTAGGAAAAGAAGACAGGAGCGGACACGAGTGGAGGTGTGGAGAGGAGGACAGGATGAGATAGGAGAGGAGTGGAAGAGAGAACATATATCAATCCCAGTGCTCATGTGTTCCAGTTCAATAAATTGTTGTTCATCTACAGTTTGTTGCATTATTTCATGCATTGATATTATCAATAAGACATAATCTCTAAGCATTTACAATGTAGACTTGACTGGTACATCTTTTAAATCAAGTAAGTAGTCAGGTGTCCTAGGGGGTTGTGTGTGTGAGGGGAGGGGGGGCGCGGATGGGGGCGGAAAACTTCAGGGGCCTATAGATCATCACTTAATATGGTACCTGGAAAATCAGGAGGTAGTATGGAAAAAAAATTCAAGGCAAGCGTGGGAACCCTGAATAAAACATAATAAAACAGAGCATCATAATAAAACATAGAGCATCATAATAAAACATAGATCATCATAATAAAAAACAGAGCATCATAATAAAACATATAGCAACCCCATAAAAATAAAAACACTCCCTACCCTCTCCTTCCTAGACGTGGCTATTCTATACTTCACTGGCTAGCCATTTCTTTGTGGCACGTCTAAAACTTCCCCGCTCTTCGATGTTTTTCAGGGCCACTGGAAGCTTGTTCCACTCCAGTGCAGTATTTGTGCCCATTAGGGAGTTACATTTTGGCAGAATAAAATCCGTACTGCTCCTTCTAGTGGAGTATGAATGATTGTCACGGAATCGATTAAAATAATTAGATAGATATTTCGTACCTGTATTTTGAATTATCTTGTGTGTGAGATCTAATTTGATGTGAATTACCCTTTTATTGACCGGAAGCCAGTTTAGTTGCCTAAAGAAAGTTGGCCCTAGGTGAGTGCGTGGAGGTAGCTTAAGGACTACTCTCATTAATTTGTTTTGAGCTGTCTAAAGTTTGTTTTTCAGGACCTGTAGAGTGCCACTAAACCAGGAGGTGGCAGCATAGTCAAAGTGATTTTGTACTAATGCGCCCGCTAGCATTTTAAGTGTTGCCTGGTCCAGTAGTTCCCCTTGTCTAGCTAGGAATTTCGTTTTCTGGCAGATTTTAGTGTGGGCTTTTTTAGCCATGGCCTCTCTTGTAAGATGTTTGTCCATTATGCAGCCTAGATATACTACAGAATCCTTGTTTGTTATTTGCTTCTCACCTACTCTTACCTTCATTTCAATTTCTTTACCAAGCTGTTTCTTTGATCCGAACAGGATGGCCTCTGTTTTTCCTAGATGAAGAGATAGTTTGTTATCTGACAGCCATGTCTGCACATTTGATAGCTCCTCACTAAGGGTCCTCTCCACTACTGCCAAGTCCTTATGGGAGACCAGAATGGCTGAGTCATCCGCATAAAGAAAAAGGTCTGATGAACAGGCATTCTTCATATCATTTATGTAAATGAGAAAGAAGAGAGGCCCCAGGACACTCCCTTGAGGCACCCCGCAGGTGATTGCCTTGGCTGAGGAGTAAGTCCTGTTTACATCTACCATCTGAGACCTGCCTGATAAATATGAGGTGACCCAGTTCAACGCTGACCCACTAAACCCAATCGCCTTCAATTTAAATAAAAGGACACTATGGTCAACCGTATCAAAGGCCTTTTGTAGGTCCAACATGATCATTCCACAGAATGTCTTTGCATCAATCTCCTTTCTGATGCAGTCAGTCAAATACACCAGACAAGTCTAAAGCCTGACTGATGCTCAAATAGGATACTGTTTCTCACTAAATATGTATTGATCTGTTCATGAATGATTTTTTCCATGACTTTTGATAGTACACTTAAAATGCTAATTGGTCTATATGTAGCAGGTGCCACCTAGCACCTGCCACGAAATTCGACCGTGCCTCGAGTGGGAGTCGAACCCCGAGCGCCTGCACCGGGGCCAGCATCGCAAACCGCTGCGCCAAGAAGGGAATTCCCCCTCTAACTAACCACGTCTATCCTGCCTCCTCCGAGGATCTCTACTCCACCCAAGGCACCACTGTAACAGTCCAACACTGAACCTGCCACTTCGACCATGCCTTGAGTGGGATTCGAACCCCGGTCTCCCGCACGGGGGGCGACATCACAGACCTTTGCGCTAAGAAGGGAATTCCCTCCTAAGCGCTCAGTTTGTATGCCTCTGGGGAGTGAGTTTTACACACTTCTATGTGCCGTAGTCACACTATCGCGGCACATATCCGTTACATTCACCCCCCCTAAACTCACACCACCCAAGGCATCCGGGTCAACGGCACCACTGTAGCAGGTGCCACCTAGCACCTGCCACGAAATTCGACCGTGCCTCGAGTGGGAGTCGAACCCCGAGCGTCTGCACCGGGGCCAGCATCGCAAACCGCTGCGCCAAGAAGGGAATTCCCCCTCTAACTAACCACGTCTATCCTGCCTCCTCCGAGGATCTCTACTCCACCCAAGGCACCACTGTAACAGTCCAACACTGAACCTGCCACTTCGACCATGCCTTGAGTGGGATTTGAACCCCGGTCTCCCGCACCGGGGGCGACATCACAGACCTATGCGCTAAGAAGGGAATTCCCTCCTAAGCGCTCAGTTTGTATGCCTCTGGGGAGTGAGTTTTACACACTTCTATGTGCCGTAATCACACTATCGCGGCACATATCCGTTACATATAGTTACCCTTGTCTGACTTATTACCTTTCTTATAGAGTGGAATTACTCTAGCACTCTTTAGATCTGATGGTACCTTCCCATGCTCTATGGAGAGATTGATTAGGTGGGTAATAGCAGGGGTGATGCACTCTGCTGCGTCGTTAAGAAACCTAGCAGGCATCTGATCTAATCCTGTCACTTTACTGGGATTAAGTTGATTTAGCCTCTTGAGGACTGCGCTCTCTGTCACTTTACTAAAAGAAAAGGAGTCCTCTTGCAGCCCTAGTTGTGAGTAATACTCATTAACTTGTGTTTCTCCGAAACGCCCTGAAGGCTGTGGGAGATCTTTTACCAGATTATTTGCCACTGATGTAAAGTAGGTGTTCAGCCCCTCCGCCACCTCTTTTTTGTCTGAGGTCAATTTACCCTCGTGGTTCAAACTAAGGCTGCCAGGTTTGGTTTTCAGCCTTTTGCTGTAGCCTAGTAGTGCTGTGACAAACTGTCAAAAAGGGCTTTAGTTTTTGAGATACCCCTACCGGAGGTAGAACAAAACACAACATTGTTTTTCCTAATCTCTAAGGTCTCCCATATATGAAATGGATTCTTGTATAAAAATATTTTACTGCAAAAATAGGTAAATTGATAGATATTGTTATACACCCCCAAAGGAAAAAATAACCAAAATATAGCCTGGCCGTATGGGAGTTGAGACATATAAACTCATGTAGATTAATAATACAAGCTCCAAGAGCTTTCAAAATTGGCATGCTAGCAGTCAGACAGTTGCTTAACATAATAGAAAAACCTGGATGTGAATATCTTTATGCATGTAGGAAATATATACCTATGTACACATACTTAAAATAAGCGGAAATGTAAAAGATTAATATCTCTGCAGAATGTTCTCATTTACTTTGTAGTACCTCTGCCATGGATTGTCATAGAAACACAGATGAGGGCTTTTCGGAGAGGTGTGGTTGTGCTGAATCCAGCAATACCACATGTGTAAATATAGCATGCATGGTCAGGGACTTACATCAGTAAATGTATGAGGTGTCCTAAATTAAAGAAAATGAAACATTTACATAATGAAGTCTTCAGTCCAAAGCCCATTATCAGTGGTGAGAAGTGTGTTGACAAATTCAATGTTACTGCAAAGTAAAGTCACTTGAGGTAATGTTCTGGTCTATGTTAATATATTTATAATACATTTAATAAATTATACATTTCATATGATACATTTTATGATACTTCATATGGAAACAAAGATCCAATTAAATCAGGTTGAAATTGAAATAGAACACCTTTATTTCAATCTACAGCAACACATCACGGTCACTCATCCACATTATCATCAGTGACAAAATGGATCATATTTGGGCAGTCAGGGAAAGAGCAAGAGCAAAACTCAGTGCAAGTCAAGCCCACTGAAAGACATTGGCATTTGCTGGCATCATTGCAGTTTCCATCTTTACAGTACAGGTGGGTGATGTCTCGAACTTCCTTAGGTGCCGGTGCTTTCTGGAACATCACAGGTTCAATGGACCCATCTTCTCTGAGCCTCCACCCTCTACCAACTGGGTTCCATAGAAGAGGCTTGGCCAGATGGCTGTGACGCCACACTGCTGTTTGGTATAAGGCTCTCAACACATGTTGCTGGAAGGCATCTTCTGTTGGGGGTAGATTTGCAGCTGATGAATCTGTGGTAGATGCTAGTGTGTACCTCAGCTCATCCAGGTTGGTGCAAGGAAGTCCATTCTCCATTTTTTTGGCCATACAGGAGCAGGGCCTACTTTCTTGCCACAGGAAAAGCCTCCTAGGCTTTCAGACTGTCCAAAATTGGCCATTTATTTTAACTCACTCAGATGGGTCTTCAGTCTTCCCAATTGGTGTACAAGCTGCTTGTGGTATCGCAACCTGTGAGGGCGTGGCATGCAGGTAAACACTCGCAAAGTGCTGCTCCAAGCTTCTGAGCGATGGAACAGACTGGGACAAATCTTTCCTTTGGGCCATGTCCAGAGTGCATGAACACTGTTGAGGATCCAAACATCCCTTTGCTTGAATAGTACACAAGCAAAACCAGTACATCTGTATCATCACATTTGACAATGAGACGAGAATGTGACTGTGCAAGGTGTATTACATGTAACACCAATCTTACCCTGAGGCGGCCCTGACCACGAGACACGGCGCCATCAATAGACGGTCAACTTCTAAATCACTTTACTTGTCATCTTAAACTTGACTCAAACACCACCTCATTGAGCCCTCGACATTGCATGTATCCTTGTTAACCTTTATGTGTGTTTTGTAATGTATTACCCACCTATGAAACAGGTTGTAGTTAGTCATTGGACAAAGGGAGGTGCAGACATGTTGTTACTGGTTCTGAATCCTCTCGGTTGTGAGGCTCAGCTCGCCTCGTGTGCCTGTAGGCAGCAAAGTACGGTTCCCTAGAAGGTGAAGCCACTGAACACAAGTCCTATACTGCCACCTATTGACCAAATTATATTAATGTCGTCCATTAAATATGACATGACTGTTCTACCTTGTTTCTGATGGAGGTAATCCTGTACCAGTATGTTCACACCGTTTTCACACATAATCTAATGATATTAACGTGATACCACTTCTAGTGGGCATCACACCTGCACAGCAGAGACAGGAAATGGCGGGGGTAGTGTGAGCCTCCTACACGTTACTCCTCGCCAATGAGAGTCCGCGCTGGCAGGTGAAAAGATGTGACAGGCTGCCTCCTCGTGTATCGGAGGGGACACATGATGCAAGGCTTCTATCCTCCCTACAACCGACCAGTGGGGGGCATAGTCGAGCAATGTTCAAGACAGGGGAGGGGAGAATTGGCACAGTGGAATTGGGATGGGAGAAAAATAGAAAAAATAGGAGAAAAAGTGGATCAAATTTCTTATTTTTATTTTATTTATATGTGTATTATTAAACAATGTATTATGTAATCAACGTGATGAACCAACCGGTACACAGCAGCCCTGTACACAAACCTATCTCGTGCCGTTCTGACGTCGTTGCCGTGGCGCTCTAACGTTGTGTGAACTGTATTTCCAGATTGTTCTTTTGCATCAGAGTGCTCAGAGTAAACACTGAGTTGAGAGAATAATAGCTGGCAGATGTGACAACATGGCTTTGTGACCGAAGCTTTGTGTTCTATCTGTGTGTGTGTGTGTGTGTGTGTGTGTGTGTGTGTGTGTGTGTGTGTGTGTGTGTGTGTGTGTGTGTGTGTGTGTGTGTGTGTGTGTGTGTGTGTGTGTGTGTGTGTGTGTGTGTGTGTGTGTGTGTGTGTGTGTGTGTGTGTGTGTGTGTGTGTGTGTGTGTGTGTGTGAGAGAGAGTGAGAGAGATTCACTCTGTTCTGTCTAAAGTATTGTTCCCTGTTAATGCAGGGCCTGTCTGTGTGTGTAGTGTGTGTGTGGTGTCCTATGGGTATTTGGTAATATTTCCACAATAAAAACATTTAGCGTAACTTTACATTGACGTGCCTTCTGTTTAAAAAACGAGAACGAGATTGAAAAAAAACTAAAGGATTTCCATTGTACTGGTTTCTCAGCTCCTTCTATTCTGGTTCTTTCTGGACTACATATAATGGTGATTGAATTACACTTTGAACTCAAAATAGATGTTTATGTTCTTTTATTACATTATGTCTTGCACTGATTGTCACTTATACGCCAGTATCTGTCCCAACAATGACAAAGTTGACAAATGACAAAGTAGTTTTGTAGGTATTCTTAATGGTATTTTAGAGTTTGTAATCTTCTGGAAAAATCCTGGATAAAGAAATGTTGATGAGTCATCCTGCACACAGGGGAATATACTACTTTTGTGTCCAATGAAATCCTTTCTAGAATGACATTTACAGCATGTTGTAACTACAGTGAGCTAGCACTCTCTGCCTCTTTAACTAAATTGAACAAAGGGCGGCTGGGTGGCGCAGCGGAGTTTGCGCTCATCACTAATGCAAGAGACTCCGGTCTCGAATCCAAGTGTCAGCGTTGCCTCCGGCTTGGGCCAGTCGTCATACTATCTCAATTGGCAGAGGTAGTGGGTGGAAGTCGATGGGTGGTAATCTGGACGTTGTGGACAGCGACTCCTACAGGTCGGTTGGGGACGCCTGCACAGCAGAGACAGGAAATGGCGGGGGTAGTGTGAGCCTCCTACACGTTACACCTCGCCAATGAGAGTCCGCGCTGGCAGGTGAAAAGATGTGACAGGCTGCCTCCTCGTGTACCGGAGGGGACACGTGATGCAAGGATTCTATCCTCCCTACAACCGACCAGTGGGAGGCATATGCGAGCAACGTTCAAGACAGGGGAGGGGAGAATTGGAACCACGAAATTGGGATGGGAGAAAAATAGAAAATAAGGAGAAAAAATGGATACAAAAAAAACTAAATTGAACAAATGTTCAATGTTAGCTTGCTAGCTAACGTTGCGTAACGTTGAATGAATGAATGAAAACTTTATTTAACAGATTGCAGAATTGGTACAATACAGTACGGCTCAATACACACAATTGTTAAGGGGATGCAGACCAGAGAAAGACGTTTGTCTTATTTACATCAGGGTCCCCCATTTTCAATTCATAATGACATTTATGACATACACGACATACACATATACAGTACTGTTACAGTACATCCAGACATTTATGACATACAAGATGAAGATATACAAATATACAGTACTGTTTAAGAGACAGATCCTAAAAGAAAATATATACATATATACATTCAAGGGGGAAGAAACTGTACATTGGAGGGGGGTGGATGGGGGGTTTGGACATTTACCGGGGCCAGTTTCGAATTGCAACCTCCCGTAGGTGCTCTTTGAGAGTGGTTTTGAAGGAGCTCGGGATTCACATTATTTTACGGCTATGGGTAGGGCGTTCCACATACATGACATCATGACATAGGGACATACTGTACATGACATACAGGTATATAGTACTGTTACATTTGTGACATATACGATATGCAAATATACAGTACTGTTACCCAGAATCCTAACAGATAATATATACATATGATGGGGAGGAGACTGTACATTAGGAGGGGGTGGGTGGGTGGGTGGGAGAAAATATATACATACGGTGGGGAGGAGACTGTCTATTAGGAGGGGGTGGGGGGGTTGGACATTTACGGTGGCCAGTTTCGAATGGCAGCCTCCCGTAGGTGCTCTTTGAGAGCAGTTTTGAATGTGGGTAGGGATTCACATTTTTCTACGGCTGTGGGTAGGGCGTTCCGCAAAACGTGTTTAGTCCTTTGTTTGTGCCGAATCTGGGTTGCACATGATTTGTGGAACTCCTTCTGGTGTTGTGGTCATGGTATTCACTGACCTTTGGGAAGTATTTCGGTACCTGAGTGGTGTAGTGTATCTTGTAGACTAGGCCCATTGCAAGTTGCTGTACTCTGTCGTCTACTCTAAGCCATCCTAGGTTGTCAAAGTGGGCAGGTGTGAGGTGTGTTTTAGGAGTAAGGTCAAGCAGTAGTCTGACCAGTTTGTTTTGTGATGTTTGTAATCTTGTTTTTAGCGCCTTTGAGGTGCTTTGGTACCATGAGGTGCAAGCATAGTCATAGTACCCTTGAATGAGTGCTCCTGCCAGAGTCTTCAGGGTATTCTTGTTTACCAGAGAGGAGATCCGGTACAAGAATCTAGTTCGTTGGTTGACTTTTTTGATTACATTGGATGCCATTTTGTGAAAGATTTGCCTCTAGGATGGAACCCAGGTATGTAATTTCATCTTTCCTTGTGACAATATTGTCACCCACTGTAACTGAGAAGCCGTTGGTCTTGCTGAGTTTGTTATTTGATCCGAAGAGAATGGACTTTGTTTTACAAAGGTGTAATGATAGTTTGTTATCAGCGAGCCAGGTGCAGATTCTGCCAAGTTCCGAGCTGAGGGTTTTTTCAACCAGTAACTTGTTCTTGTTAGAGACAAGCAGGGCTGAGTCATCCGCAAACAGGAACAAGTTGCAGTCACGTTGCTGCTAACTTGCTAACTTTAGCTTGCCAGCTAACGGGTCGACCACAATGCACATGAAGCACTATTGGCTACTGTAAACGACAATCAATATTCATGACAAGTTCCTCCCTAGCTTCCTGTTTTTACAGGAAACGCATAAATATGTGGAATCAAATAGCATTCTGCTAGCCGTTTCATGTGGACTTTAAAGACAATAATTGGTTGTTTACAGGTTAGTTTTTAACTTGATTGATTGATTGAAAACGTTATTAACAGATTGCAGAATGGGTACAATACAGTACGGCTCAATGCACACAATTGTTAAGTGGATGCAGACCAGAGAAAGACTTTCGTCTTGTTTACATCAGGGTCCCCCATTTTCAATTCATCATGACATTTATGACATACACGACATACAGATAATACAGTACTGTTACATCCAGATATTTATGACATACAAGATGAAGATATACACATATACAGTACTGTTTAACGCTTTGATTGCCAGCGTGGCGTGCACTATTTATCGTTGAATGCCACCACCCACTTCAATGATAGCGCTCTAAACTAGGGATGCTCGATATTGGCTTTTTTACCGATACCGATATACCGATATTGTCCAACTCTTAATTTCCGATACCGATATATGTAGGGTTCCCCCCCCCCCAAAAAACTGAATAATTTCAGGTAATTAACATTACATATGTCTTGTTGTGGAATTAACATAACATTATGCATACTTTTGACAATAAATAAAATCAGAATTTGTTCTTACTTGCTTCCCTGGGTAAATAAAGGTTATAGAAATGTAAAAAAAATAAATAATACCGATATCTTTCGATATCACATTTTAATGCCAATATCGGCCGATAATATTGGTAGGCCGATAATATCTGACATCCCTACTCTAAACGCATAATCTATGTCTTAAATTATGGCTATGTGTCTAATCTGCCCGTCGCTTATCAATGACTTGTTTGCAGTCAACATTGTCGAAACGGATTGTTTTTTAATCGATTCATTTCCGTTTTATAGCATTTTGAAAAGCCCTCGTTTTCTTGAAAGTTTCAGGAAAATATATAGATTCCGTGATAAACGGCATTTACTGGAATATTCTGGAATACACAAAAAACGTTGTCATTTTTCGGCCTATTTATGAATCGTTTTCAAATAAACGCTAGATTATCGATAGTATATGTGTACTTATGCACGCTAGAGAAGCGGGCTGAAAAATATATTCTCTCATTTCCTGATCAGCACACACAGGTCAAGCAGTAGTCTGACCAGTTTGTTTTGTGATGTTTGTAATCTTGTTTTTAGCGCCTTTGAGGTGCTTTGGTACCATGAGGTGCAAGCATAGTCGTAGTACCCTTGAATGAGTGCTCCTGCCAGAGTCTTCAGGGTATTCTTGTTTACCAGAGAGGAGATCCGGTACAAGAATCTTGTACGTTGCTTGACTTTTGTGATGACATTGGTTACAATTTTGTCACAGGAAAGATTTGCCTCTAGGATGGAACCCAGGTATGTAATTTTATCTTTCCTTGTGACGATATTGTCACCCACTGTAACAGAGAAGCTGTTGGCCTTGCTGAGTTTGTTATTTGATCCAAAGAGAATGGACTCAGGCGTTATGCTAGTTTGTTATCAGCGAGCCAGGTGCAGACTCTGCCGAGTTCAGAGCTGAGGGCTTTTTCAACCTGTAACTTGTTCTTGTCAGAGACCAGCAGGGCTGAGTCGTCCGCGAACAGGAACAAGTTGTCACAAGCTGATGACATGTCATTTGCATAAATTAGGAACAGTAACGGTCCTAGTATGCTTCCAATACTATTGTATTGTGGTTAGTCTGATGGGCCATTAGTGATATGGAAAAAGCGGGTGATCATACCAATAACTCTTGAACTCCGTGGCTCCCAACAGCCAGTAGGCATATTCACCTCTCGAAGATTCAAAATCACAAGTGAGATCATCCAAGAGGATACGATCCTCTCTACATTGCCCCCATACCTCAAATGGAACCGAACGGAATAAATATTCATGTGCAAATGGAATATGTCTCTGATATTTTTAGCTCTGAGCCTTGACATTTAGCTGTTATCCTATTTTCATACTAGTGCTAGTTTCCCTATGCCTTTTCTTTTGTTGTTGCTGTTCTTAGCTCTATTCTATTCTATTGCAATCTTTAAAAAAAATGTCTTATGTATGTAGTTGCTATTGCATGTACATATTTGTGTTTTAATACACGTATATGTACATACATACCAACTATTTTGCCTGTTTTATTCTCTACCCATTGATCATCCTTAGCAACACTACTATTACTGACATCTAAGAAGGGAGATCCCCCCTTGAACGGCCCTTCTAAGGTTTCACCCCTCCTGTGGTGCTTTTTTCCTATTGCTAGGTTTTTAGTGAGTTTTTCCTTACCTTCGCTGGGGTATATCTGAGAGTATTGCATTTATTTATTTAACATTTTATTTTGGATTTCATGGTGTTTTTTGTTTTGTTCTTGATTTATTGTGATGTTTCTTCTTGACTTGTTTAAAGAAGACGTGTCCGGCCCATGGGGACATTAACGTGTGTTGTTGGGCATTAACGTGTTTGATTTGTTCAGTATGGGAACTACTTAACTGACGGGCAAATCTTTCAGAAAACGCCTGCAAATTGCATACCCAAAGTAATCTGCAATTTATTATACTTTATACTTAAAGCACATGCATGAGTCTGGTCTCTTTTGAAAGGAAACATTCTGAATTTTCATCCACAACAGGAAGAATCACTCTGAGTGCTTTTTAAATTTTGAAGTTAAGTTAAAGAGAAAGCAACCTATTGTTTACTCACCGTTAACCCTTTCCTGACCCAGGTGATCGTGATGGGGGCGGAGCAGAACGGCCTACCAGACGACTACCAGGAGATGCTGAGAGCGATCGAGACCAACAAGTTCGAAGGTCCCCTGCCTGTGATGGCTGAGCTAGAGCTGGCGATGAGCAGAGCCAAGGAGAGAGACGACCACTGTTCTGATGTCTGACAGTAAACCAAACTGACCCTGGATAATACCTGGACAATATCTGGATAATACCTGGATAATACCTGGATAATACCTGGATAATACCTGGATAATACCTGGATAATACCTGGATAATATCTGGATAATATCTGGATAATACCTGGATAATACCTGGATAATACCTGGATAATACCTGGATAATACCTGGATAATATCTGGATAATACCTGGATAATACCTGGATAATACCTGAATAATACCTGGATAATACCTGGATAATACCTGGATAATACCTGGATAATATCTGGATAATACCTGGATAATACCTGGATAATACCTGGATAATACCTGGATAATATCTGGATAATATCTGGATAATACCTGGATAATATCTGGATAATATCTGAATAATACCTGTATAATACCTGGATAATACCTGGATAATACCTGGATAATATCTGGATAATATCTGGATAATACCTGGATAATACCTGGATGCCTCTGTCTTCATGACATGGTCTCTTCAGTTTCTCTCCATGGTTGAGAAGCATGCAGCCGCAGAGCGCGCCCTCTCAGGACCGGCGCTCTCAGGACCGGCGCTCTGACGGCCCTGCTGTGAGGCGTGATTTCTTTCCCCCTCGAAGACCTAACCCTAACCATAACTCTAAGCATAACCCACTTCGAAAGAGGGCCAAAGCATAACCACTTCGAACTAGTTTGTACAGTCCTCTGGCCTGTTTGTAGCGCACAGTGCAATACAGCGCACAGTGCAATACTCCAATTCAGCCATTGGGTGGGTGGCGCGCGGTCCTGAGAGCGCCGCTCGTGCTTGCCAGCGCCGGCCCTGAGAGCGCCGCTCGTGCTCGCCGGTCCTGAGAGCACCGCTCTGCGGCTCTGCAGCTATATACTATTGCCATGGTTTGGCTCTCATGCCATTGCTAGCCTTTGTTCTGTTATACATACAAACACGATCTCATCAAAAAACATAAATAAAGTACTAATCGACCACAGGAAAGAAGGTATATAATTAGGGATGTCCAATATTATCGCCCTACCGATATTATCGGCCGATATTGGCATTAAAATGTAATATCGGAAATTATCGTTTTTGTATGTACTCAAATTGAGTAACATTTTACTCCCAAAAAGACAGTATTGGCTTCTAGTCCAAATAGAGTCAAATTGACTCTTGTCACAGAGTTCATTCTTCAGAGTTATTTCTACTCCATTTAGTGTTAACATTTAACTCTACAAAATGCCAATTTGCTCCATTTAGCATAAAGTAAAAACAAGTCTAACATCATTTCACTCAACACAGAGTTGTATTTTACTCCGTAGAGTTGTGATTCCATCAATAGAGTTGTATTTGACTCTGTATAAGAGTAGTAATTGCCTCAATATAGAGTTATAATTCCTCACAATGGAGTGTTATTTTAATCTATAGAGTTATTTTTCACTCAATATAGTTATAATTCCCTTAATATTAGAGTGGTATTTTAATCAATATAGAGTTATATTTCACTCAATAGAGTTATATTTCACTCAATATAGAATAGATTTCACTCAATATAGAATATCATATTTCACTCAATATAGAGTGGTATTTTAATCAATATAGAGTTGTAATTCCCTCAATATGGAGTTGTAGTTCACTCAATATAGAATAGATTTCACTCAATATAGAATATCATATTTCACTCAATATAGAATTAAATTATAATTTACTCTGGAATAATACATTTAAAATAAACAGGGTCAAAGCAGAAATCAGTATTTAACAATGCACTTTTATTTGCAACAGGCATATCCTTTGGGATGCAAACACTTTTACAACAGCGTGTGAACAAGAATCATGACTTCAAGGGGCGATCGATAGAAAAGAAGGTCATAAATAAAATAAGATGTATCAATAAGCTTGTGCAATCTTGTTTTGTCTTCAGTTGCCAAGAAATTTGAAATTCCTAGTACCTTGGACTTAAAGGTCTATGATGACTTAAAACACCGAAGTCGACAAGGAGGCGTTTCAGTTAGTTATAAAGAAACCAGACATGGGTGTGTTGGAGATTTGTTCACCCCAAGTTGCTTATTAACATGGAGCCCATAGCCTCATCCAAAATGTCACACAGGTACTGTATATGTTTGTACTTTGAAATGATCTTTGTTTCTATACGCCCAATGTAATGTAACATAGTAAAAAAAAATAAAAAGAATGCGGCTGAGGAAGAACTTGCTTGGTGTGGATCCTTCCTAATCTAATGTGATTTTTTTACACTACACTTGTCACAAACATTCCTCTCTTGCTAATCACACTTGGTATATGTCTACGTGATTGTTAGATTCAGTGAGCCCCTCTGCAAACAACTCCATTATATACAAAAATCACCATGACTTCAAGGCTTCATGGGGAGAGTAATCGATAGAAAAAAGGTCATAAATAAAAGACAATTACATTTTGGCCTCTGTAAAGTGACAGCAGCATCTGTTAGGGATAGCTCACCCAAAAAAGAAATCTATCAATTACACACCCCATGAATCCTTGAATTCATGGAGATTTGTTTGTTTGTCGCATTCCTGAGCCAATAATTCAAGCCAGTCATCAAATTATTGGCTCAGGAATGCAACAAAAAGAAATCACCATGACTTCAATTAAGGCTTCATGGGGAGAGTAATCGATCAATTACATTTTGGCCTCTGTAAAGTGACAGCAGCATCTGTTCACCCCAAAGAAATAAAAGAAAACTAATAGTGTTCATCCCCAGTGCAATAGTTCAAGAGCTTCTCTTTTCCTTTTTTAAATCACAGGAAACAGTATGGAACAATAAATGAGCTTGAATCGTCATCACTGTATGACATCTGTATATCGAATGCTTTGTAAAACAAAAGCTCTTTGACATCAACTACATGAGGTCCATCTGTAGTACACACAACTTTAAATGCATAAAAATTGTCATCCAGAGACACGGTTTGTAGTGCAAATGTAAACAACAGTAACCTCTCATCTTTAAGAACAACACAGTGGATTTTGTGAAAAACTGGAACATCACTAAGAACTTTAAGACAAACAACTAAACCTGGACGATACATATTTCCATGGTGTTTGGCCCATCTAACATTTAACACCTTGGTGTCACTTGGTACCTGAAGAGTCTCCGCTATCTCACAGCCTCTGTCCATCACATTTAATGCTACCATTTTACTTGGACCAAGCACCAGTCTGTTGGGATCAAATGTCTGCCAATTGTATGCTACTTGGTGTTTCTTTGCCAACGTTTTAGTTATATTTTTGAAGCTTTTTAGTTGTTTTTTAAAGAAATTATGCTTCGCTTCATAGCGCATGCACCAGACATGCAAAAGTGGTCCAATTTTACGAATACATGTAGGATAGTGCACCATAAAATGATGCTTTGGTAGTAGCCTCCTGTTGAGAAACATGCTTGAATAACCCGTGGTGCTCTGCAATCAAGTGTTTCAAATAAATAGTAATGCCATTGACAAAGGCCATTGTGCTTGGATCTAGACACATGTTGGGCATGCATCCTCAATTAAAACTGTCAATTGGCACCACACAAATTGAACAAGTGAACACAATAAAACTTCTCGGAGTTACTATTGATAGCTCATTATCTTGGTCTAAACATATAAATAATATTGTCTTTAAAATGGGTAGAGGAATTTTTATGACTAGGAAATGTTCTGCTTTTATCACTCCCTCCACAATGAAATCTGTTATTCATTCTTTGGTTTTGTCTCATTTAGAATACTGCCCTGTTATCTGGTCGTCAGCTACAAACTCGAATTTAAAAAAGTTGCAGGTTGCTCAGAATAAAGCGGCTCGCCTGGTACTAGGCTGTTCATACAGGACAAGTATTGGTTTTATGCATGAACATCTGGCATGGCTGATGGTTGAAGATAAAGTATCGATGAGTCTTCTAATGCTGCTGCGGAACATTATTAGCACTGGTAAGCCATCTAGCTTGGCTCAGCAGTTAGAAATGACTTCTGAGCATGGTTACAACACTAGAGGGGCCGCTTCTGGCAACATCAGAACAAAATCAGCACCAAAATCAAATTTTCTCAAACTCACTGGCATATATAGGTTAATAGCACTCTGGAATGCTCTGCCGAAAAACATCTCATCCACAATACATAATAAAATTACTTTCAAAACAAATATTAAGAGATATCTTGCAAACATGTCAAGTATGTAACTGTTATCTGTGTATTATATATACATATATCTTTTAGTTTGACGGGAATGTTAGATTTTATAATGTGAATTTGTATATTTGTATACATTTTTAATTTGTGTTTTGTCAAGTATGTAACTGTTATCTGTGTATTTTATCTTTTTTTTTGTTTGACTGGAATGTTACATTTTATAATGTGAATTTGTATATTTGTATTAATTTTTTATTTGTGTTTTGTTTAAATTTTTATTCGTATTCTTTGTTGTACATTTGTATTGTATTTTTTTTGTCTAGGACCCCAGGAAGACTATACATTGTTTTGTTTTCATTAAGAGACAACTTATTCCTATCAAACCATAAGAGCCAATCTTGTTATTCATTCTCTCACTATGGCATATTTTGTTTACCTTTTCTGTCATATCTGGTATCTCATGTAAGTAATTTCGATTATGTATTTAATTAGGGATGTCCGATATTATCGGCCTACCGATAATAATCGAATATTCTTTTCTTTTTCAAGTAAGAACAAATTATTATTTTATTTATTGTCAAAGTATGCATAATGTTGTGTTAATTACATGACAAGAGATATGTAATGTTAATTACCTGAAATTATTCAGTTTTTTGGGGGGGGGGGGAACCGTGCATATATCGGTATCGGTTGATATCGGTTGATATTGGTATCGGAAATTAAGAGTTGGACAATATCGGTATATCGGTATCGGTAAAAAGCCAATATCGAGCATCCCTATATTTAATCTAAGTTCTGACCAGAACTCTTTGTCACTTTCTGGTCAGACGCTCGTGTGTCTCTGATGATAAACTGATCACGGTCACTTTCTGGTCAGACGCTCGTGTGTATGTCTGATTATAAACTGATCTCTGTGGAAACAGATTCATAAACTATGTTACAATACAATACATGTTTTATTTTTTTTTTACAATTTTTTTTTATTAACATTTATAGACAAACAACACTTACACAATACCTACAATGACTTCAACAACACAACAGTACATCCACACGGGCCCCTCAGCTTTATAGACCTCCATGAGACGGACCCCCCCCTCCTGCCATCCACCCCCAGAAACAGGGCTCCCCCACATCCCAGGGCCGTCACACACGGGGCCGAGTACTCAGCGACATGGGTAGCTTGAATTTGATTGGGCCAGGCCCAGCAGAGGTTCGAGGGGTGGCACTCCCCCCCACCGAGCCAAGCCCGCTACCTCCCATGTCACCAAGCACCCCCCCCCCCCCCCCCCCCCCCCGGGCCAAACCGCGGAAACGATGGTCCGCCTCCCCCGACATCCCCTCCCCTGAGTTAAGCCCATTGGAGCCCCCCATATCCCAGGCCACTGCGCTCGCAGCCGGGCCCCCAGCGACACGGGTACCTTGAATCAATTGGACCAGGCCCAGTAGAGGAAAGGATAGGGGACTCCCCCCCACCGAGCCAAGCCCGCTATTTCCCATGCCACCGAGAGCCCCACCCCACGCCCACCGACCCCCCAACACACAGGGCCCCGCCGGGCAAAGCCCAGCCGCTCTGATCCCCCTGAGATAAACCCCTCCCTCCCGCCCTCCTCCACGAGAAACAGAACACCCCCATATCCTGGTCCACCATGCAAGGAGCCGAGCACCCAGAGCCCCCACCCGCCCCCGCCCGACCGCCAGGCGCCCGGCCCACGAGAACCCCAAGCCCAGGCCCGCAGAAGGCCAAAGCACCACGCCTCAATGGCCCCCCAAACCCCCACGACCCCAAGCCTGGTGCCCCCCCCCCCGGCCCGCTGACCAGACCGGCCAGGCCATGGCGGCCGAGGATCCCGTTGGCGGGTTGGAGGGGTAAGGCTCTCCTGGAGAGGGCCCCTCCTATAAAGACGGAGATATTCCCAGTGGGGATTCTCCAATGTCCCTATTATTGTCCAACAGTTTATTTGAATTTTTATCTTTCATAGTACATTTCCCGAGCTCTCGGTCAGGTCTCCGGATGTGATTCCCCATGTTCCCCGTCATCTTAGTTGTGTGTCATGTGTGCTAGTTTCAACAGTTTAGTCTAGCACGTATTATTTGTATTATATGTCCCGAATCAAGTCCCAATTTCCCCAACTAATGTGTTTACCTTGTCTGTACTCCCAGTGGTCTGTGTGTTATCCGCAGTGTGTCTCGAACCATAACCTCCATTCACTATCAAATAATATGCTTAGTTGTGCGTCCTGTGTGTTAGTGTCTACAGTTTAGTCCAGTACGTGTTATTTGTATTATATGTCTCGAATCAACAGCAAGCTACTTGGGAAATGTAGCAAGCTACACTACAAGTTACTCTCGATTAAATATAGCTCAACTACAATGGAAGCTATCCCCAGATAAATGTAGCAAGCTACACTACAAGAACATGGCAAAAATAGCTAGCTACATCGGCACTACTTTTTTTTTTTTTTTTTACTTCATGATCAAGTTTCCACCAAACAAATAGGCAGACAAAAAAAATGCTCAGTTTGATTGTTTATTATAAGCCCTCGGTCTGGCTTTTTGTGTCATCCTTTTAACATGAACTTGTATTATGTACAAAATCCAGGAAGGCAAGTTTAGCTGGGTGCAGCCTCTACAAAAGAAAATAAAGAGACCATTTGGTTTGATCAGTTTTTATAGTATAGTTTGTTGATTACTTTTGATGCAGTAATGGTATTTTTCTTTTCTATTCTATCTTTATGTATTATTTATCCCTAAACTCTGCATCTTCTGAAACCTGCCTACTTTATCAACCAAAAACACACTTCTTCAATATCTGAATTGTAACTGTTTTACTTCATTTTACTAGTAGTATGCTACCATGTATATACTACTACCAGTACCAACTATGCTAATATGTCTATACTACTACAGTATGTACTCAGAGTATAACACTCAAGCTTGATACTGACAAACAATACTACTTATCCTTGGCTGCTAGATATGTACCACTCCTGCTGACTTGTTGTACACAATTTGTAAGTTGCTTTGAATGAAAGCGTCAGCTAAATGACCAAATGTATTTAAATATGTAACTCACAAAACATTCCATGGCCCCAAAATCATGTGGGGACCTGACCCACAGGTTGAGAACCACTGCCTAGGTGATCTTTTCCCTATTTTTTTCTTTTCTCCACCCCCATAATATTGTTCATTTTCTGCCTACAGTGAAACATCATCATGATAGCAGCTATCTGTTAGTTAAAGCTGTTGACAAAAAGTGTACTGACTTGTGTGCTGTTTGGGAACAGTTGATTTTCATCAGCTCACCTGAATGTGTTCTCAAGTTAGTGCTGGGCGTGTGGGAAGTTGAGAGCAGCATATGTTTTAGGCGATTTTTCAGTCAAACTCATAAATGTGTCCAGATAGGGGCCATGGAGAGGCATTGTTGACATCGAATCCCTCTGCCATTATTTCGCGCGGACTGGTTCATGTAATCTGTTAAATTGCATTCATTCATTCTCATTCAGTGGTCTGCATTTCGATTTTCACTTCCTGATTTGCGGGTTGGAGTCCGGCCCTATCCTGCCTCTGATTGGCCTACCCGTAATGTTTTGGCCTACCATACCCAATCGTGAGTCGTCATACTCATATCTAAACCAACCAACCAATCATAGTGGGTTTTCTACGGGGAGTTTTTTTTCTCTCCTCACAAATCTTTATACTGTAGTCTAGACTGTTTCTCCCGACAGTAGCGTGTAGCGTTTCCTCGTCGCTACGTCACTACTTCGTTCTATAAATATCTCCGCTACAGAGACCGCTACCTGGTTAAAAAGTAGCGACGCTACCATCACGCTACTGAGAATTGTAGTTAAGCTATGTAGCGTCGCTACTTGTAGCTAGCTACTGCCCATCACTGCGAATCAAGTCCCAATTTCCCCAACGAATGTGTTTACCTTGTCTGTATTCCCAGTGGTCTGTGTGTTGTCTGCAGTATGTCTCGAATCATAACCTCCATCCACTATCTAATTCAGTGGCGGCTGGTCCATAGATGGCGCTAGACCGCCGCCCCCCCCTGGTTAAAAGAAGAAGAAGAAAGGAATGTATTCACGCCCCCCGGCCCCTAGCGGCCTAGCCCCATCCAACCCCTTTTCATGGGCGCTCGATCTCAGCTCCACGGTCCGTGCGCAACTCACAGGGCAAATACATATGTACGTGTAAATAAATACGTACGTACAACATAACACAATCAAATACGATATCCGAGGGCGCTTGGTCTAGTGCCCAAAGTAGTCACTCTATTGGCTGAGAGTGGCACGTGACATTGCCTCGAGGAAATACGCTCTGCTAGTAGTTGTCTGGTTGTCTGCTAGTAGTTAGCTGGTTCGGTAAGAACAACAACAACAAGCTATATGGCTGGATGCAGTCTGGGCAGTGGACATCAACAGTCTGGACATATACAGGACAGAGGCGCGCTTCAACTAAACTAAGTGAGTCGCGTTTTTTTTTTCTCTCTCTCTCTCTCTCTCTCTCTCTCTCTCTCTCTCTCTCGCTCTCTCGCTCTCTCGCTCTCTCGCTCTCTCTCTCGCTCTCTCGCTCTCTCGCTCCCCCTGTTAGAGCGATGCTGTGTTGTTGTTGAACTAACTAATTAATTTCGCCGCGGGGGGGCCATAATCACCCGGACAATGAATGGTAACTTGTTTAAAATGACAAGATATACATATGTTATTATTATTGGATGGATCAGAGAGAGAGAGAGAGAGAGCTGTGCGTGTTTGTGTAGGGCTATTGGAAACGTGGTTGCATTTGACTGACTGTGATCATATATTGATTGATGGCAATGGTGATAATATTCGCCAATGCGTGCCTTGTACATGTTTGCAAAATGTTTGGTATAGCGCCCCTCCTGGAGAAGAATTTACCAGCCGCCACTGATCTAATTATATGCATATGAATCTTGGTCGGTGTGTATGACCTCAGTGCTCGAGTCCTGCTTGGTGTGTGAGACTTCGTTATTTGAGTTCTGGCTGGTCCGGTTGATTTCGGTGCTCGGATCCCGGTTGGTGTGTGTGGCCTCCGTGTTCGTATCTTGGCCGGCCCGGGCGCTTGTATCCTTCCGGCAAGCAACAAGCCCTTCCGCATTGCTCTGATTGGCCAGCGATCTTCTACGCTCGTTTCCCCCCTACGACGGTAACGCGCGCATGCGCATTTTGTTTTTGCCGCCACACCCCCGGGCCCCACACGCTCACACACAAGCAGGTTTTAATAGGTTTTGCCGCTGCGGTGGTAGGTAATAATAATAATAATAATAATAATAATAATAATAATAATAATAATACTTAGAATAATAATACTTAGACAAACGCATGCAATTGGAATATGTGTAAATTATGCATTCGTCACTACTCTCTATATTGATGTGATTCCATCAACACATAGGTAATATTAATAGGTTTTGCCGCAGCTGCGGTAGATAATAATAATAATAATAATACTTAGAATAATAATACTTAGACAAACGCACGCAATTGGTACAAGTGTAAATTATGCATTCGTCACTACTCTCTATATTGACGTGATTCCATCAACACAGGGTCGGTACCGACCCTTAAATGACATTATGATCATATATCCATATTTTTATGAATGATGCAAAAAATTTGCGATTTTTAAATCAAACGTTTTCAAGTATTAACATCACTAACATGTCACAAAAGCATGTAGAATGTATATTATCATTGTTGTGAAGGATCAGATTAAACCGAATATGTATATTTATTTATATATATATATTTAATTGTATTTGTATATCGTTTGATATCCCCTGTATATTCCTTGTACAATATGCATTGAATATCCCCGTTTCTACTAAACAGCCCATAATAGTTTCATTCTACCATTGGACGAGAACCTGGCGCCAGGTTGCCATACCCCTAGGTTCAAGTTCAATCGTGCCGCCTAACATGTCGAGGCAACCCCCGGTTCCGTGCAGTAATATGCCGGGCGAAATACGTGTGGTACTATTTGTTCATAGCGCATATATATATGGCGCTCGTAAAGTAGAACTTTCTTTTAGTCCAGTTCTTTACCCTCCAACAGAGTGACAGACGCAAAAGCCTCCCCACGAAGCACGTGCGGTGTAGTAGGGCCTACTTGGCCCAGAATAGGCATTGAGATATCGTGTAGATTAATAGTTGAATGGTCATAGTTTGGCACCATACCGTCGAGTTGGACGTATTCTATTAAGCTAATAATAGTCTATTTATGTATGGTGCATCGTTCGGTTCGAGTTCGACAGTTATCAGTACCCCCATCGTTCTGACGTTATCTGGACGCTTATCCAGGCTGGTCAGACCCCTAGTGGTGATTGCATCCGAGGAGCTCCGGGTCAAGAGCGACTGGACCTGTATATTGGATTACTCTACCCGACGACGGCGAGCCTTCCACGGCTCTTGGATTATGCTTTATGTGCTTTGATTATTCCATGGATAAAGGCCAACACTGTCGAGTGTTGGAATTACCCCCCGGAGAGGACTACAGGTGAGGCGGCGCTCTACACGTGAGGTCGCACCACGTCTCTCCGTTGTGGACCGGCAGATACCGTTCCACAGAGGGTCCAGCTGTGTTCGTCTACGGCCCGAGGTTCTGTGGGCACTGGGTCTAAGACTTTGGATTCTCCCAAGACACCGTCGGCCAGATGGGATACCGCCAGCGACTTCTCTAACCCCCCCCTCCTACTGTCTTACAACCAGCGGGACCCCCCCCCCCCCCCTTAGTGTATCCAGCTATAATCATTTAAGTACTATCGCTATCGTTTCCTAAATATTCCAGGTTGTATACTTACTCCCTGCGCAACCAGAGATTGGACATTCAATGTTGATTTACCTACGAATACTCATTTGCCATAAAAGTGCATACTTAACATTTCAAATCATAAATGTAATTAAGTGAATGTTGTATACACCCTTTGCTGTATTAAATATTCGATTTGGTCCATTTGTGTTGGTTCGTTTCATCAGGTGGGAAAGTGTTCATCATACTTATATCTTGTACTGGGTGGCCAGAAGTTAAAGTACATGAGGTAGTGGTATTAAATATCATATCTAACAATACAGTCAGGGAATTGTACCCCTCAGCTACAATTGGTCCTTCGAGCCGGAGGGTAACTAGTGTAATATTAATATAGTGTTATTAATATCGAAATGGCCTATGATGAACACTCCACGAAACGATCCTCCTAACCTAGAACGCCCGCGGCGCAGACGACAGACACCTCAGTACTTAGAGGCTTACACTGTCAGTCAACTACCTAGCCTTCGACAAACGGTAAACGTGGTAAAAGTAGAAAGTAAAATTATGTCTGACCTTAACGACCAGGTTTCCCCGACCACAGAGGCCCTAGTAGGTCCTAATGTAACTGACCAAGCCCACGGTGGAGACCAGGAGGGAATTGACATGCCTTTACCCCCCGCCACTACTAAAGAAGTAGTCCCCGACACGCCCCGGGAGGAAGACAACCCTACAGAGAGAGAACTCTGCACGGAAGAAGAAGAGGAGAGCGCCGAGGAACTAGAGCTCCAGGACTCCCCAACGAGTACCCCCAGGAGCGGTTCATGCAGGAGCGGCTCACCTCCACTACCGCCTTCCCCCAGCGAAGCGGAGAGGATACTACAACAGGCGTTCCTCGTCAGCCTGACAGCCTCTACCGAACGCGATCGGCTCCAAGCACAGACGCTTAGCGAGCGCGAACGTCTCCAAGCCCAGGCGACCAGCGAGCGCGAACACCTCCAAGCACAGCAACGGAGCGAAGAACAGCGCACAAGTCTGGAGATGAGACGCTTCCAGATGGAAGAGAATATGGCAAGAGACCGCGCCGATGCCCAGCGCACCGCTGCCGGTGCCCAAAGAGACGCAGAGCGCGACAGACTACAAGCGCAACTGATAGAGCAGCTGATCAAAAGGACAACTCCCTCTCCCTCCGCCAGGGGCTCAAGGAACTCGTCGAGACAGCAGTCAAGAGCAGCGTCACCGCAACGAGCAAGCGACCCTGAACTTGACCAACAGACCGAGTCTAGACCCCCCGCAGACCCCCTTCCCATACCGGTCCAAGCGAGACCCAGCTACAAGGAAGGAGCGGCCTACACTGCGGAGAAGCTAAATAAACGATTACAAGATCTGGAAGATTTGATAGAAGAAGAAGAGGGAGAAGAGGAGAACCAAGCCCGACGACAGCACAGTACTCCACCGGACCAGGAGGTCCCATACAGTCCAGGCTATACCCCCGCGGCGCTGCGCTACAGACCCCCGACTCTATTTACGGGTGAGCACGACGCACGACCAGCCCCGAGGAACAGTACCTGGACCAGCGGGCCATGGTACCCTGCCAGTACCGGCCCACAGCGAGGCGCAAGAGGGGACTCGCCCAGGAGGTCTCTCCCCCAACGCTCGCCGATGTATTCGCCATCCACGGCGTCATACAACGCCACGCCGTCAATCCCAGACTTCGCCTATGAGAGTCGAGCACAGTACACGGAGCTCCGGATGTGCTTAGAGACAATGCTGGTGGATGTCATTGATGAACGCCACAAGTATGCAATATTATTGAAGCACCTGAAAGTACCGCGAGCACACAATATAGCGCTAGCCTACGCTACCTCCTCGACCCCATACACAGCGGCCCTTGCAGCGCTGGATCAAAGATATGGACGTATATGGGATTACGTAATCCAGGAGATAAGGCATATTGACCGCCTACCCCCAGCCACAGACAATCGCTCACTGGACGACCTGTCAATCAAAGTGCAGTCCCTGGTGGGGATGCTGGGAGCTCAACGGGAGAAGGGCAGGCATGAGCTGTACGCCAACTCTAACGTTGAGAGGATTTTGGAGAAGCTGCCACCCGCAAGACAGGAGCGCTTTCGGCGGCAGAGGGACTACCGAGATCCCGACGGCCCCGAGCCATCCCTCCTTGATCTGGCCGACTTCTTGGCGAGAGAGGTCAGCAGCTTACGACTGGACACCTTCGGGCGGAGCACGCCAAGCTCCAGAGAGGGACCCAGGAGAATAAGTGATGGAAGAAGATCGGTGACTGTCATGCACCAATCAGAGTCAGTACCGAGCAGTAAGAGTCACAGCACCCCCTCGAGAAAGGAGAAGTGGAAGATAGCGTGTCCCTACTGTGAGAAAGAACACTGGCTGTCACAATGTGACTCATTCACAAAGATGAATGCAGAAGAAGTGAGCCAATGGATAAAGTCCAACCGGCGCTGTTATCGATGTGCGCGGCCCCACATGGCAGCCGAATGCCGCCTAAAGAAAAGGTGCAGCCGGTGCGATGGAGCCCATCTAGATATACTACACGATAGTAACGGAAGACGGCCTACACCTGCACCACGGAGCGGCACCAAGGCAAGTGTCATGTACATTGACCCCGCCAGCAGCAACGGAGCTCAAGTGCTCTTAAAGGTAGTCCGTGTGACATTGAGCTACCAGGATAAAGTCATGGACACTTACGCCGTCCTTGATGACGGGTCAGAGAAGACCCTTCTGCTCGCCTCCGCTGCGACTCAACTGGGACTGCGGGGGAGCAAGAACGAAATGACGATTCGGACAATAAGAAGAGATTTAAAGACGATAAAGGGCGAGAATGTCTCCTTCACTATCGCAGCCAACGGGCAGCCAGAGCGACGGTACAAGATCACAAATGCTTTCACCAGCCAAGAAATAGGACTCTCGCAGTACACCTACCCTGTCACCAAGTTGATGGATAAATATGTGCACCTGCGCCAATTACCTATCCCGCTCATAAACGGCGCTACCCCGACCCTGTTGATAGGCTCCGACCATGCAGAACTCATAGTCCCGATTGACCGGGTCCATACCGGTCCCCGAGGCTGTCCTGCAGCCGTCGAGACCCGCCTAGGATGGACATTACAAGGCCCCCTCGCTAAATCTCTCAACCGAACCGCAGCCACTAGCTGCTTCCACTCCCGAACGACAGAAGAAGACACCACTCTCCTGCAGCACGTCGAGAGGCTATGGACCCTAGAGACAATGCCCTTTAAGAACGAAAAGAAAGACATTCGCTCTAAAGAAGACATTTACGCCATCCACCTACTCGAGCAGGGGACAAAGAGAGTCACAGTCGGCGGAGTGATGAGATACGCAACTCCACTCCTGAGGCGAGAGGGAATGCCCCCCTTTCACGCAAAGAAAGACGCCACGGAGCGCTATCTACTGAACACAGAGCGGCGCCTAGCCAAAGACCCCGCTCAACAGAGTGTGTACCGAGCTGAGATTGAGAAGCTAATCACAGCGGGACACGTAACAAAGATTGACATTAAAGAGGCCGATCAGACGACCAAATCATGGTACGTGCCGCATCACAAGGTCCATCACAATGGCAAGGATCGCATTGTGTTTAACTGCAGCTACCAGATCGGATCCCAAAATCTGAATAAAGAGCTCTTGCCCGGCCCCACACTCGGCCCCTCCCTACTAGGCGTGCTACTGCGCTTCCGCCAGGACAAGGTGGCTATAAGCGGGGATATCAAAGGGATGTTCTTGCAAGTGAGACTAGTAGAGGAGGACAAGCCTCTGCTACGGTTCCTATGGAGAGAGAAGATCGGAGATGAGAACCCATCCATCTACCAGTGGGAAGTACTCCCCTTCGGAACCACGTGCAGCCCGTGCTGTGCTACATTTGCACTACAGAAACACGTCACAGAGGACCCAGCAGCAGATGAAGAGGTCCAACACAGTGTGAAGAACAGTTTCTACGTAGACAACTGTCTACAAAGCGTCTCGACTCAAGAAGAAGCCGAGGCTCTCCTAATCAAGTTACGCGCCTCCCTAATCAAAGGAGGCTTTGATCTCAGGCAGTGGGCCAGCAGTGACCCGCACGTATTGCGCAGCCTCTCCTCCGCAGACAAGGCTGCCAGCAGCGAGACCTGGATGGCGACAATCCCAGGAGAAGCCCAAGAAATGACACTAGGATTAGTCTGGCGCTTCAAAACAGACTCGCTCCACTATAGACACAAACCCTTGGCTCCAGAGCAAGGAAGGTCGGCGGCGATACCGACCACCAGACGGAGTGTGTACAGAACACTCGCCAGACAATATGACCCATTGGGATGTATTCTACCTTACACCACCAGGGCAAAGATGATTGTACGAGCACTATGGGACAAGGACCAGGGCTGGGACGACCCAATACCCGCACACCTTGCCTCAACATGGAGAGAGTGGGAGACGGAACTCCGCTCACTCCCAGGTGTCAATATACGCCGCAGCTACTTCCCATCCACAGTGAGGCCAGAGACATGCGAGATTGAGCTACACGTCTTCAGCGATGCCTCCGAAGTAGCCTACGGATCGGTTGCTTATTTGCGTGCCCAAGAGATGGGAGGAGAGATACACACTGCTTTCATACTGGCCCGCTCAAGGATAGCCCCACGTAAGCAACAATCTATCCCACGTCTAGAGCTCTGCGCAGCCCTCGCAGGAGCGCATCTAGCCACGTTAATCCAACGTGAACTCACCATTCCGGTGCATAGAACAATCTTGTGGTCAGATTCCACGACAGTACTCACATGGATTAAGTCTGATTCATGCAGATACAAAGTCTTCGTGGGAGTCAGAGTCACCGAGATTCAGGAACTAACAGAAGAAGCAAGCTGGAGATATGTGGATACCAAACACAACCCAGCTGACGTCATCACCCGGGGAATGTCCCTGGATGACCTAACCCGTCGCAACATCTACAGTGACGGACCAGCATTCCTCCAGCTCCCGGAAGGAGATTGGCCTACGCCCACCCCGAGGGAAGCAAGTAGCGAGGAGGCTGAGAACAAGAAGCCCATGTTCTGTGGACTGAGCACTGTCGCCTCCACAGACCCGAACATAGATGACTGCATTACCCTAGAGAGTGCGCAACAAAGGACATTCCTGCGGCACCACCCAGAGATTCAGTCCACCACTGACATGTCAGCAGCTGACTACGAAGAAGCAGAACTTCTTCTACTACAACGAGCCCAGAGAGACTCGTTCCCCGATGAGCTAGACTGTCTACAGGGAGGAAACCCCGTCCCATCAGACAGCAGACTGATTCACCTGGCACCAGAGAGTGACGCACATAATCTCATCAGAGTGGGTGGTCGCCTGCGGAGAGCCCCCGATCTACCAGATGACATTAAGCACCCGATCGTCTTGAACAGCCGACACAAGGTCACAGAGCTGATCATAAAGAAATACGACGAGGATGTACACCACGCCGGAGCAGAGAGAGTCTTCGCGGAGATCAGACGTCGTTATTGGATATTACAAGGGAGAGAAGCAGTACGGCGCTTCCAGCGAACCTGTCTAGACTGCCGTAAGTGGCGCGCGCAGCCCAGCATACCACGGATGGCTGACCTACCCCCCTGTCGCCTCCGAATCGGCGACAAGCCATTCCACTCCACAGGCATGGACTGTTTTGGCCCGTTGTATATAAAAAGAGGAAGAGGCACCGAGAAGCGGTGGGGTATTGTATTCAAATGCATGACCACCAGAGCGATACATATCGAGCTCCTTCCGACCATGAGCACAGACTCATTCCTTATGGCCTTCCGGAGATTCATATCACGGAAAGGACAACCGTCTACATTGTTGTCTGATCACGGGACCAACTTCAAAGGCGGAGAAAGAGAGCTGAGAGAGAGCTTCCAAGCTATGGGCCCAGAACTTAAGACCCACCTCGCTCCAGCCCAGGTTGACTTCCAGTTTAATCCCCCGAACGCACCCCACTTCGGTGGAACCTGGGAATGAGAAGTACGTTCTATAAAGACAGCCCTGTATGCCGTACTCGGAGCCCAGACTGTGGCAGAGGAAGTCCTAATGACAGTCCTCACGGAGATCGAGGGAGTATTGAACTCCAAGCCCCTCGGTTACGTCTCCAGTGATGTAGCAGATGTCGACCCAGTCACCCCCAACACACTCCTAATGGGGCGGCTGGACCCCGCGCTACCCCAGACAATGTACAGGCCCGAAGAAGCGAACGGCCGAAGAATGTGGAGGTACAGCCAAGTACTAGCTGACAAGTTTTGGAGCAGCTTCCTACTTCACTACCTACCGTCTCTACAGACCCGCCAGAAGTGGGTAAAAGAGAGAGACAATTTGACAGAAGGAACAGTCGTCATGATAGTTGACCAGTCACTCCCCAGAGCTATGTGGCCGGCTGGCCGCGTAAGCAAAGTGATCACCGGTGCCGATGGCAAGGTCCGAGCAGCTGAAGTACTCGTCCAAGGGCGCACCTACACACGGCCCGTGGCGAGGCTCATAGAACTGCCCCGACTCCCAGATACTATCGATGATGACCATGACCCTATGACTTTGTGAGTTGACTGACCTTACAGCGGACCTTGAGTGGAAGACAGTGCGGTTAATCTGTCTCTGCTTAGCTAATTAGGTGGGACTAATTAGGGGGCGGCTGTTGTGAAGGATCAGATTAAACCGAATATGTATATTTATTTATATATATTTAATTGTATTTGTATATCGTTTGATATCCCCTGTATATTCCTTGTACAATATGCATTGAATATCCCCGTTTCTACTAAACAGCCCATAATAGTTTCATTCTACCATTGGACGAGAACCTGGCGCCAGGTTGCCATACCCCTAGGTTCAAGTTCAATCGTGCCGCCTAACATGTCGAGGCAACCCCCGGTTCCGCGCAGTAATATGCCGGGCGAAATACGTGTGGTACTATTTGTTCATAGCGCATATATATATGGCGCTCGTAAAGTAGAACTTTCTTTTAGTCCAGTTCTTTACCCTCCAACAGAGTGACAGACGCAAAAGCCTCCCCACGAAGCACGTGCGGTGTAGTAGGGCCTACTTGGCCCAGAATAGGCATTGAGATATCGTGTAGATTAATAGTTGAATGGTCATAGTTTGGCACCATACCGTCGAGTTGGACGTATTCTATTAAGCTAATAATAGTCTATTTATGTATGGTGCATCGTTCGGTTCGAGTTCGACAGTTATCAGTACCCCCATCGTTCCTGACGTTATCTGGACGCTTATCCAGGCTGGTCAGACCCCTAGTGGTGATTGCATCCGAGGAGCTCCGGGTCAAGAGCGACTGGACCTGTATATTGGATTACTCTACCCGACGACGGCGAGCCTTCCACGGCTCTTGGATTATGCTTTATGTGCTTTGATTATTCCATGGATAAAGGCCAACACTGTCGAGTGTTGGAATTACCCCCCGGAGAGGACTACAGGTGAGGCGGCGCTCTACACGTGAGGTCGCACCACGTCTCTCCGTTGTGGACCGGCAGATACCGTTCCACAGAGGGTCCAGCTGTGTTCGTCTACGGCCCGAGGTTCTGTGGGCACTGGGTCTAAGACTTTGGATTCTCCCAAGACACCGTCGGCCAGATGGGATACCGCCAGCGACTTCTCTAACCCCCCCCTCCTACTGTCTTACAACCAGCGGGACCCCCCCCCCCCCTTAGTGTATCCAGCTATAATCATTTAAGTACTATCGCTATCGTTTCCTAAATATTCCAGGTTGTATACTTACTCCCTGCGCAACCAGAGATTGGACATTCAATGTTGATTTACCTACGAATACTCATTTGCCATAAAAGTGCATACTTAACATTTCAAATCATAAATGTAATTAAGTGAATGTTGTATACACCCTTTGCTGTATTAAATATTCGATTTGGTCCATTTGTGTTGGTTCGTTTCATCAGGTGGGAAAGTGTTCATCATACTTATATCTTGTACTGGGTGGCCAGAAGTTAAAGTACATGAGGTAGTGGTATTAAATATCATATCTAACAATACAGTCAGGGAATTGTACCCCTCAGCTACAATCATCATTAGTTTAGCAATAAGTTAAGTGTCATTATATCGTTTTACCTTCTCGATTTGCTGAAGTATATTCCAAGACGGCGACCATTTTGAAAATGTTAAACCATGGGAATTGTATTTTTTTTGCGGCCATTTTGTCGAGGGCATGCATAGCTGTGGATCAGCGTTGGAATTTGTCCGAACTACATTTCCCTTCAAGTTCTATGGGGGTTCAAAGTTCAGAGTTGAATTATGAATATGTCAATAACTGGTATTATTCACAATACGCCACAAAAGGTAACGTTTTTGACAAATATTGAAACGCAGTTAGTTTCTCCTCCCTATTGTTAGCATGTAGGAACAATTAGATCTGAAATTAGTTTCAAAACGGTTGCACTGTGGGGGAAATAAAAAAGTACAGTCGATTACAGTAGATATCAGTATCTGTTATTATGCACGCCTGGTGATACTAAATCCAAATTGAACTCGGGCATTTGAAAGATACTATATGTATATATATATATATAAATGTGAGAATTGGCTATAATAAGGTAATGTATAAGCATATATTCTATATTCTATAATATTTCAAATTGCATTGGTCCGGATGGGAGAATTCAGTACTGTATCTACAGAACCTTCGGTTTTATCATCTTCCCTTTATTAATTTGTTGTACACATGATCTCAAGAGGGTACTGAACGAGGTCAGTGGCAGTTTTTTAAGTTTGGGCATTATTATCATGGTGTTATTCACTGTCAAAGATGCAAAGAAAAATCATAATTCATATTCTCCTTTGTTTCATCACAATTTACTCATAGCATATTACCAGACACAATATTTATAACACTGGGAATACATTCCCTGAGTTCAGTGGCGGACTGGCCATCGGGACGTTCGGGACGAATCCCGATGGGCCGGAACCAAAGTGGGCTCGTCAAAAAAAAAAAAAAAAATTATATATATATATTTCTTTTTTGCCAGTGTGTGGGCCAGTGTGTGGGCCACTAATGTGGGCCAGTGTGTGGGCCAGTGTGTGAGTCGGTGTGTGGGCCACTAATGTGGGCCAGTGTGTGGGCCGGTGTGTGGGCCAGTGTGTGGGCCAGTATGTGGGCCGGTGTGTGGGCCGGTGTGTGGGCCAGTATGTGGGCCAGTGTGTGGGCCGGTGTGTGGGCCAGTGTGTGAGTCGGTGTGTGGCAGTGGCGTCGTTAGCCCTGGGCTTCCGGGGCTTTAGCCCTGGGCTTCCGGGGCTTTAGCCCTGGGCTTCCGGGGCTTTAGCCCCGGATGTTTTTCTCCTAGCCCCGGATCTAAAAAAATAAAATAAAATAAAAAAAATTTACATTTTTTTTTTTTTACTTTTTTTTACTTTTTTTTCTAATGTCAGCATCCCCATTGTCTGTGCTGAATGTTTGTTAGTGTTTGGTATTTTTTGTTGGTTTTTAGTACTTTTAAACATTTTTAGTAAGTAGTTTTCATTTGATCCTATAATTCTTTCATTCACCGATTTGTGGACTTTTTTTTTAGTGTCCTGAAAGGCGCCTTATAAATCAAATGCATTATTATTATTATTATTATTATTATTATTATTATTATTATTATTATTATTATTATTATTATTATTATTATTATTATTATTATTATTATTATTATTATTATTATTATTATTATTATTATTATCATCATCCAGGAGGGAAAAGACACTTTGGATAGTAGGGACTGCATCTCTGCCTGTCCTGACCAGGAAACACTTTGCAACTGTGATCTCCTCTGGCAATAGTTGGATATTGTAATGTGTGGCGAGGGGTTGCAGCAATTCCACTGAGAGAAACTGGTCTGAGGCTGGATAACATGCCTGTATGCCTCTCATAAGTTGTTATCCAACTCATGAGAACCTGCTCTCAAGCTCTTGCAGCATTCTGTCGACGACTGGATAGAACAGTCTCTGTCTCAGCTGATCTCCTGAGCTGAGGTCTGAGCTTGTGCCACAAGATGACTCAACTACATACTCGTCCATCCTTTTCTGCTTCCTCCTTTGGCTGGTAGTATGTTCCTCAATCCAAATGCCATAACATCATACATGTCCACTGCCATCTCTGAGGTACGATAACCTTTGAGTGTGTCCTGCACTGTGCTTTTAAATAGTACAGATATTGAAGATGTGCACTTTAACGCAGCAGCACCTGGAGCCATCCATACCCATGTCCAGTGTCCTATAATAAGCTTTAATCGAACCTCGGATAGTCCGGTTAGTTTGGGGTGGTGTGAAAGCTCATTCACTCTTGCAAGTGAACCCTGCTGCGGTTCATTTGAGATGTGAATGCAAAGCGGACCAAAGGCAGGAAAAGACCCAAAAATCGAATCTTTTTTTTATGAGAAGACTGAAACATATGTATATAATGAAACACACAATAGTTTTTTTTTCGATTGCCTAAGCATGATTTTGAAAACGGGGCCCGGTGTTTCAAAACACACAATTAGCACAACCACACACACAATTATCAGAACACCTCAGATCCTTTGCTAAATTAAACACTTGTCAAAACCATACACTAATTTTGTTACCATATGAAACACACGTTACATAATGACTTAATTCTGTTTGAACCAGTTACACACACTGCTGGGCTTAACCTAAAACACATTTAGCAATTCTACTTCTCAGTGATTAGAGTACTGTAAGTGAAGTACGCAGAGAATGTGCAAATATACAATAAATTCACCAAACACTACACAAGACCCATGCTGTAGACTGATGAAAATATAATTTATTTATCTACATATACCCAAATCAATGATGCAGACTGATGAAAAAAATAACATTTTCTCTCCATATACCCAAATCAATGATGCAGACTGATGAAAATATAAATGTTCTCTCCATATAACCAAATCAGTCAACATTTCAACATGGAGAATCACAACAATACATGTCCCAGTTTTCATGCTACTATGTGCATAACACTGTAAGCTCTGCAAATATCAGACAAACATAAAATACTGTATCCAGTACAGGTTAAAATTACAGTAACACAATTTCTTTTTTTTAAATGTAAACAGAAAATACTAGACATTATCTCTTTGCCTAGCTGGATCTGGCAAGATAATTTTTTGTTGTGATTCTCCATGTTGACATGTTGACTGATTTGGGAAAATGGGAGAAAATGTATATTTTCATCAGTCTGCATCATTGGTTGTCTTGTGTAGTGTTTGGTGAATGTATTGTATATTTTCACGTTCTCTGTGTACAGTACTTCACTCTCCTTCCATTTTGGTTGAAGACAGGTGAACTCACCTGCTGCATTTTTATAGTGCTTAAACCTGATTGTGTATCTACAATTAAGCAATGGTGTGTTTGTGCATCTGATGGCTGTGTTTAACCAATTGGCTCATATGTGTGGTAATTTGACATTCTGTGTCTAATGTAATGCAAGTGTGTTTAGTGTTTTGCAAATCACTGTGTATTGTTTTGCAAAAAGTGAGGCTGACATTGTAGGGGTGCAAATCTGGGCCTATATTTTGCTCCTTGTGTGTAGTGTAAGGTTTTGATAATTGTGTAATACTTTTGATTTGAGTGTTTATGCAATTGAAGAAAACTATAAAGACTAGAGATGAACTGTTTATTTATTTTGTACATAGGCTGTGCATATATTTATTTGTTTATTTGCTTGTGTATGATTCTTAACTGTGTTTTTATTTTGTTATTGGTGTATATGTGTATGTATGTACATTGTACAGTATATGTATATATATATTATATATATATGTATATATATATGTGTATATATGTATATTTGTACTCCTGTTGGGGCTTCTTGGACCAGATCAATGTTTTATCTGGCTAAATAAATAAATAAATAAATAAATAAGAAACTGATGATTTGGTCCTGTTAACTTTGAATTTTCTATGGGGACTGCCCAGATCCCTCTCATGGACCTGGACCTCACTTTGAGAACCTCTAATGATTCTAGTTATTCAGTATTCATCTCTAATTACTCTAAAATTGCGTATTTCTGTGCTTAAAAAAAATAAAACAAAAAATGTGTGGGCCGGTGTGTGGGCCATTATGTGGGCCGGTGTGTGGGCCAGTGTGTGGGCCGGCAATAAAACAATAAACAAGTTGCATAAACTAAATCAGATTAAAAATGATCACAGTTCTGGTTTGCCTTAAGATGCAGTTTAAGATGAGTTTTGAACATGGAGTATGTAGGGCAATCTCTAATCACAACTGGTAGGCTATTCCAGTAGTTACCACCTTTTGATTTGAAATCTTTATTTCGAACATGCAATGAATACAAACAAACAATAACAAAAGCAAAACACAACTCAATCTACATGTTCGAAAAGGAGTAGGAAGAAGTATACACTTATTTAATCCTACCCCTCTTCCACTACTCAAATTAGTGTACTATTTTAAAATATAAAAAAGAAAAAAAAAATATATATAACCTTTAACAGAGAACAGTTTTTGCAAAGGTATAGTATACCGAAAAGGCACCTTACAGTCCCCTCTACTGATGGCCCTGGTGGTAATGCCAGTGTCTGCTTTCTGTTGGATGAACTCATTCAATGGGGGAGGGGCAAGTCCATGCAGAACCTTGTACATGAAGCAAGTATATTTGAAAACTTTGAAAATCTCTAAAACATTACAGTGATGAAATGAAATTGGTTTCCTATCAAAAACTTTTATGGCTTTTTTGTAGAGTAATTATATTGGTGTAAGAGTAGTGACATATGAAAGAAACAGTTGATAAAACAGTACTCGATGTGTGATAAAATCATTGAATGCAGAAACATCCTTGCAGCATTAACTGGCAGGCAGGGCCTGATCTGCCTGAAGTTTTTGATGTTAAACTTGACTGTGTTTGTCACTTTCTTCACATGACTTTTTGAAGGTCAATGTAGAGTCCAAGATACTTGAATTAATGTACAATGTCCAGCTCCGCCTCTCCCAGAAACACATTAGAGTGAGTGACTTATACTGGTGACTTTGTGAACATCATACACACTGTTTTCTTGGTGTTAAGTGAAAGACATGCTTTTGTTAGCCAGTCTTGAATGAGACATGAGACATCAGTGAATGAGATTCACGTTTCCTCCCAACCGCGAGTAGGCCTAGAAGCGCAGAAATGGAGAACACAAAAAAAGAAAGGGTGGAGCTGAAAAAGCTAGAATTAAAAAACTAAAATTGCTAGTAAAAGACGCAGAATAATGTTCTAAAATTACAGACATGTTTAGTAGAGGAAGGGCTGGCGTTAGAGTAGCTGCTGCTGCTAATGATGATGAAGTTCAAGTGGAAGGAACCAACAGTAACATGACAGGTGCGTGCAGTAGCCTAGTGCATATTCTACTGTTGGTGTCTGCCGGTTCATGAGGGCTAGCTAGCCTATACTAGCTCTTGCAGTGATTTCAGTCATTCTATTACAAGACAATGTGCTTTCCCTATTCCTGATTCCTTACAGCACGTGGACGTAAATAGTCGTGACTCGTGAAGTTTTTTTCTCTGACTAAAAGTTTAGTTAGCAATGTTAGGACTAGTGCCCACCACAGCATCAGAAGCTAAAGTGCTAACCTAGAGAGCCAAGCAGAACCTAGGACGGGCTGCAAATTAATCGGCTACTAATATTATAATAGTAAATACTAAAATAAAATACTATTATGTTCCCTTCCAAATTTTCATGTTGATATAATATTGGTAATCTAATTGATTGAATTGATTAGTTGCCATTTTACATGCTTAAATAAGATGTACCTTAGAATTCCCAACTGTTAGCCATGTTCTCGATCTGTATATGATTAGTCTCATCTACATGTTTGTAAATAACCACAGCTAACTAGCTTAAGCTAACAACTAGGTCAACTACTACCCCGTAGTTAAACAAATGTGATTGCATATAACAGCTAACTGCTACAGCTAAGTTGGTAGTTAGCCTATTCCATTAATGTTGAATGTATTTATGAAGGTTGTTGATGGTGGTTGGCGCTGAATAGCAGACATGATTCCGTCAGTCTGCCACAGGGCAGCTGTGTTTGCTGATGCTGCTCACCACCACCAGTAGCATATGACTGTGTGAGTGTGAATGCAGACAGACAGACAGACAGACAGACAGACAGACAGACAGACAGACAGACAGACAGACAGACAGACAGACAGACAGACAGACAGACAGACAGACAGACAGACAGACAGACAGACAGACAGACAGACAGACAGACAGAAAGACACAGAGAGAGAGAGAGAGAGAGAGAGACAGAGAGAGTGAGACACAGAGAGAGACACACAGAGACACACAGAGAGAGAGAGAGACACACACACAGAGACACATACACAGAGAGAGAGAGAGAGAGAGAGAGAGAGAGAGAGAGAGAGAGAGAGAGAGAGAGAGAACACAGGCTCTTGGAATGGGTGTCTGGGAGGAAGTGGGGGGTCTTTCGATGTTGATTAAACGGCAAGCAACTAATGTCATGAGTGCCAAATTAAAGGAGAATAAATCCAATCTAACTGAAATTGTGTAGGACAGACCTTTCTATGGATCAAAACCTCAATATTATTATGGTGTAGTTAATACTTCATGTATCCTTAATCCCTAGGCTAATGAGGCACTAAGATGTTAGTAAAAATATGCCAATGACAGGAAGTAACGGTATATGTATGTGTGTGTGTGTGTGTGTGTGTGTGTGTGTGTGCACTGTGCACGAGTGCACATCTTGGGGCGGGGTGTAGATTTTGTCTCCCTGATGTTGACTCCTTAGCCACAGCCTTGGGTTGTTTAATACTGGACAAGTGTTTCATAACGGCCGTTGTGTGGGCCGGTTTCGGGGCCGGTGCGTGGGCCGGTGTGTGGGCTGGTGCGTCTGAATGTCCCGGGCTGAATTTGTGTCCCAGTCCGCCACTGCCTGAGTTCCATAGATGTTCCTAGCGGATGTTCAGTGCGGAGTCCTGGTTGGTCCGATTGTATCCAGCGTCTCCCTGTCCCTCCCCCGGGGGCCGTCCGTTTCACCTCTCCCAAACAAGCCTCCATGCTCCTCCGAACACTTCGCACTGCATCAAGTCCAGTCCGCGTGTTGGCCATGTTAGCTTGCAGCTCCTTCTCCAGCCAGGCCTCGCTGCGGTCCAACGTCTCGTCCGCCCGTATCCCCTCCTGCGCCATTTTCATCGTGTTAACTTCCATGTTAGCTTGCAGCTCCTTCTCCAGCCAGGTCTTGCTGCGGTCCAACATCCCGTTAGCTTGTATCACTTGCTGCTTCATATTCATCGTGCTAACCTCCATGTTAGCTTGCAGCTCCTTCTCCAGCCATGCCTCGCTGCGGTCCAACGCCTCACCAGCTTGTATCACCTGCTGCGCTACATTCATTGTGTTAACCTCCATGTTAGCTTGCAGCTCCTTCTCCAGCCAGGCCTCGCTGCAGTCCAACGCCACGTTAGCTTGTATTCCCAGACCCTTCTTCAACTCCTCCCTGAGTCCATCGATGTTGCCCTGGATGTTCCGCATGCTAGATTGGATAGCCATTGCGTTAGCCTGTATGCTAGCCAACACGCTAGCCTGCATGCTCTGCTTGTTAGCTTGTACGCTAGCTTGTATAGCTTGGTTAGCCATTACGTTAGCTTGTATGCTAGCTTGTAGCTCTTGGTTAGCTATTGGGTTGCTAGCTTGAAGCTCCGCTATCTCGCCCTGGATGTTCTGCGTGCTAGCTTGGATAGCTTGTGTAGCTAACGCGCTAGCCCATGTGTTAGCCTGCATGCTAGCTGTCCCCCGCTCCAAGCTAGCTATTAGCTCCTCTGCCCACCGCGGCATGGTCGCTTCTCTCTCGCTTTTTCTGGTGTTCATATTTCCTCTTCTCTTATATCCTTGAATTCGTTTTGAGTTGTATTACTTCCTCTTTTGATATTCATTGACCGGGAGCTCTTTCATGTGACTGCTCACCAGAACGTTGCAAACCGGAAGTACCACGATACATGTTTTTAATGATAATATAAGCATAAACAAAAATCTACTAAGGATCAATAGATGAACACCACAGGGAGATTGCCAGGGTGCTGCCTCCAGATGGCCGACACTGTCCGGGTAGCAGGAGCTCATCAGCAGGTCCCACATCTCTGTGTTGAGCTTCATCAGAAGGCTGACATGGAATGTTGCTCCTACCATTATAGTCCATGGGCCAGAACAGATTTCTGTACCACTCAAGGGAGCAAAATGTTTTATTTACTATTCCTAATTAGTATTAACTCAGTTTTAATAAGCTCACATTATAAAACTCCCGCCCCCTTTTAATTCCAACATTCCCAAATATCAAATAACCCAGACACAATCACAATGGTGCCTTTAACCTGTGTGCCCTCAAAACATATGTGCAGTGTCTTAGGTGCGGCTGGGTAGTGTAGAGGTCTTGCCTCAGTATGTGTCCTATCATCTTCCATCTTCCATCTCTCCTCCCTCCTCTCTCCTCTCTCCTCTCTCCTACCTCCTCTCTCCTCTCTCCTCTCTCCTCTCTCCTCCCTCCTCTCTCCTCCCTCCTCTCTCCTCCCTCCTCCCTCCTTTCTCCTCTCTCCTCTCTCCTCTCTCCTCTCTCCTCCCTCCTTCCTCCTCTCTCCTCCCTCCTCCCTCCTCTCTCCTCTATCCTCCCTCCTCTCTCCTCCCTCCTCTCTCGTCCCTCCTCCCTCCTCTCTCCTCTCTCCTCTCTCCTCTCTCTCCTCCCTCCTCTCTCCTCCCTCCTCTCTCCTCTCTCTCCTCCCTCCTCTCTCCTCCCTCCTCTCTCCTCCCTCCTCTCTCCTCTCTCCTCTCTCGTTTCTCCCTCCTCCCTCCTTCCTCCTCCCTCCTCTGTGGTCCTGTGAGCCTCTCTAGGGTGAGGGAAGGAAGGGAGTAACCTGTGACGGAGGTCAGACCAGAAGAGGTCAGCCCCTCCCCCTCTCCTCCCTCCTCTCTCATCTCTCTCCTCTCTCCTCTCTCTCCTCCCTCCCATCTCCTCCCTCCTCCCTCCTCTCTCCTCTCTCCTCTCTCCTCTCTCCTCCTTCCTCTCTCCTCTCTCTCCTCTCTCCTCTCTCCTCTCTCTCCTCCCTCCCATCTCCTCCCTCCTCTCTCCTCTATCCTCTCTCCTCTCTCCTCTCTCCTCCCTCCTCTCTCCTCTCTCCTCCCTCCTCCCTACAAGGTCTTCCACACGGAGGAGGTCAGGCCGCTGCTGCTGCTGCTGCAGGGAGTCAGACCGAGTGGACTCTGTGGTCCTGTGAGCCTCTCTAGGGTGAGGGAAGGAAGGGAGTAACCTGTGACGGAGGTCAGACGAGAAGAGGTCAGCCCCTCCTTCTCTCCTACCTCCTCTCTCCTCTCTCTCCTCTCTCCTCTCTCTCCTCCCTCCCATCTCCTTCCTCCTCTCTCCTCTCTCCTCTCTCCTCTCTCCTCTCTCCTCCCTCCTCTCTCCTCTCTCCTCCCTCCTCCCTACACGGTCTTCTACACGGAGGAGGTCAGGCCGCTGCTGCTGCTGCAGGGAGTCAGACCGAGTGGACTCTGTGGTCCTGTGACCCTCTTCAGGGTCAGACTGTACGTGGAGGAGGTCAGACCAGAAGAGGTGAGCCTGTACACTGACCCGGTGGTCCTGCTGTACACGGAGGAGGTCAGACCCAGTGGACTCTGTGGTCCTGTGAGCCTCTTCAGGGTCAAGCTGTGTCTCAGCTGTCTCCAGATGCCTGGTTATGGAATAACGGTGTCCAAGCTGTTAAGGAAACAAGCAAAAGCAAAATAATGTTAAAATCATGTTATTGACGATTTTTGACTGACTAAATATCTTTTAAATAGTGTTTGTCAATTCAAAATATTTAGTCAGTATGAAAGTCAAATGTGATCTGAATAGTGAGATTTTTTATTTATTTTTTTTAATTCTTTATTATTATTATTATCATTGAATTTTTGCTTGTTTAAACTGTGGATTGTTTGTTTCTTTTTATATGGTATAAATTATTATTTTGTGTAAATTAGGTTGTACGCCGACCATCAAGTAATACTTGTTTAGTTTAGAAATAAGGGGCAGGTAACTATAAGATTTATTCTTCTTCCTGCTCCTTTTGTCCATGGTATGGTGTTTATGATTTTGTATGGAAAAACTCTGATTGTATTGTTTCCATGTAGCAAATAAAACTCTGAATCTGAATCTGAATTTCATCCAGACAGATATTTGTTCATATAGGACTCTTCAGGTTCAAGCTGTGTCTCTTTCTTCACCAGGTGACATGTTGTTCCGCTCACAGCTCACACCGGAGAGAACAGAGATTTATAGTGAGGAATGTAGGGGAAAGGTAGGCCTATAGACCAAACTATAGGTCTAACTAACTAACTATAGAACTATACGGAGACCAGTGTCTCTTGACAACAACTCACGATTTAACTTTCTTTAGTCACTTATCCCTAATGCAGGCTATGGGGCAAAGGTCCCTTATTCCAAGGTCAAAGACACCAGAAGCAACCATTGTATCACTGCTATTGGATAAGATCAGATCTATTAGAGTTGACTTCAAATCACTTTAAATTAGGCCTGGTAGGCTCAGTAATCAGTTGGGTTAGGCTGAGATTACCACACAATAATCAGACACATCAGACTCAACCGATTCAGATTAAAATCACCCAAGATTTCTCAGATTTACCATATTGAGATTTAATCTGCCAATTTATCAAAAGCTCCAGATTCAGCAGAGGTGGGTCTATAAATCCCACTCACAACAACTGAATTACTAGGCCATAAATCTACCTTCAAAACAATACATTCAAAACCTATAGGTAACATGCAGTATATCTTTCTCTGGTGTATTTAAAACTGTCATGTCAGTAGGATTAGAAATTACCTTTTGTGTTATATCTTTAACTTAGGTTTGTGTGTCATTTAGCCCACCAGAATCAGTATGATATTATACACTATTGTTTCAGCTACCAGAGAAGAAAACAACAGGGCAAGATTCCATATATTACACATCTCTGCTTGTTTACTGAAATACTACATATATATTACACATCTCTGATTGTTTACTGAAATACTACATATATATTACACATCTCTGCTTGTTTACTGAAATACTACATATATATTACACATCTCTGATTGTTTACTGAAATACTACATATATATTACACATCTCTGCTTGTTTACTGAAATACTACATATATATATTACACATCTGATTGTTTACTGAAATACTATATATTACACATATCTGATTGTTTACTGAAATACTACATATATATTACACATCTCTGCTTGTTTACTGAAATACTACATATATATTACACATCTCTGATTGTTTACTGAAATACTACATATATATTACACATATCTGATTGTTTACTGAAATACTACATATATATTACACATATCTGAATGTTTACTGAAATACTACATATATATTACACATCTCTGATTGTTTACTGAAATACTACATATATATTACACATCTCTGATTGTTTACTGAAATACTATATATATTACACATCTCTGATTGTTTACTGAAATACTACATATATATTACACATCTGATTGTTTACTGAAATACTACATATATATTACACATCTCTGCTTGTTTACTGAAATACTACATATATATTACACATCTCTGATTGTTTACTGAAATACTACATATATATTACACATCTCTGATTGTTTACTGAAATACTATATATTACACATCTCTGATTGTTTACTGAAATACTATATATTACACATCTCTGATTGTTTACTGAAATACTACATATATATTACACATCTCTGCTTGTTTACTGAAATACTACATATATATTACACATCTCTGCTTGTTTACTGAAATACTACATATATATTACACATCTCTGATTGTTTACTGAAATACTATATATTACACATCTCTGATTGTTTACTGAAATACTACATATATATTCCACATCTCTGATTGTTTACTGAAATACTACATATATATTCCACATATCTGATTGTTTACTGAAATACTACATATATATTACACATCGCTGATTGTTTACTGAAATACTACATATATATTACACATCTCTGATTGTTTACTGAAATACTACATATATATTACACATATCGGATTGTTTACTGAAATACTACATATATATTACACATCTCTGATTGTTTACTGAAATACTACATATATATTACACATCTCTGATTGTTTACTGAAATACTATATATATTACACATCTCTGATTGTTTACTGAAATACTACATATATATTACACATCTCTGATTGTTTACTGAAATACTACATAATTATATATTACACATCTCTGATTGTTTACTGAAATACTACATATATTACACATATCTACTTGTTAGGTTACTTACTCGAACTAGTTGTTCCTCCTGCTCCCTGCGCCACGCTGGCCACGTCATGTGAGCCGCTTCGGGGTCACGCTGGAGGAAGTCATCAGAGAGGGACCCAGCCTCTTCGGGGTGAAGGTGGAGGAAGTCATCAGAGAGGGACCCAGTCTCTTCAAGCTGCTGCTGCTGCTGCTGCAGTGAGTCAGACCCAGTGGACTCTGTGGTCCTGTGAGCCTCTTCCAGCTGCTGCTGCTGCTGCTGCTGCTGCTGCTGCTGCTGCAGTGAGTCAGACCCAGTGGACTCTGTGGTCCTGTGAGCCTCTTCCAGCTGCTGCTGCTGCAGTGAGTCAGACCCAGTGGACTCTGTGGTCCTGTGATCCTCTTCAAGATTCATTATGGAATGAAGGTCTCCAAGCTGTTAAGGAAACAACCAAAAGCAAAAGAATGTTAAAATCATGTTATTGACGATTTGATCCAGACAGATATTTGTTCATATATGACTCTTCAGGTTCAAGCTGTGTCTCTTTCTTCACCAGGTGACATGTTGTTCCCCTCACAGCTCACACCGGAGAGAACAGAGATTTATAGTGAGGAATGTAGGGGAAAGGTAGGCCTATAGACCAAACTATAGGTCTAACTAACTAACTATAGAACTATACGGAGACCAAAGTGTCTCTTGACAACAACTCACGATTTAACTTTCTTTAGTCACGTATCCCTAATGCAGGCTATGGGGCAAAGGTCCCTTATTCCAAGGTCAAAGACACCAGAAGCAACCATTGTATCACTGCTATTGGATAAGATCAGATCTATTAGAGTTGACTTCAAATCACTTTAAATTAGGCCAGTGGTAGGCTCAGTAATCAGTTGGGTTAGGTTGAGATTACCACACACCTCTGTCCAATAATCAGACACATTATAGTCAACCAATTTAGATTAAAATCACCCAAGATTTCTCAGATTTACTATATTGAGAAATAAAATCTGCCAATTTATCAAAAGCTCCAGATTCAGGAGAGGTGGGTCTATAAATCACAATCACAACAACTGAATTACTAGGCCATGAATCTACCTTCAAAGCAATACTGTATACCATGGGTCAGCAACCTTTTTGACATGAAGTGCCAGTTTGAAATATAGTTGTAACTAGTGTGCCATATCAACAATATTCCATGCATCGTAATCAGGTATTTTTAATGATAATTTTTACATTGTTACATCATTATTGTTATTGTTATTATTAACAATATTATTATGATGGTTGTATCAACCCTAAATCTGAGTTGGGGGGGGGGGGATGCAGACAAACAGATGCATACAGTGCGACCATTTCACTCATATTTGCCCATTCATTTTTGGATACATCCAAAATGCCACGTGGGCTGCCTCCACCATCGGTGTGTACTGTACGTGTGCTGTACTGTACGTTAAACAAGACGAAAGTCTTTCTCTGGTCTGCATCCCCTTAACAATTGTATGTATTGAGCTGTACTGTACTGTAGGCTACCCATTCTGCAATCTGTTAATAAAGTTTTCAATCAATCAATCAATCAATCAATCAATCAATCAATCAATCAATCAATCAATCAATCAATCAATGCTGTGTCGTAGCTCCACCTACAGGCCTAATGGAGAACACCACAATGTGTGAATGAATGGGTGAATGTGAGGTCGCAAGACTACACTGTAAAAAAAAACAATAAGTTACCAGAACTTAAAAAGATTGAGTTCAGTTACTGTGCATTAAGGTTTTCAGTTTTCAATCCATAATAAGTTAACAGAAAAATAAGTACACAACCACATTATTTCAACCTAATAAAACTATGTTTATTGTCATTGTTTTAAGAACACAAGTTGACAGGGCGGTTAGGTGGCCGAGCGGAGATTGCGTTCGTCACCAACCCCGGAGCTGTGAGCTCACAGCTCCGGGGTTGTCACCAGCTTGGCTGGCCGTTCACACTAATACAATTGGCTGTATTAGAGGGTGGGAGAAGCTGGCGGGTGGGTCCGGGTCGTTGTAAACAGCGACTCCTACAGTTCGGTCGGGGCGCCTGCTAAGCGCGGATAGGACCTGAGGGGGATAGTGTGATCCTCCCACACGCTACGCCCTCTCAATGAGAATCCGCGCTGCCAGGTGAAAAGAAGCGGTGATTGGCTGGACGTGTGTCGGAGGAAGCACGTGGTAGCCTCCACTCTCCCAGATGATCTGACTGTGGGGGGTAAGTGCGCAGCGACCAGGAAGGGACTGGGAATTGGCATACGACTAACATTGGGATGGGAGAAAATCGGAGGAAAATGGAGGGAAAAAAAAATAAAAAAATAAAAAAATAAAAAAAAATAACACAAGTTGACTTGGTAATACTCACATTTTGAGTAAAAAGAAATGGCGTTGCCCTCTCCCTTTTAACATGTGCAATGTTCAAATGAAATAGAAAAATAAAGAATACAATTTGTTGATTAATCCCAGTGGTCACAATGGTGACCGTAATAATGTTTTTGTTATAAGGCTCTGAAAATGTTACTGAATGATGTATCAATGTATTTCACTTTAAGCTGCACACCGGAGCATCTTTTAATCCAGCTGTTTGCTGTTCTCTGATATTTTCTGACATTTCGTTGATGCGTCGCTCGACACTTCGAGCTGACATGGGGATATCTTTTATCCTTGATTTGATTGTCTCTTTGTTTGGCAAGCCTTCAAACAAAACATCTGAGCTACAGAGAAAAGCCTCCTTGATATACTCGCCATCAGTGAATGGCCTTCCACATTATCACATAGCTCAAGTTCAAGTTCAAGTTTCTTTAATAGTTGTCATACAAAAGTACAGAATACTTTTATACAAAATGCTTCTTACTGTTACGCTCCAGAGACTGTGCTAGACAAGATAAGTATGAAATAAAATAGTATAGCATGTAAATTAGAAGTAAAAAAAAAGAGGTCACAGTGTTCAGTATAGACATATGTACAATGTTCGATGCAGAATAGAAGTAACTGAGTTACCATATAATATACAATATACTATGCAGTGTACTAATATACAATACTTTATAGTGCAAAGCAGAAATGAGATGAGGTACAATTTAGGTACAATTTACAGTAAGGTGTACAAGTTGTAGTGCAAATCCTTTATCAATAAATATAAAGTGTGTTTAGGTGATCTAAAGTGTGTTGTTTGTTTAAAGTGAGTGTGTGCGTGTGGATGTGTGTGCTGTGTGCATTTGATGGTTGTTGTATAGTGTTTATTGTTCGTTGAGCAGCCTGATGGCCTGGGGATAGAAGCTTCTTCTGAGTCTTTCTGTGCTCGCCTTGAGACTCCGGTATCGCTTGCTTGACCGCAGCAGTTCAAAGAGGCAGTTGTTCGGGTGGCTGGAGTCCTTGATGATTCTCTTAGCCTTACCCCTGCACCGCTTGTTGTAAATGTTCTGGAGGGTGGGGAGCCCCCCTCCAATTGTGCGTTCGGCTGAACGTGTCACTCTTTGTAGTCTGCTTCGGTCTTGTGCAGTGCTATTCCCAAACCAGAAGGTGATGTTGCCAGTCAGGATGCTCTCTATTGTACATGAGTAGAAGTTCTTAAGGATCTTCTGACTGACTTGGAACTTCCTTAGGCGCCTGAGGAAGTAGAGGCGTTGTCGTGCCTTCTTCATAACACTGTCAATATGTGTGGTCCATGTCAAGTCCTCGGATATGTGGGCTCCGAGGTACTTAAAACTGTTCACTCTCTCAACCGGTGCCCCGTCAATGCTGAGGGGGCTGTAGTCCTTGACCCCCGACCTCCTAAAGTCCACAATCATCTCTTTTGTTTTGCTGACGTTCAGGGAGAGGCTGTTCTCCTGGCACCATCCCGCCAGGACCTTGACCTCTTCCAGGTAGGCCCTCTCGTCATTTGCAGAGATCAGGCCCACCACTACTGTGTCGTCAGCAAATTTGATGATTGTGTTGTTACTCCGCTGAGCCACACAGTCGTGTGTGTACAGGGAGTAGAGGAGGGGACTCAGAACACAGCCCTAGGGGGCCCCTATGTTGAGGGTGATGGATGAGGAGGTGCAGTTGCCTGCTCTCACCACCTGGGGTCTGCCCGTCAGGAAGTCCAAGACCCACTGGCAGAGGTCATAGTTCAAGCCCAGGTCCCTGAGTTTGGAGGGGACTATGGTATTGAATGCCGAGCTGTAGTCGATGAATAGCATTCTCACATAGTTCCCCTTCCTCTTGTCCAGGTGTGATGCTGCTGTGTGCAGCACATGGGCTATGGCGTCCTCCGTGGACCTGTTGGGGCGGTATGCAAATTGCAGGGGGTCCAGGTTGATGGGGAGGGAGGAGCAGATGTAGCCCTTTACTAGCTTCTCAAAGCACTTCATGGCTATGGAGGTGAGAGCTACAGGGCGGTAGTCGTTGAGGCAAGCAGGCTTGGATTTTTTAGGTACAGGGATGATAGTGGACTTCTTCAGGCAGGTGGGGATGACAGCCTGTTCTAAGGACAGGTTAAATATGTCAGTGAATACCGGGGCCAGTTGGTCGGCACAGCCTTTTATGACGTGGCCGGGGATGCCGTCCGGTCCTGCTGCCTTCCTGATATTAACTTTTTTAAAGGTCCGCCTCACCTCATGCTCTGTCTCCATCAGCAGACCCCCCCCCCCCCCCCATTGCCGTGGCTTGTAGGCTGGTGTTGTTATTAACAGCCTCAAACCTCGCATAGAAGGTATTGAGATCATTTGCTAAGGAGATGTCACTGTTCAGTTTGAGGGAGGTGCCTTTGTAGTCTGTCATCGTTTTGAGGCCCTGCCACATAGCCCTGGAGTCAGCCTGTTCAAACTGAAGTTCAATTTTATCCCTGTAGCGCCGTTTTGCCTCTATTACTGTCCTCCTTACGTTGTATCGCGCCACCTTGTGGTCATTCATGTTGCCTGCCACCAGGCCGGCGTTGTATGCTTTGGTGCACGCTTTCAGAGCTTCACGGACGGATTTGTCTACCCAGGGCTTTTGATTTGGGTAAACTTTAATTATGGTAGTGGGGATTGTTTCCTCCACCAAAGTACGAACAAAGTCCAGCACTGTCTCCGTGTAGTCATTGATGTTATCTGTGTCACGGAACACGTTCCAGTCTGTGCACTCAAGCGCAGCTTGGAGCGTCTCCTCTGACTCCACATCCCATTTCTGCACCTCTTGTGAGACTACCGGAGTGCTCTTGATCCTTTGTTTATATTTTGGTGAAAGAAAAATGGCCGCATGATCAGATTTTCCAAAGCCGCTAGCAGAATGAGCCTTGTATCCACCCTTGAATTGCGTGTAACAGTGGTCTAAAATGTTACCAACTCTGGTGTTACAAGTCACATGCTGATAGAAGTCCGGCAATACCTTTCTCAGATTGGCGCTATTGAAATCACCCACAACCACAATAGCAGCGTCAAGGTTCGCTGACTGGAGTTTGTTTACCTCGTCGTGGAGCTTGGAGAGCGCGTCACCAGTGTTTACTTGTGGTGGAATATACACCCCGACCAGGATGATCGACGTTAGCTCCCTCGGGAGGAAGAAAGGTCGACACTTGATGGATATATATTCCAGGTTGGGGGAGCAGTGGCTCGATAGTTCCTTCACGTTGGCTGGATCGCTCCAATTGTTGTTCAACATGAAGGCTATTCCACCTCCACGCTGTTTGCCGGATTCTACTGTTCTATCCTTGCAGTGAATGAAGAAGTGTTCGGCCGGTTGGATGGCGTGGTCTGGGACATCCGGCGTGAGCCACGTCTCGTTTAAATCTTGCACATGGCCTCGCATTTCTCCCAGACGGCACTGCACACACACACACACGCACACACACACACACACACACGCACGCACGCACGCACGCACGCACGCACGCACGCACGCACGCACGCACGCACGCACGCACGCACGCACGCACACACACACACACACACACACACACACACACACACACACACACACGCACGCACGCACGCACGCACACTTGGTGAAGCACAAATTATTATATTATATTATATATTAAATTATATTTTTAAAACATCCCCAAGGCTGCAACACCCCCATTCCTCCCAGGTGTCAGGCTCCTCATTCGCTTCCATTCATTTTGGGGACCATGTTTAAATATCATACTTCTGAAGTATAAACAAACTATACTGTTGTGACGATTTCAATAAAACAGACCATTCTGAGTCAATGGTACATGCTTGTACAACTTTACAAGCAAAACTGTACATTGGAATATCGAGGGAAACGTGAATAAGAGCAGCACGGTGAAAACAAGCTGCTGAACCTCAGCCTCTCTGTCAAACATCAGCCACAACACCTGATTACTTCAGGGCCCCGTTCCATGTACCTGGATAACTGAGTTAGCCGGATAACTTTAGCTGGATAACTGGGTTAGCCGGACTTTCCGGTTTCATGTACGTGGATTTTCCAGATCACCATGCCAACAGATCCAAAAGTTTGAGCCTGCTCGAAAGCAGAGTTCAAGTTCAAGTTAGCCCGATCACGCAGAGCCACGCCCCCGCAAAGAAGTGACAGCTCGTTTCCTGAAACTATTCCCACAGTCTACGATCTGCATTATACCATTCTGAATTACGTTTTTGTGCTCCATTCTTCCAGAGGGGGCTTTTGAAATGTAAAATAGACCCAAAATGCTGATATTAAATTCACTTTGTCCTAAATAATGCACGTTATATATACCGTGGCGACGGTGGCGCTCGCTCGTGCGATGTACACAAAAATGTGGTTATTTTAATTGTAACTGGGATTAAGATGTCTGATGAGATGCGCTGTTTGACGGATTTGAGAAATTGAATGAGCCGTTGACGTCACATGAATGAATGAGGATAAAGAAATAAAACTTCATTCAAAATAAGGAATATTCTAAACACGGGTCTCTCGTTCATTAATGTATAAACAATGAATTTATCCCATCTGGCACAGTGGCCCAGCGGTAGTGCTCAAGCCTGCCAACCTTGCGACCCGGGTTCAAATCCTGGTGTTTCCAATATGATTTTTTTGAATATAATATTAATGATTATACGCCAAAGTAGCCTGGTTTTAAGTTAAAATATTATAAATCTACATGCATTGAGGATGTCATTATTTATATAGCTCTCAACGTGCACCAAATTGAATTATTCCTATATTGCAAAAAAAAGGAGACAACTAGGGTCTTGAACCCCGGTCGTCCGTGTGAAAGTCAAAAGAACAACCCGTTAGACCACATTGGAGATAAGTTAAAGATTGACTATACATCAATCAATGGGCAAGAGGGCCGTATCGTAATTCTGTATAACAGTTAACTAGTTATTTTCGCTAGCAAGATCTCATTTGATTATTCAATCCAGCAGGCAAGTTTAAAGAAATATAATCTGATTGATTGAGGTAATGAGGGACTTAGAATTAGCCTATAGATAACGCATTTAACTTGTCGGCGAGGCGATTGAGCCGTATTGCAATCTGTCAATAAAGTCTTAAATCAATTAATCAATCAATGCCGTTGAGAATCAGGGTCTCTGCCATCGATACGTGCTGGCTTTTCACCTAAAACGGCCGCGCGCATTTAGCCTGACTCGCAAGTCTGGCTTGAGTTAACGAGACTGAATCCACCTTTGTGAAACAGGAAAATCCCGGCTTCGAACATCGGGTTAACTGAAGCTGGATAATGGACATCTTGATCGACTTAGTTGAACCACGTACATGAAACAGGGCCCAGGAACCAATTTTATCTGAAGGAGCTTCCATAACCTTCTGACAAACTTCCTGAGAAACATCCGCCTGGCCCCAGACTTCTGGAACAGCTGGTGACCAGACAGACACTGATAGAACCCCTTTCTCAGTCTCCTCTAACATGTATTTACCACCTTCCTCTGCACGAGGCCACAGATGGGTTTTATGTAACACAAGGACAATTACGTGGGTAATTCGGCCACACACGTCACTGACACACTGGACGCAGCGGCCCAATATATATATATATAGTTTAAATCCACTCACCATTTGATGTACTTCTTTATGAGGAAAGTGTCCCTCCCATCTGATCACTTGTAAATTAAATCCATCCTTTGATATTTTCTGATGAAACGTTCAATGACCTCCTCTGCTTGCAAACAGTTGCAAATCAGGCAATGCAACAAACAGCAGTCTTTTGTGATCTAATCGATCCTTCATTTGCGTGAGGATGCTGTCGAAATCCACTAAACATTGTTCTGTTGATGCGTGACACACGTTCCATTTTCGGGACTCCGACTCCGACAGGTGGTCACTCAGACAGTCACCCAAGCGATTGCCAAAGCAGTGCACTCATCAAAGCTGTGGGCTCACCTATGCCATCTTCCTCTTCTTCTTCTTTTTCTTCCTCTGGGTGAACGTTTCGATGACTTAGCTATTAGCTAACGTTAGCTACAACAAGTTAGCTTACAGTCCAAGACGGCACGTTCACGTCAATAGACCTATCGCTAAGCCCTTTGAAAACTCGGACAAACAAAGTCGACCGTGAATGACTGTTGATGATGGTCGCAGGTAGCCCCTTTCCTGACTGTGATGCAAGTCTTGGGGGGGGGGGGTGCAAAAAAAAAAACTCAGAGCGTGTTTTTATAGTCACATATTTGTCATGTGTAGGTGGGTTTTCCAGCAAACTCACCACTCTCGCTGCCGTTGAATTCGTAAGGGCTGCTACCACATAGTAGTACTTGGTGGCATCCGCGGTAATATTCCTGAGAGCGAATTGGGCTTCGGCTTGCGCGAACCAAGCGTTGGCACTCTGCACAGCTTGAGTGAAACTGCGTTCAAAGTTCTGCGATCTGCGTTCTGTTGTTCAGTTGACATGTTCGATATAATCTCCGAAATACGTCCAAGGGTCACAAATGTAGGAATGCAGTAATGATAGCATAGACGGAGTCGTGTTCCGATGCAAAAACGCTAGTTTATTACGCACAAACAACACTTCGATTCAACTTTCACTGTCTCTCTTTAACTACGTCATCCCCCGCTAAGGGTCATGGGAGATGTAGTAAACACCACAAGGCTAGAATGCCGTGAATTATGTCCCAGTAAGTAGCCACTACACGCAAATCATTAATCATACATCCAAAATAGCATACGTTTATTATTATACACGATGATGATACAGCTCCCAGGGGAGCTTTAGAGACCCCCAGGGGAGCTGATGTCTGATCTAGGGGAGCTATAGCGGACCTAGCTCCCCCCGTGGATCGCACCCTGTTCACAGTCACGAAAGGGGCTAGGCCGCGGGAGATTTACCACAGCAGGTAATAGACCTGTTTTTTAAAGATAACACAAATATTTAATCTAGAAGCAGACAGAGAGGGTTACAATATGCAGTGGAAAAGTACGTTCATGAGATACACATTTACCTTAGACCTCCATGGCGATGCAAGCATTAGCTATATATAATGTTAGCTAGCTACTCTCAAGCATTACTTACAGTTGACTTGATTGAAGATTACAAGAACTATGACGATAATCCATGATTACTACCATTGCTGATACATTTTAGTGGAGAGGGGAGCTATATTCAAGTAGCAGCTAGTACGAGCAGTGTTCTCAAACAGTAGCCTATTTCTTTTCTCCCCTTCTCACATAGGGCACCAGGGTACTGTGCACACATCATTGGGCTCATGTACAGTTTAGACATTTCTCGTGCATAAAATGAAGACACTGCCTCCTGTACAAGTCAGCCACAGCAGTGGCATAAACCCAGAGGGAAGAAGGTAGCAGGCCAGCCTATAACCTCTGCAGTGGTGGCAAAAGCCAAACTGAACCGCAAACGGAGACCAGTGATCCCCACCTACACTCCTAACAGGTAGTTTCAAAGCACAATAAAAACACAGATACATTTGGTAATAAAGGCAAAATGGTGCTCATTCAGTTTATTGAAAAAAAATTATTGCACCGTCATGCAGTTTGATGTGAAAGAATAATAGCCTAGGCACAACATCCGATACATTTCTACAGTGAATAGTTAATACTATGCATAACACAGTTAACCGTAACATGTATCTTTCTGCCTTTAGGAAAGTCAGGAATCAGTGAGGAAATATATAAGACACAGAGGAATGAGAGGCACACCTACATTGTTAACCAGACCCCTATAGGTAGCAGTAGGTGGAAAGGACTACCCTGTTGGTTGTGGCTTGAGCTATCAGGTAATGGTATTCTTGGCTGGAAGTTAGACAACATGCTCACAACATACCAGATCTGGTTGATGTTTGTCAACCTTATGTTAGGGATCCTCTCTGACACAATTTTAAATGTATTTATCTTTGATATAGCACGTTCAACATGTATCCTGTGTGCAGCCACTTTTTTTTGTCAGGCAGGCATCTGTAGAGGGCATCTGCCTTTTTCCTCTGACGAAGGGTGGGATGTTTATTTCAAGTCCAATTTCTTGTAGGTCATTTTCAATTAAAAATCCTTTATCTACCATAAGCCCATCCCCTTCCTGCCATGTTTAAGCAGATTTTTCATTGGCTTAATAAAGTTGCTCTGCCTAACAATTTTTTTTGTCAGACATAGATCCAGTGAAAAGAGTTGAACAAAATATTACAGAACCTCGTGGATCACATGCTATGAGGGATTTCAATGTGTTTGCAGACTTGTAGGTTGAGTAGCTTTGGAAGTTGGGGTTTGAATTTTTAACTCTGTACAGTCTAATATTGCCATTGTTGTAGGAAATTCCTCTCTGTACTTTCCTGGCATTTGTGCCATTATTATGTCTCTATGAGGCCATGCGGGTAGTTCCCCTAGAACTGTGAACATGTAGTCCAGTCCACCCATGCATTGAACAAAGTACCAACACTTCGTTCATCAATCATAAATCTAAATGCCAAATCTTTTAAATCATGATTTTGTCTCAGTTTCATAAGAACAAGCAAGAGCTGCACACGCAGGGGCATTGTGTTAATTTGCCAATCACTTCTGCTATAAATGGGACTGAAGTTTGCTGTGCTGTTTCACTGCTAGGTATACTAAACACAGTACATAGATTATTGAATTGTTCATAAGTGAATCCAGTGGCATATTTGAAATAGGCTGGTACATAGGCTGTTCTGCAAGACCTCTGGTGTTAATCTATTTGGTACTTGATTATGTCTCAGAACAGTATTTATACTCGTCAGTGATTCGATTTGTGCTTGTTGATTTCTCAATCGTTCATCTCGCTCCTCTTGTCCACCTTCTTCCATTTGGGGGAGGCTGCTCCACAGGCCGGCAGAAGTGCTTTGAGGAGAAAAGACAGTTAGCAAGTGTTAAGTTAGCTAAAAACACCAGCTAACTAGCGAGGAAGAAAAGTCAGACAGCAAATTAATGACAGCAAGTTGATGTTGATAACACTGTAGCTAGCTAGCTAGGATAACACCAGCTAGCTAGCTAGCTTGCAGCTAACGTTAGCTAACTAATAGTTTTGTCTAAGTTTCTAATACATGCCGTCAAATATTATGTCTTTATGAATTGACCTTACCTTTGAGCAAACATAAGTGTCCTTGGAAATGGTCTTCACATTCAGTTGTGTATGTGGTCGACCGCTTGCATTTGTCGAGTTTACTTTTGGGCTTCGGAAAAGGTACAAAATATACTCCTCCATCCAGTCTTTCAGGGTACCTGGTGTCTGAATTACAGGTACCCCACGCACAGCGTTTCACCATCAGATATTAACTAGATAATAAACATAGAAACTGAACTCTTCACAGTGGTTTCGATCACAGACGTTTGGTTTGATGCGCCCCACAAATGGCTTTTCTGTTGATGTCTGAGTTTTCTGCCAGCGAGGATTTTTGCTGTGATATGATTGGACAAATTCTATTTGGGGCGTGGTTTAGCGACAGGTCTATTACACTACTTCAACTGAGATAAAAAAAAATATATATATATATTATTATTATTTTTCTTTTTTGTATTTTTTTTGTATTATTTTTTAAACATAACATAAAATTAGACACACAAGCATTAACAGTAAACATCCAATAAAATCACCATTTAAATAAATGTAGTATACGAGATATATACCTAATTCTTGCTATCTAATACCCTACATATGCTCTCGCTCGCTCACATCCCCCCCCCCCCCCCCGGACCCCCACTTGGACAATCCATCCATTATCATTCGTTCCTAACCAGGCACTACAATTCATATGCTAGTGTTTATTCTCTCCACCACTTCTAACCAGATTGCAATTTTGGTTTCACTGACACCTAAAATTCTTTAAAAAAAAAAGAGAAAAAAAAAAAAAATATATATATATATATATATATATATATATATATATATATATATATATATATATATATATATATATATTATATATATATATATATATATATATATATATATATATATATATATATATATATATATCATCAAATGATGCACAATAAGTTCATGAACAATTGAATAAAGATCTTAAAATTATAATTATTATATTAGGCAAATTAATCTTCTTTTCTCTAACGTTATGTCAGTCTCTTTCAAATCAAGTTGCACACAGAGTCAATAGGGTCCAGCTGCAGTTCCGTATCATTAGCTGGCACCATTCTCTGATTGGATCTCAAGGTTGTCAACACAATGTAACACGGCGTGAACGGCAATCAATCAAGTGTGCTAAGCCTCACTAGCCGCCTTTTTTTCCCTTTTTCTCAAATACCCTATTTTGATTGGATTATTAGATTCTTAAACCTTGCCCAGTGCACCAAATTTGCAGTGACTGATTGACAGCTGACAGCCTGACCAGCATCAATGTGTTATGGGATCAGGGTCAGAGAGCTGTCACTTGGACATTTTTGAAGAAAAGAAAATTCACTGGCATTGTTTTTTTCACAGAGGAAACATTTCGAATAAAAAATAATAAAAAGATGTAATAATATTTTTTTGTTGTCTGTATACTAGTGAAGCACTGCCTCACTAGTAGTCATGCAATAACCTCCACTGCTGCACACGCTCACACTCAACGGTCACTTTACACAATGAAAAGAACGGGAGTGGTTCTTGTATAGTAAATGGAGTAGATGGATATAGCAAGATAACATAAGGATATATAGTATAACTGTATATTGTATAGTATTGTATAGTAGTGTACATAAGACCCAGTGCCTCATCCGTAGCTAACACTGTATTTCACTATCGCAGGACCTTAGCATGTCTTTTACCATGCATTTTTTTTTTTTACTTTATGTACATTATACCTGTTATGTCTTATTCTTATTACTTTTATTATTGCACAATCGCTGCAGGCATGACCACACGCATTTCACTGTATGCCTTGTATGCCGGGGCAAATAAAACTCTTGACTTGACTTGACTTGACTTGACTTGACTTGACTTGACTTGAATACATTCAAAACCTATAGGTAACATGCAGTATATCTTTCTCTGGAATATTATATATTATATATAACTGTCATGTTAGTAGGATTAGAAATGACCTTTTCTGTTATATCTTGAATTTAGGTTTGTGTGTCATTTAGCCCACCAGAATCAGTATGATATTATACACTATTGTTTCAGCTACCAGAGAAGAAAACAACAGGGCAAGATTCCATATGTGGACCTGACACCAACGTCCATGGAGAACACTCCACCAGTTCTGGCTGGTGTAGAAGTAGTCGAAGAGCAGCAGGAGAATACAGGGCAAGCTGTGGTGGAACCTTCGTTTTTAATTAATCCTCAATTTGAATAAAATGATTAATCTGATTAAATGACTCTTTTTTCTTTTATTAAATCAACTTTCCAGCCCCCTGTCAACTGTCAAATGATGTCAACTGTCAACCTGAATTAACATTCAGTATTCAATATTGTCTGATTCAATATTAACATTCAGTATTCAAGTAGAACAGCTAGCTAGCCGTTGTGGACACTCACCTTTCCACAGCAAAACGGTAGGCAAGGCACCTTGGTTGAGAAATGCAGGCTTCAATCTATGTTGTTTAGTCTATCTCAGTACTGTTCAGTACTGTTCAAAGATGCACAATGAGATCTTCTGAGAAAATGTTTGCATAGATACACAAATGTTCTAGAATGTTTGATTATGACATCATACTGTGACTTCACAAATGTTCTAGAATGTCCTATTATGACATCATACTGTTACATCACAACAGAACATGTTTGAATCCATTTGAATAATATAAATAATATGTATGGTAAGTATTGTATTCAAACTTCGTCAGGGTTCTTCGAACGGATGTTCGAACCTTCGCTTTTAATAAAAAATATAAACATTTTTAATTTTTATTATATCTTTTTTTCTTTTTTTCCCCCTCAAACTCAAACCTCAATTGGAATAGTGATTCAAACTTCATTAGGGTTTTTCGAACGGACGTTCGAACCTTCGTTTTTAATTAGAAAATAAAAATAAAGTAAAATATTCACATGTTTTTTTTATAAATTATTTTTTATATCCTCAAACTAAAACCTCAATTTGAATAAAGTGATTAATCTGATTAAATTAGTCTTTTTTCTTTTTATTAAATCAACTTTCCAGCCCCCTGTCAACTGTCAATGATGTCAACTTGTGAGTGTAATTTCATAAGTTATCCCCATGAAGTTATGCTTATGCTTGCTACAAGACTCTTGCTACAAGACTCTTGCTACAAAACACTGCAGCCATTCATTATACTCAGAAAATCATGAGCAGGCGTGATAAGGTTTGCAACATCCAAGGTCAGCATGTTCCTGGGAGAGGGGCCCGATCAGAGCTATCCTCCCAAATCTAAACGAACCAATGATACATCTCTATTCCATATGTTCATAAACTAATACACTTAGCTCTGCTACAGCCACGCCAGGACAGTGAGAGAGTCTGAGGGTATTCATCTGTCTGCACCGGCGGGACGGGCCAGCGTCCTCCAGGCATTTCACGCAAACGTCACTACAATCAGGGATAAGCAGGAGAGGAGCCGTCTGAATAGTTCATTGTGTGTGTGTGTGTGTGTGTGTGTGTGTGTGTGTGTGTGTGTGTGTGTGTGTGTGTGTGTGTGTGTGTGTGTGTGTGTGTGTGTGTGTGTGTGTGTGTAGTCACAACTACTTTGATATTTACTTTAGTGTGTGTGTGTGTGTGTGTGTGTGTGTGTGTGTGTGTGTGCGTGTGTAGTCACAACTACTTTGATATTTACTTTAGTGTGTGTGTGTGTGTGCAGATATATGATACATTTATCTCCATTAGAGGTATGGTATGGTATATGGTATCAGGTATCAGATTTTAGCATTAGGGAAATTATCTGATAGATACCCTGATAACAGACTTATATCTGATGCTGTGTTTTAGCCTGATAACAAACCCATATGATGCTGTGTTTTAGCCTGATAACAGACCCATATCTGATGCTGTATTTTAGCCTGATAACAGACCCATATCTGATGCTGTGTTTTAGCCTGATAACAGACCCATATCTGATGCTGTGTTTTAGCCTGATAATAGACCCATATCTGATGCTGTGTTTTAGCCTGATAACAGACCCATATCTGATGCTATGTTTTAGCCTGATAATAGACCCATATCTGATGCTGTGTTTTAGCCTGATAACAGACCCATATCTGATGCTGTGTTTTAGCCTGATAATAGACCCATATCTGATGCTGTACTTTAGCCTGATAACAGACCCATATACATTTCAAGTCTTGCTAGAAAAAGAGATTGTTGATCTCAAGTGACTACCTGGTAAAATAAAGGTTAAATACATCATTTGAACTATTTATCTTCTGGAAATGTATCATAAAGTGTTCCTTTTATCACAACTATAATAGTCATATTTGTTTTGAATGCTTAACTAAATAGTTTTTCCCTCCTAGCAATTTGTGTTAATATTATTCTTGTTGATATTATTATTATCTAGATTCTACCGCTCCTTGTTGGGCTATGTTTTAAACTTGACTTTGTGTTGAAAAGGGGTCTGTGTATTTAGCCTTCAGTTACTGTTATGTCCAGGAGTCCAGTAGTTCAAGTTCAAGTTCAAGTTCTTTAATAGTTGTCATACAGAAGTACAAATACTTTCATACAAAATGCTTCTTACTGTTACGCTCCAGAGACTGTGCTAGACAAGATAGTATCAAATAACATAATATAGCATGTAATTTAGAAGAAGAAAAATGAGGTCACAGTGTTCGGTATAGACATATGTACAATGTTCTGAGTTACCATATAATATACAATACTATGCAGTGTACTAATGTACAGTACTATCTAGTGCAAAGCAGAAATGGGATGAGGTACAATTTTAGGTACAATTTACAGTAAGGTGTACGAGTTGTAGTGCAATCCTTCATCAATAAATATAAAGTGTGGGGAGTGGGTGCTACAGTGTGTTTGTTTAAAGTGGGTGTGTGCTATAAAGTGTGTGGAGTGGGTGCTACAGTGTGTTTGTTTAAAGTGAGTGTGTGCGTGTGGATGTGTGTACTATGTGCGTTTGGTGGTTGTTGTTGTGTAGTGTTCGTTTATTGTTCGTTTAGCAGCCTGATGGCCTGGGGATAGAAGCTTCTTCTGAGTCTTTCTGTGCTCGCCTTGAGACTCCAGTATCGCTTGCCTGACCGCAGCAGTTCAAAGAGGCAGTTGTTCGGGTGACTGGAGTCTTTAATGATTCTCTTAGCCTTGCCCGTGCAACGCTTGTTGTAAATGTTCTGGAGGGTGGGGAGCCCCCCTCCAATTGTGCGTTCGGCTGAACGTGTCACTCTTTGTAGTCTGCTTCGGTCTTGTGCAGTGCTATTCCCAAACCAGGAGGTGATGTTGCCGGTCAAGATGCTCTCAATTGTACATGAGTAGAAGTTCTTAAGGATCTTCTGACTGACTTGGAACTTCCTTAGGCGCCTGAGGAAGTAGAGGCGTTGTCGTGCCTTCTTCACAACACTGTCAATGTGTGTGGTCCATGTCAAGTCCTCGGATATGTAGGCTCCGAGGTACTTAAAGCTGTTGACTCTCTCAACCGGTGCCCCGTCGATGCTGAGGGGGCTGTAGTCCTTGACCCCCGACCTCCTGAAGTCCACAATCATCTCCTTTGTTTTGCTGACGTTCAGGGAGAGGCTGTTTTCCTGGCACCATCCCGCCAGGACCTTGACCTCTTCCAGGTAGGCCCTCTCGTCGTTGGCAGAGATCAGGCCCACCACCACTGTGTCGTCAGCAAATTTGATGATTGTATTGCTACTCCGCTGAGCCACACAGTCGTGTGTGTACAGGGAGTAGAGGAGGGGACTCAGAACACAGCCCTGGGGGGCCCCTATGTTGAGGGTGATGGATGAGGAGGTGCAGTTGCCTGCTCTCACCACCTGGGGTCTGCCAGTCAGGAAGTCCAAGACCCACTGGCAGAGGTCATAGCCCAAGCCCAGGTCCCTGAGCTTGGCTATGAGTATGGAGGGGACTATGGTATTGAATGCCGAGCTGTAGTCGATGAATAGCATTCTCACATAGTTCCCCTGCCTCTTGTCCAGGTGTGATGCTGCTGTGTGCAGCACATGGGCTATGGCGTCCTCCGTGGACCTGTTGGGGCGGTATGCAAATTGCAGGGGGTCCATGTTGATGGGGAGGGAGGAGCAGATGTAGCCCTTTACTAGCTTCTCAAAGCACTTCATGGCTATGGAGGTGAGAGCTACAGGGCGGTAGTCGTTGAGGCAAGCAGGCTTGGATTTTTTGGGTACAGGGATAATAGTGGACTTCTTCAGGCAGGTGGGGATGACAGCCTGTTCTAAGGACAGGTTAAATATGTCAGTGAATACTGGGGCCAGTTGGTCGGCACAGACTTTTAGGACGCGGCCGGGGATGCCGTCCGGACCTGCTGCCTTCCTGATATTCACTTTTTTAAAGGTCCGCCTCACCTCATGCTCTGTTACCCTGAACACTGCGCCTCCATCAGCAGCCGACCCCCCCCCCCCCCCCATTGCCGTGGCTTGTGAGCTGGTGTTGTTATTACCAGCATCAAACCTCGCATAGAAGGTATTGAGGTCATTTGCTAAGGAGATGTCACTGTTCAGTTTGAGGGAGGCGCCTTTGTAGTCTGTCATCGTTTTGAGCCCCTGCCACATAGCTCTAGAGTCAGCTTGTTCAAACTGGAGTTCAATTTTATCCCTGTAGCGCCGTTTGGCCTCTGACACTGTCCTCCTTACGTTGTATCGCGCCACCTTGTGGTCATTCATGTTGCCTGCCACTAGGCCGTCGTTGTATGCTTTGGTGCGCTCTCTCAGAGCTTCACGGACGGATTTGTCTACCCAGGGTTTTTGATTTGGGTAAACTCTCATTGTGGTAGTGGGGATTGTTTCTTCCACCCTAGTACAAACATAGTCCAGCACTGTCTCCGTGTAGACATTAATGTTATCTGTGTCGCGGAACACATTCCAGTCTGTGCAGTGAAACACAGACCGGAGCGTCTCCTCTGACGTCAAATCCCATTTCTGCACCTCTCGCGAGACTACGGGAGTACTTTTAATTCTCTGTTTGTACTTTGGTGAAAGAAAGATTGACGCATGATCTGATTTACCAAAGCCACTATCAGAATGAGCCTTGTAGCCACCTTTAAATTGCGTGTAACAGTGATCTAGGATGTTACCGCCTCTGGTGTTGCAAGTCACATGCTGATAGAAGTCAGGTAATACCTTTCTCAGATTGGCGCTGTTGAAATCGCCCAGCACCAGAATGGCGGCGTTAACATTCGCCACTTGTATTCTATTTACCTCGTTGTGGAGTCTGGAGACTGGAGGCTTGCGGTGGAATATACACTCCGATCAGGATGATCGCCGTTAACTCCCTCGGGAGGAAGAAAGGACGACACTTGATGGTTATATATTCCAGGTCTGGGGAGCAGTGGTTGGATAATTCCTTCACGTTAGTTGGATCGCTCCAATTTTTGTTAAACATGAAGGCAATACCTCCTCCACGTTGTTTACCGGACTCTGATGTCCGATCCTTGCGATGGATAAAGAAGTGATCAGCCGGTTGAATTGCGTGGTCTGGGACCTCCGGCGTGAGCCACGTTTCAGTGAAGCAGAGAACGTTGCAGTCCCTAACGTCTCTTTGATATTGAATCCTTGCTCGGATGTCATCCAGTTTATTGTCAATTGATTGTACATTGGCTAGCAATATACTGGGTAGTGGTGTCCTGTGCCGCCTGGTTCTCAGCCTGTTACGGACTCCAGCTCTCTTTCCTCGTCGTCTGGGTCCTCTTTTCCTGGGATCAAGGAACAAAGGATCTGGTCCTAATCTCCGGAGAATTTCTTCAGGCCATTGTTGCGGTTCGGAAAGCTGGTCCAGTGAGTAATCCAGTTGGTACGTTTCCCGTAATCCAATGTCTATGAGTGACTGACGGTCATATACATTAAATGCACCAACAGTTGGTACAAACAAAACTCTAAAAACTATAAATATTAACAAAAGTAAGCACAGTCTCGACGGAGCGCACAGACAGGCAGCCGTTCGTTGCGGCGCCATCTCACTGCATGTGTGAGTCATGATTCTTGGTTCTACGACTCAGCCATTTACACCTTAAAGGACTCTGTATAAAGCACAGTAATAATACTAATGTCACATGACGGATGTCTTAAATCACTTTAGACGTGTTTATGAATGGGCAGTCTTAGTTGAGACTCTATTATGCATTATACATGTATTGATTTTCTATGGAGTCTGTTAACATCTTCCTGCTAGTGGGCTGCTGTGGGTTTGTTTACCTTGATGTTCTTTGGCATTGTGTGCTAAAAATTCTTGTGAACTATTAAGTGGTTTTGCTAATGTAGACACCTGAAAATGTATGACTATTATTCAATGTGTCTAACGCTAATCCTTTGCATTCCCTGTGTTCACGAGGACGTTGTGTAACCGGCTGACCGCTCTTGATCATCCCTACCCTGACATTGACACTTGCGACCCCCTCTGCGTGCCCCCCTGTCTCCGGAGGTCTCGTAGTGGTGACCGGAGTGCCGGATGTCCCGCGATGATGTCGGGGAGTTCGCGACCCTCTCTGCGCCGCCCCCTATCTCCCTGTCTCCGGCTGTCCCTGAGCAATGACCGGAGTGTTGAATGTCCCGTGACTAAGTCGGGGAGGACGTGACCCTCTTTGCGCCGCCCCTGTGCCTCAAATAGATCCGCTATCAGCTCTATCTTTAATCTTTCAAAATGTTCAGTTGCTATCGCTATTAGCTCTATCTTTAATCTTTCAAAATGTTCAGTTGCTATTGCATGCACTCATCTGTGTTTCACTACACACAGTGCATGCTTACCAACTGTCCATCTGCAACACTATACTATCACCAACATCTAAGAAGGGAGATCCCCCCTTGAATGGCCCTTCTAAGGTTTCTCTCCTCCACACTGCCTGTGGAGCTTTTTTCCCTATTGTTAGGTTTTAGTGAGTTTTTCCTTACCTTCGCGTGGGGTATGTCTGGGAGTGCTTGCATTCTTTCATTTATTTGCATTCATCTAAAAATGTTTGGACCTTATGGTGTTCTTGTTCTGTTCTTGACTTATTGTTATGTTTTCTTCTTGACTTGTTTAAAGAAGACCTGTACGGCCCATGGGGACATTAACGTGTGTTGTCGGGCCCTATAAATAAATGTGATTTGATTTTGATAACTTGCTGCTCTCTTTGATTCTCCCTATCCTAACATTGACGCTTCATAGTGGGACAGGATACAGGTGCCGCCAGGGGCGCTGGTGGTCATGTTGGGCAGGGAGACACAGGTGAAGAAGAATGGGTTCAGAGCGCGGTGCCGAGGGAGGGGCTTCCTCTTCAGCGTTTTCCACAGAGGGAGGAGGACGCACGGAACGGGAGCTCCGGAGATTCAGCACGCGAGAGATAAACTCAGTTACAAAGCGGGTTATCCTAGAAGTATGCAGTAGCTTAGCGTTTGGCTAATGCGGAAGAGACATTGTGAATGAACCGGCAGGCGAGCGACTGCCGAAGACCAGGTGGTAGATATTGTCCACCTTGCGTTAGCTGTGTATAGGCGTTATGACAGGGGGTTCACCACGACCCACAGCTTAGCTTTGTTTAGGCTAGCACCACAGTTTAGCCCGCGTGTCGGCCCACCCCTTGAGCCCAGCAGCGGACGTCACTACACTGCACGCCCCTCCAGCCCCTCCAAGCCGTTACCCCAGCAGTCACCTGCCCAGCGTCTACCCCGCCCCGCTGCCTGTTATCGCAGGATCTCCCGACGGCCATCTTACCACCCGGACGGTTGGTGGTGAGAGCAGGCCCGCCATCTTGGATAAGTACAGCGGCGCTCCGAGTGCTGAAACTTTATCGGTAGACATTTCCTCTGTGTGGCGCAGGCTCTTTAAGGGCGAAGATAAATGGTGCTTTGAACTAACGCTGGCAGCAGTGTCTAGGGGCGCCCCGACCATTTATCGTTTTGGGGGAAAAGCCGGCTTTAGATAGGACTTTTATTTGATAGAGCGTGATAATAATGTGTGTTCTTTTATAAATTCCCATTCAATAACTCCTTTATCCCTCTCCCTCTTCCTCCCCTCTCTCCCCTCCTTCGGAGAAGCGGAACAGTATATATAAGCCCTTAAAGGGAAGGTGTTGTTACTGTGTCTAGGTGCCCAGTGTGGGAATAACTTTCATCCATGTGTATTGTAGAGCGAGAGCACTAGGTGCCCAGTGTGGGAATCTGTGTGCATGTCTGTTAATGTGTATTTCATTTAACCCTTTCCCCACCCGCTGTCTATAGTTCATTGTGAATGGTCTCCACTCATCATTAAGGAAGGGTACTGCTTTGGGGAGCGAATATATCATCCATCTTACTGCCATTGGGTGTGGGAGGGCAAGTGTGGGTGTGTGGGGAGCTACTGCTGATCGCCCTGGAGGGCAAGAAGGACCAGAGTACCATCCCTAGGTCAGTGAATCCTAGGCCCCATCCACTCCTGCTGCTCGACCTCCACTTCAACATTCCTGGCCTACAGTCGGGGACCCAGCTGGACTCAGCTCCTCTGATGCGTTCTCGCTACCATGTGGCCGTGTACAACCACTCCCATAAAGGAGGGATAATTCACCCTGCTACACTAATTTAACTATTACTTTGTGTATATGTACAATGTTCTATTAATGAACTGAGGGAGAATAGTGGTGCTGAACTTGAGGGGCTGGCAGCCAAGTTTGTTAAGCTTTATATCAGATGTATCCACCTGCTGATTTAACAGTTCTTTATTCACCTGTGAGTTACCATCTATCTGGAAGTGAGTTACTCCACTTCATAAAGCATATTTTATATTGATTATGTATGTGATATATGACTGATTTACACTGAATGGTTCATATTTGTATGTGTATATCTGTGAGGACCCCAGGAAGAATAGTCAACACGTTGATGATGACTAATGGGGATCCTTGTAAACAAATGGTGTCTGAAAATACTGTGGTTCTCTAGAAGAATGCTGCAACAAGCAGCAATACTGTGGTTCTCTAGAAGAACGCTGCAACAAGCAGCAATACTGTGGTTCTCTAGAAGAACGCTGCAACAAGCAGCAATACTGTGGTTCTCTAGAAGAACGCTGCAACAAGCAGCAATACTGTGGTTCTCTAGAAGAACGCTGCAACAAGCAGCAATACTGTGGTTCTCTAGAATAACGCTGCAACAAGCAGCAATACTGTGGTTCTCTAGAAGAACGCTGCAACAAGCAGCAATACTGTGCAGGGCTCCAGGGTGCGCCCGTTTTGGTTGCATTTTGCGACCAAAACTCAGAGTTGTGCGACTGGATGTTTTCCCTTGTTGCACTGGTGCTCCCAGCTCCCAGCAGGTCTGTCTGTCTGTGTGTTGTGTGTGTTTAGCGTCTTTTTCCCCGTGGCCATGTGCGTTCCTTTGATTGGCTATAACACGTGCATTATGCAAAGAACAGCCCAGATCTGCCTCTGATTGGCTCTGATCATCACCCTGCAATTATTATTAGCTGAATGACGGGATAAACAAAATAGCCATGTGAGCATTGAAACGATAAAAAAAGCACAGCATCTCATACTGGTTTCATAATACAACGTTTCCGAATGGACGTTTGGATTAAACAAAGTGTATGCAGTGATGCTTTCCCAGCGGAACACAAGCTGCTTAACGTTACACAGGTATGTTATACATGTTAATTAAGCTATGTAACGTTAGGGCGCAGCCCTTTAGCTTTAGCTAACGTTAAGATAGCAGGAGCCGTCGGCCGACAAAGCTGTTTCAACAAATGTATTCACATTATGGATTATCATTCAAACGTTATTCAAGCCTCCCGTGACCAGTAAGTTACTACTACTCAACAGGGGCGGATTTAGGATTGTAGGAGATCCGGGGCTTAGCCCAGATAGTTTTTTTTTTACTTCGACACCACAACTTTTAACTTATACCACCACCTTAAAGCAGACAAAAGGCACTAGAGAACACTTAAATTCACACCCTTTAATTAATGAAGCAAACTATAATAATTTATAATAATAATAATAATAATAATAATAATAATAATAATAATAATAATAATAATAATAATAATAATAATAATAATAATAATAATAATAATAATAATAATAATAATAATAATAATAATAATAATAATAATAATAATAATAATAATAATAATAATAATAATAATAATAATAATAATAATAATAATAATAATAATAATAATAATAATAATAATAATAATAATAATAATAATAATAATAATAATAATAATAATAATAATAATAATAATAATAATAATAATAATAATAATAATAATAATAATAATAATAATAATAATAATAATAATAATAATAATAATACACTGTGTTTGTATAGCACCTTTTATACAAGAATTGCAGCTCAAAGTGCTTCACAGCAGTACAAAAAGACAGGCATAAAATGAGCACAACATTGGCAGATCAAGAGCAATGCATAAAGCATAAAATAGATAGCAGTAAAATAGACAAAGTCAAGGTAAGACATAGAACATTAAATCACATCGTTTTCATATTAGGATCTAAGATCTAGGGTTAACTCGCCGAACGTTGACCGCCAGGACCCCCGAAAACCAGAGTATAGTCGGGTTTTCATCGTTGTTTCTTTTATTCAATATTTCCATTCATAAAGACATGCCGGCAGCCTGTGTTATCACTGGGGATGGGTCTGAGATCTCAAAAGCTATGTTTCTAAGGTGGAAGAATTATGTTTTTGTCAACTTGTTGATTGTGATTTAAAGCTTAGGTCTGAGTCTACCATAACACCAAGACTTAACTCACTCAAATACAGTTAGCAGCTGGATAGACTACAGATGGAAATTAGCTTCTGCTAAATCTGGTGCAAACATATTTTCATGTAACAATGATTAATTGTCAAAAAAAAAAAAAAAAAAAAAAACGTATAATTTTTTTTTTTTTTTTTGAAAATAGATTCGGGGCTTTTCAGAAAACATTCAGGGCTTGAGCCCAAGTAGCCACCCCCTAGCCCCGCCCCTGCTACTCAACCGCAGAAATGTGCGCTATGTGCCTAAACTTTGCTAGTCAAGACTTGACAGTACGCTGGGTTGAGGCGCGGGCGGAAGTGGCAATTTCTCTAAATAAAATACCCGAAAGACTATTAGTACACGGAGGTGTAGTGGTTACATGATTGCTGTTTCCGGTCGGTCCACCATCTTGAAAACACAATGTATTTGCCCATTGCCCATTTCTAAATTGTCTCGTTTAAAACAAATAAACCATCAACATTTGCATGGTGTACCTTTCTGTGCGTATTCATTCACAATCTATAGCTCAACATGAAAATATTCGCAATTAATTGTAAAAAAAATAAAAAATCGCTGAATTTTATTTCAACCAAAAATGCTTAACAAATAATGTTAGTGATAGAAGGGAACTCATTTTGTGCAAAAATGGAAAGCTTTCCAAATGTTCATGAGGTAGAATTGTTACAATAGCCGATAATCCATTTTCCGAAAGATAAATCCCTATACGGGTGGACCTCGCAGGCGGTCCAAAGTGACGTCAGACTACACCTCCCTATTTAGGAGCCAATTGTTTGCATGATTAAAAACGATGGTTCGAACATCCGTTCAAAAAACCCTGGCGAATGTTCAAATCCCAAAAGCAGGCTTGGGACAGCTCTAACTGGAGCTGAGCTGAATGTGTTAAAATAGACATAAAAAGGTGAAGGATTGGACTTTGCGAGCTAACTGTAATACAATGTTATTTTTTACAATAATTTACATAACATCTTAAGAAATGACTAATGTGTAACTGACAAGAAAGGTAATGGTAAAGGTAACGCTTAAAATGTATTATTGCAGCGGCAAAAGGCGCAGTGGAAATTTTTGGGTGGACCTAAATTATGTGCTGGTGCACCTAAATGAAAAAGTTAGGCGCACTGGTGCAACCAATGTAAAAAGTTAGTCTGGAGCCCTGTTGTGGTTCTCTAGAAGAACGCTGCAACAAGCAGCAATACTGTGGTTCTCTAGAACAGGGGTTCCCAAACTTTTCAGGCCGGGACCCAGAAAATAAGGCGTCAGAGAGCCGCGGCCCAATGCACATCGTCAGGCTTTTTATTTCTTTTTTTTTGCCAGGCGACCGATTTTTTAAGCCAAATATCACTTCAATCCTATTAAGTTAGTTCAAGTTAGTTATTCATTTATATGTGCTATTTATGAGAGGGCTAACTTGTTGCAAAATAATAATGATAATAATAATAATAATAGCCTCATTAAAATACTATTGTTGCTTCAGTTGTTTTCAGCGTTTTATGTGCATAATCTGTTATTTAGTTTGAAATGTTCGTTGAAATAAGTAGATTTTTCGTTTTTGTTTATTTATTAAGTTAATATAAAACCATATAGTCACATTTTAGAATACAATAGAATAGAATGTTAGAATACAACTAGAAACACTGTCCTGGCCTGCTTCTAAGTTCAGTGGCCTGACAAAAAAAAAAAAAAATTATTGATTGATTTTTTATTTTAAATTATTTTTTTGGAAATCATCTCGCGGCCCTCCCGTGGCATCTCGCGGCCAACCTTTGGGTCGCGACCACGACTTTGGGAACCACTGCTCTAGAAGAACGCTGCAACAAGCAGCAATACTGTGGTTCTCTAGAAGAACGCTGCAACAAGCAGCAATACTGTGGTTCTCTAGAAGAACGCTGCAACAAGCAGCAATACTGTGGTTCTCTAGAAGAACACTGCAACAAGCAGCAATACTGTGGTTCTCTAGAAGAACGCTGCAACAAGCAGCCATAGTGTGGTTCTCTAGAAGAACGCATGCAAGCAGCAATACTGTGGTTCTAGAAGAACACTGCAAGCAGCAATACTGTGGTTCTAGAAGAACGCTGCAAGCAGCAATACTGTGGTTCTAGAAGAACGCTGCAAGCAGCAATACTGTGGTTCTAGAAGAACGCTGCAAGCAGCCATACTGTGGTTCTCTAGAAGAACGCTGCAAGCAGCCATACTGTGGTTCTAGAAGAACGCTGCACGCAGCCATACTGTGGTTCTCTGGAACAGGGGTGGGCAATTATTTTTCCCAGGGGGCCAAATGAGCAATTGAAAATATTTTGGAGGGACGGGCCAAAATTCCAAACTCAATTATGCATAATATACATTTTATTTTTATATAAAAAGCAGTAAATGGCATTGTTTTGACCGCTGGTAAGAGTGTATGTTATTATTTGGCAATTAAAAGGTGAGGTTAGCTTTCAAAAAATATCATTTATTCAAATAGAATTTCCAAAATGATAAAGAAAATGTGAAACATTTAACTCATTTTCAGTCACATTAATAACAAAGGGCATTTTGAGTTTCATATACTATTGAAACAAGGATCTTCTTAGCTTTCTAAAGACATCACATCATCTTTGTAGCCAAAATAAACAAGACATGTCACCGAACTGTGTAACTGTGTAAAGAAAAGTGTCCCAGTCTTTTTGACTTTACATGCCTATATTAAACATTTAATGTTTTCAGAACTGTGCAAAAAAAGAATGTGTCCCATTTCACTTGTTATATTTCCACATTTTAGTGTTCTTCAGTTCTTTTTTTTTTCATTCATTGTGCGAAATCCAGTCTTTTTTGAGCTTTAACAAGTCCATCAAAGTCAGGTTGAATGTCTGAGGTGGAGATACGAAGCACAGCTGACAGATGTTCATCAGTGAGAGAGGATCTGTACCTGGATTTGGTAAACTTCATGACTGAGAATGTCTGTTCACATAGGTGGATCCAAAGAGAACCAACATCTTCTGAGCATGTCTCCTCATGTTTGGAAAGTTATCCTCCTTGAGAGCAGAGTAGAACTCTAGCAGTGATGCTGACTTAAAGGATAACTCCACTATTTTGGGAAATTAGCTTATTTAACATCTTCCCTGGAGTTAGACAAAAAGATGCATACCTTTTTTGTCTCTGTGCGTGCATTTTAGCTTTGGGAATAGATGCTCCGTTAGCATAGCTTAGCTTCATCACTGGAAGTGAGGCAGGACAGTAGCCTTACAGTGCCTTACAGTGTATTGCAAGGTCTGACATTGACCAAACTTGATATGCATGACCTTGGTGGGCTCTAGGTCAACTCCTGAAAAGGGGGTCAATGTCAGACCTTGCAATCAAAAGTTAGGGGCGCACTGAAATTATGGCAAGGGTTATTAGCCCCCTAACTTTTGATTGCAAAGTCTGACATTGACCCCCTTTTCAGGAGTTGACCTAGAGCCCACCAAGGTCATGCATATCAAGTTTGGTCAATGTCAGACCTTGCAATACACTGTAAGGCACTGTAAGGCTACTGTCCTGCCTCACTTCCAGTGATGAAGCTAAGCTATGCTAACGGAGCATCTATTCCCAAAGCTAAAATGCACGCACAGAGACAAAAAAGGTATGCATCTTCTTGTCTAACTCCAGGGAAGATGTTAAATAAGCTAATTTCCCAAAATAGTGGAGTTATCCTTTAAAGTGCTCTTTCAGTAGTGAATCAGACTGCAAGCTGAACATCAGTGGGTGCACTATCAACACTGCAGGTAAAGGGAGAGGAAACCAGCTGCATTTCATCCTCAACCTTTTTGAAATCTTGAAAACGCCTTGAAAATGCATCATGCATTGCTCATAACATGGATGAGTACCTGTGCCGGTGATCAGCTGATGGTTTGACTTCTTTCAGGGTTTTCATGTGTTCGAGATTGTTGCTGCCTAGTTGCCTTGAAATTAATTGCAAATAAAAAAAATGTAATCTACCTACCTCAGTTGTGAAAAAAACTTCAAATAACCACACTTTCGACAGTTTTCGGCTTGCCATTGCCCCGACTGCTTTGTTGTTGAATCAAGTTAAATCCTAGGTAAGCGTATATTGTGCGTGTGAACGTTGACATGAAAAGATTTTTTTTTAAATAAAAGAAAATAAATATATTTTTTTTTAATTAAACATTTTTTTTTTTTAAGTATCATGTCATCTTTTGCGGGCCAGTCAGAATCATCCCGCGGGCCGTACAATGCCCAGGTCTGCTCTAGAAGGACGCTGCACAGTTGGGCCATGCCTTCCCTGGGGCCCCACCTCACCTAGGGGCCTGACAACCTAATCGGGCCCAGTCCCGAGTCCAACAGGAACCGCCCGCTCAACATCTCGCATGATATGGCAACACCACAGCAGGGCCGGAGCTATGGAAGCGGGGCCCAGGGATCAGTGGAGGCCCTGGGAGAGCAACTGGGACAGGAACTCCACCTAAGCTCCCTGTATGATAGCCCCGCCCTGCCACGAAGATCAGAACACACCACTGCTGGGATCCACAGGAACCCCTACCACGCACCCCAGTCTACAATACAACCACCATTGCCCCAACACCAACGACGACCCCCGGCCTGTACAAACCACACACGCTACGAATATCCTACCTCCCTACTCCCTGCACCTGTCCCACCTGGATCCAGAGATGATCCGGACGGCACAGAGGGAGAGGGTCATTCTCCTGTGCCTACCGCCACACACCTCTCACATCCTTCAGCCTCTGGATGTGAGTTTCTTTGCACCCTTGAAGGCAGATTTCTCCAGGCTTGTGGGAGATCTGTCGGCAGTTAGCCACTCCTTCATGATTTCTAAGAAGGAGTTTTCAAGGGTGTTCAGAGACTCCTACCAGAGGAAGAAAGATCGGAGGGTGGTGGTCAGGGGCGGATTTATGATTATAGGAGATCCGGGGCTTAGCCCAGATAGGTGCCCGCCTTTTTTTTTTTTTTTTTCTTTTTTGCAGGCAAGGGGTGGTTTGGAGCGGGTCAGGCACGACCCCCTCCACGGCAGATTTCATTTGCATTTAATTAACCTGTACATGCAATTTCCTGCAATATAGAGCCTTCAATCTTGACCAATAAAGCTGCTCTTTTCACTATAAAACTCAGTTAACTCAGTAGTTATGGTTAGATTTATATATTGGGGGGGGTATATCATATTTTTCATATGATCAAAAAGTGGTGGAGCAAGAGCATACCTTTGCTCCCCCAAGTTCAATAGTGGGAGAGCAGAGATGCTCCGAATGCTCTTATGGCCAGGCGTCTATGATTCACTGATACAAAGTAAAATAGTGCAGTGCAATAAAATAGTTAGTAAAATAGAATAAAATAATGCAATAGTGCATTGCAATAAAATAGTTATCATCGTATTTCTTCGGGAGACCGGTAAGGAGTGCATTACAGTAGTCGAGTTGGCTTGAAATAAAGGCATGGATCTGGTTTTCAGCGTCCTTTTGATTTATAAATGGCCGTACTTTAGCTATGTTTCTAAGGTGGAAGAATTAAGTTTTTGTCAACTTGTTGATTGTGATTTAAAGCTTAGGTCTGAGTCTACCATAACACCAAGACTTAACTCACTCAAATACAGTTAGCAGCTGGATAGACCACAGATGGAAATTAGCTTCTGCTAAATCTGGTGCAAACATATTTTCATGTAACAATGATGAATTGTAAAAAAAAAAAAAAAAAAAAAAAAATCTTTTTATTTTTATTTTTTAATTTTTTAATTTTTTTTTTAAATAGATTCGGGGCTTTTCAGAAAACATTCAGGGCTTGAGTCCAAGTAGCCACCCCCTAGCTCCGCCCCTGGTGGTGGTGGCTGGCTTCAGGAGGTGTGGCCTCTAACCTCTGGACCCTGCGGCTATTGATTGGTCGCGGGTCATGCCGTCTGGGCCACAGCGCGGGACCCCTGCCCCTCCCCCTGCATCTCCTGGTGCCAACCCTGCTGTTACTCCCCAGCCCAGCCCCCGTGCTCCTAGCCCCCCATCCAGCCCCTGTGATCCTAGCACCCCACCCAGACCCCGTGCTCCTAGCCCCCCACCCAGCCCCCGTGCTCCTAGCACCCCAACCAGACCCTGTGCTCCTAGCACCCCACCCAGTCCCCGTTCTCCAGTCCAGGACTCACCCCCCAACCCCTACCTCAACCACCCCCTTGTAACAGCAGGGAGGATCACGGCAGACCTGGGACAACTCCTGGCCCAGATAGAGTTCACAAGAAGATCTGGAAAGGTCAGGAGGAACACCACCAAGGCCCGCCTGCTCACCGCCCAGGAGATGAGGACCGCGCCGCCCGCGCCGAGGCAGGAGCTCTGGCCAGGGCAAACCGACAGTGGCAGCGGGCTGAAACATCACGGACTCCCACAACCTCCTCCCGTACCCCGCGTGGCGGCTCTCTCCCCAGCCGCAGAAGAGGAGTGTTCCCCGGGGCCGCTCCCACCACCAGCTCCGGTCTTGCCATCGCCGGTCCCTCAGCCTCCATGCCCCCCTCTTCTGCCACCCACAGTCTGCTGCCCACCTGTAGCCTCCACACCAGCACTCGCCTGCCTGCTTTGAGAAGGGAAGATCATCACCCCTCCACCTCTTCCTCTGCAACAGCCATAATGGATGGTATTTATTTATTTGTTTTCTTTTAACAGTTATTTGGGAGACAACATTCTCAGTTAGCAAAAAAGTATTAATTTTCATATGAATAAATAATCATGTTTTATTGTTTCTTAACCATTTTCTCAGAGCCGGCAGTCCCACCGCAGTGCAGCCACCGAGTGTCCCAGCCAACTTCCTCTCCCTGACTCCCTCCCACCGTAAGCTTTTTCAAACAACTGTGGGGGACACTATCATTTTTAAATGCATCATGCATTTTTGTCATTTTAAATGTATATATGCTAAATCAAAATGTACTTTATCTCTCTTCAGAGCATAGCCGTGCCCACTGCAACCTGGCTGTCCCACTCTCTCACCATGGTATGTGTGGTGATATTTTGTGTAGAATAAGCTATTAATGTTACTTAATTATTTTGGAAGGCTTCAGTTATCCGTTTTATTAATACAAATTACACAGATATGTTACAAACAAGGAACTACGCCTAATTTCAGAATTCATACTGTTATTCCTCTGGTCTAAGATGGTACACAAATATTAGTGCAAATGAAACAACTCTCTAAAAGAAATTGTAAATAGTAAACTAACTGAGGAAGAAAAACTCTTATTGTACCTGCTCCTACACACATACAGTACACTGATAGACTGTTCATAGCGCAATATTTACCAAACCAAACAAAATTTACTTTTGAGTGGTGCTCCCCTTATTGTGTCTGCAGCCTCCTGTATTCCTGGACCGTCAGGAGCATCGACTTCCTCCTCCTCCCACGCCAGACCCACGACGTCGGTACGTTACTTATGTTTTTGAGTTTGTTTTTTATTTTGTCAAAAATTTGCTGATTTTATACGAATTGCTGTGGGGCACTTTGAACTGTGGTCCATGTGTGAAAAGTACTATATAGATAGTTATTCATATTTATTATTGTTATATTGTATTCAAGCAGTGGCATAATAATATTTTCTTTTTAACTGCAAGGTCACACCACCAAGAGGCAGAAGCTGGGGATCTGGCGGTGTGGCCGATGTAAAAAGGCGGACCCCCCTGTGGACTCTGAGGGTTTGGTGTCGTGGGTCCAGTGTGACAACTGTCACAAATGGTTCCACACCATTTGTGTACAGTGGGAGGAGGATGACGACGATGCCAGCTAATGGTGTTACTGGTGTTTGGATGAATGAGTGTATGAATGAGTGTATGAATGAAAAAATTAATAAATATGTATGGTGTGCTGTAAATAGTTGATATTGTATAGTTTATATTGTTTTAAGTTATATGTTTATTATATTGTTATATATTGTGTATAAAATGTTATGAAGTGCTGGCTGTTGTGTTAAATTTGTCATATTTTTCACAACACATGTACTCACAAATGTTAATGTGACAAGTGATTGTGATTAGTATTTGTTTGTTAGACAATATAAATGACAGTACTGTTGTTGTACTTAATTCAGTGTTAGCAGTGATGAAGCTAAAACCATTTACCATTTTTTTATAGTTTCCATTTTAACAAAAATAACTAATTAGAAAAACATATACATTTGGGTTTTGAACTGAAAATTACCTGTGGGGGCCTATCTACAAATCAACTTAACGTTATACACTACCTTTCTGTTGACAGTAGATGGCAGCATTGATTTAAAAGGATGAAAACGGGTTAAAACAAAATGACTACAAATTCCAAGACCTTTATTGCCTAGTTCACAGGTCAGCACCGGAGTAAAGGTGAGGAAAACGTGATCTGAACACAGGAACGTTAACTATTAATGCGACCTGAGTACAGTGACCGAGAATGGTCACCTAATTGTCTTAACAAAAGTGCATTATGTTTGTTGTCTAAAGGGGAACATAATGGTACAATTTAAGATTTGAATGTTCCGCATATAAAGGACAAATAAAACATAGTTCATTTGTAAGAAACCTCAATGAAAACGGCGCAGGGTAAGTTATATTCGCTATTGTTATGAAAAAGTGATAGAATCCTATAAAAATGTGGACGCATTTGGTCACTGTGACGTTAAACGAGCCAATGATACATCTCTATTCCTGTTTATAAACTAATACACTTAGCTTTTGTTTTTACTTTTGCTCTGACAAACCTGTGATATACACTTTGGCAGACTAAAAGTCCCTCCATGGATGTACTGTACACCTTTTTCAAATAAACCAACACGTGAGTATTCAGAACCTTTATCTCCTTGCTTCATTTGATTACTTGATTCTTGTCTGACCTTGTTGATGTCTGCTTTTAATGCCGGGCGAGAACCCTCGTGGTCTGTACATTTAGATGCGATCATAAGGCCTGTTCTGAGTTATTCTGCATTCATTAACCAATGATGACCAGTCGAAATCCACGACAAACTGTCAACCTGAATTAACATTCAGTATTCAATATTGTCTGATTCAATATTAACATTCAGTATTCAAGTAGAACAGCTATAGCTAGCCGTTGTGGACACTCACCTTTCCACAGCAAACCGGTAGGCAAGGCACCTTGGTTGAGAAATGCAGGCTTCAATCTATGTTGTTTAGTCTATCTGTTCAGTAATGTTCAGTACTGTTTCAAGATGCACAATGAGATCTTCTGAGAGAATTGTTGAATAGATACACAAATGTTCTAGAATGTTTGATTATGACATCATACTGTGACATCACAAATGTTCTAGAATGTCCTATTATGACATCATACTGTGACATCACAACAGAACATGTTTGAGTTCTATTTGAATAATATACATAATAAGGCTGTCCCCGAAGCCTGTTTTTGGGATTCAAACTTTGTCAGGGTTCTTCGAACGGACGTTCGAACCTTCGTTTTCAATTAAAAAATTCTAATTATAAATTTCAAACTTCGTCAGGGTTCTTCGAATGGACGTTCGAACCTTCGTTTTTAATAAATCCAGTGTGGATGTACTGTAGGTCATCTCTCATGTCTTACTGTTGCTGAACAAAACCAACTGACAACTCTCATGTGGTCATATTTTATTTTTTCAACTTGTTGTTTTTATTCAGCACAAAATCAAGACAGTACAGATATACATTTAAATATCTTTTACAACATGTTCTCAATTACCAGCATGCCTGTACTGTATCATTAATAGACAGCTATGCTTGGGGAAGGGGAGGGGGTGGGGGGGAACCATAAAAACAGATTAACCAGAATATACTACATGTGTGGATGAAACCACCAGTAAGTGTTGAAACAAAGACAGATTTAAGAAGTAAAAATAATAATAATGATGATATACAAGTGATATTGGTAGTGACAGTTTAGATGCAATCATGGTTGTGTATTGAAGGAATGAAAAACACATTTAGATTAGGTAAGTATTAATGGTGAGATAAATCAAACAAAATAATACGGTGCCTTTATAGCCCTATACGCTCTATACATGCCCACTTTCTATCGAACTGTTCACCTTGCCATGTGGTCATATTTTATTGAGCAAGAGTCCATCATCACTACGATACGATATGACAACAAGGAGGACGATTATACATGTTGTTGCTGAGATGAGAAACAAATAAAAGAGTTTTAAAAGACACTCAATGTCATTTCTCGCACGACAGTCTTAGCCCAGAGTTAGCTTTTAGGCCTATAGCTTAAAGGAACACTTCACAAAAACATACATCTGGTTTTTTTTGTTACGCGCAGAGCTATCTTCAGTTAAAGAGTTGGCATGAGTGATGTCGTTATGATGTCATATAATTCCAAGAAGTATTAAAGGGGCAGTTCACCCCAAGTTTTAGCAACGCCTGCCACTGAGATGTCTGCCCTCACTCCAGTACAGTGGAGCTGAGTGGCGCTCGGATTGTGGCACTCTAAGAAAATACTAGACCTGGGCCCTATTCCCCGTACCTGGTTCAACTAAGTCGATCAAGAGTCCCATTATCCAGATTAAATTAACCCGATGTTTGAAGCCGGGATTTTCCTGTTCCTCGAAGGTGGATTCAGTCTCGTTAACTCGAACCAGACTTGATACTCAGGATCAGTGCGCGCGCCCGCCTCAGCCGAGAAGGCAGCAAGTGTCGAGAGCAGAGATCCTGATTTTCTAACGGCATTGATTGATTGATTGATTTAAAACTTTATTAACAGATTGCAGTACGGCTCAATAGCCTCGCCGACAAGTTAAATGCATAATCTATAGGCAAATTTTAAGTCCCTCATTACCCCAATCAATCAATCAGATTATATTTCTTTAAACGTGCCCTGCTGGCAGTAGGTTCATGGAATGGATAATCAAATGAGATCTTGCTAGCGAAAATAATTAGTTCAACAGTTTCAGAATAAGGATACGGCTCTCTTATCCATTGATGGATGTATGGTTGATGTTTCATTTGTCTGCCACCGTGGTCTGATGGTCGAGCATTTTGTCTTTCACACGGACGACCCGCGTTCGAATCCCACTTCTTCTAGCTTTCTTTTTGAAATGTAAATACTTCAATTTGGTGCACGTTGAGAGCTATATAAAGAATGACATCCTCAATGCATGTAGATTTATAATATTGTAACTTAAAACGAGGCTACTTTTGCGTATAATCATTAATATTATATTCCAAAAAAATCATATTGGAAACGCGGGGTCTCGAACCCGGGTCGCGTCTACCTTAATGATAAGCAAGCAGTGCAAAAATGCGGAAGCATTCGTCACCGCACGCCACTACGGTAAAGCGCCTTTCTTTTCAGGCCCGCTTTGGGAGCTGTCGTGCGGAAATAGGCTGTCTATTGCCATTCTCTTTGACAAACTCTAACCTTAACCAGCTCCTTAACAGCGCCTAAACTTAACCGTTCTAACCTTAACCAACTCCGAAACAATGCCTAACCTTAACCTTAACCTTAACCATGCCTAACCTTAACCATAGAAATTATATTGCCATTCTCTTTGACAAACTCTAACCTTAACCAGCTCCTTAACAGCGCCTAAACTTAACCGTTCTAACCTTAACCAACTCCGAAACAATGCCTAACCTTAACCTTAACCATGCCTAACCTTAACCGGCGAAAGAATACACGTTAAAAAAAAAAATCACGTTAAAAAAAAATATTCGATGGGATTCGAACTCGCCAGCAAACGAGCCATAGGATCCACAGCCATGTAGTCTTGCCAATTGAGCTAGTTCTAGATACTGAATAAGGGGCGGTGACTTATATATATTGAGCTCCGCTCGTGTCGAACCAAGGCGGGATCTCATGCGCATGTGCGGGCACCTCGCGCGAGCACGCCGGCGCACGCACGCACCTGAGCGAGCACGCCGCCGCCGGTGCACGCACGGGCGCTGGGCGGCGGAAAATGAAAGGCGCATTACCGCACGACACTACGGTAGAATGCTTCCGCATTCTTGCACTGCTTGCTTATCATTAAGGAAAACGCACCCGGGTCGCCGGCTCAGGAGTGAACACTGCCGTTGGACCACTGTGCCAGACGGGATATATCCATTGTGTATCCAAGACCATCAATGGACAAGAGACCCGTGTTTAGAATATTTTTCTTTTGAATGAAGTTTTATCTCTTTATTCTCAAATGCATTAATCCCAGTTACAATATCACAATAACGTGTGAGTGATGATACAATTCAACAATCCTCAGATTCCTCGTAATTCATAATCCACAAAAACCACAATCCACGCATAGACACTTCAATTTTATGCTTGATTGAAACACAATCCAGGCGCTCCCACAGCGGAGAATATGAAAGGAATCAGAGCCAAACGAGCGATAGGTTTCAATCATTAAAAATATCCCCGCAGGATTCACATTTGCAATGCTGCGCGTTGTTAAAATAACCACATAATGTGTACATCGCACCTAGCGAGCGCCACGGTATATATAACGTGCATTATTTAGGACAACGTGAATTTAGTATCAGCATTTTGGGTCTATTTTACATTTCAAAAGCCCCCTCTGGAAGAATGAAGCACAAAAACGTAATTCAGAATGGTATAATGCAGATCCTAGACTGTGAGAATCATTTCAGGAAGCGAGCTGTCATTTCTTTGCGGGGGCGTGGCCATGGTTCATCCAGCTAACTGAATTTAAGCCTGCTCTCGACCAGGCTCAAACTTTTTGATCTGTTGTCATGGTGATTTGGACAATCGAGCGTCGGGGAACAGAAAGGTCCGGCTTAAGTCAGGCTATACTGGAAATTATCCGGCTAACTCAGTTAGCCAGGTACGGGGAACGGGGCCCTGTATGTGGGGGGAGGGGGGGGGGGGGGGCTTGTGGTTTAACAGTTTAATTTAGGAACTATTTTCTGCCGAAGTACACCTGCCATGTAGTATTACTGGGCGTATAAAATGGTTAATTCCTGCACAGTGATTGATTGATTGAAAATTGTATTAACAGATTGCAGAATGGGTACAATACAGTACGGCTCAATACACACAATTGTTTTTTTTTTGTAAATGTTTATTTTCACTTTTTCAAAACATACATATAACAAGACATCACAATACAATAGATTTATGGTAATAATAATAATAATAATAATAATAATAATAGAGACACTAACAACAATAACACTAACAATAATAACAACAGAAATGATAGTAAAAATAATAAAGACATAATATAAACTATACAAGTACATTATCAGACATGACAAAAGACAAACAACAAAGACATGGCTCAAATATTGACATGTTGTACTGTATATACAGCAGAAGTGGTGGTTAGGGAGTCAACTCCTGGTCCACGATAGCACCCAGTGTACTGATAAACTGTGTGTGTGGAGTGTGTACGTTTATTTTGTATATGTGTGTTTTATATGTGTGCGTTTAGTATGGATGTGTGTTTTACGTGTGCATGTTTTATATGTGCGAGTGCACGTGTTTCGTGTGTGTGTGTGTGTGTGTGTGTGTGCGAACAGGCATGTACTTCTAAGTACATTATGATACCCTCTGCAACGACCCACAGCATCTACACAGAAGACATTAGTGATCTCTAGGGAGGCTAAGAGTAATGGGGAAATCCGGCGAGTACAGTGGTGGATAGCGCAGGTCCAATATGAGATAGATATGGGTCCCATATTTCATAAAAAGTGTCCAACTTGGAGTGCAGCATACACGTGATGTATTCACAAGGAATACAGTCCATAATAATGTTGTGCCATGACCTCTTTGATGGGACCTCGTCCTTGATCCAGAACAACAGAATGTTTTTCCTAGCAGCAAATGTCAACAAATTGAACAGTCTCCTATGTTTGAAATTGGCAATATGAATATCTGGGAGGCCTAGTAAAAGGCAGAGGGGATCCAGTTCGATGGGGGTCTGGAATATATCAGATAGTTATATTTCGTATATAGCATCGCATCCCGCTCTGAGCCTTACGAGATACTCTATATCTCCTGTGATACCTAATGTATCTCCCACGAACAAAAACACATGCACCCCACCTGTATGGGGCCCCGCCCCTTATGGTGGTACCACCCATATAATCATGACTCTGGTCATGAAACACCCTTCCTCTATTTTCGTCCCAGCGTACTGGATGCTATGCACCATGCGAGCTAGCGGAATGAAAAGATTAAGGAAGATTAATAATGTTGAGGGCTTACCGGAGGATTGTGTTTCCCTGGATTCTCCGGAGCTTGTTTCGACGACGCAGACCTATGCTGGTGGTTCCTCGGCTGACGGCGACGGACCGAGGGGCAGCGTACAAGGTTTGGCTATCGGGTCGGCTTGTACAAAGGTGAGGTCTGTGTCAGTAGGCGTCAATGTCGGTGTTGGTCGTGCTGTGGAGTATGTTTCGGCACCAGGGCCGGGGCGGCTTGGCGATCGTTCCACTGTAGTGGGCGATGTCTTGGCGATCCTGGAACATGCTGTTGACGCTAATGCTACTGCTACTGCTAATGCTAATGCTACTGCTGCTTCTTCTGCTAACGCTGATGTTGACGCTGGAATGTCTAATAATCCCCGCCGCGGGATTCCGCTTTTCCCTCCTCTTGCCACCTTCATTGATGAAGGTCAGTCGGTGGTGGGTGTGGGGGGGTTCGCTGAGCTCTATTTACCTTTTTTGCGGGTGAAGGGGCTGACGACGGGGTGCAGCCCGGGGGTACCTTGGCTAAGTAGCCAGGTAGCTTCTTTTTTGTGCCCAGGCGGGGATGAACGACGTTCCGCCCGGCCGTTGCTTGCTAGCATGTCGGCTCGGAGGGTGGCAGTATGGACGAATGAGTGGTATACTGCTGCAGGATGGCATTTAGCGGCGGCCAGTGTTGTGGCTCAGCTGGCTACTTTCCTATCCAAGATGGCGTCGGGTTGTAGGTCTTTGAGTCCAACCGACACTATGAACGTGATTCATGTTTGTGGTGTTATAGAGATCTTGACTCAGTCGCAAGCTATAACTGCGGGGAGGATTCGGATGCTATCGACTTTGGTTGTTAGGCATCTTTGGTTGGAGCAGTCTCCTCTTGGGGAAGAGGATAGGTTTTCTCTCCTCACGACTCCTTTTTCCACAGATAGTCTTTTTGGGCGTTCTGTGGAGGCGCAGGCGGTTTTTGATTCGGGTCCTACACCGCCTCACGCTGTGCAGCCAGGGGTGGGAGCACGGTCTCGTCAACGACTGTGGCGAGATCCTCGACAGGCGGCCATGTTTCCCCCGCCAGTGGTGCCCTGGTTGGAGAATCGACAGGGTTTCGCAAGGCCGACAGTCTTGGCGGCCGAGGGATCGGCCATTTTGGGTGATTTCGGGGTTGGTAAACCACCCCGTCGTCATTTTGCCGCGAGCAGCCCGCTCCCCGTTCAGTCCTCTCTCTGGTATCCCCAGAAGCGGGGCTTTGAGCGTTCTCCTTTGGCTGCGGGCCGCGAACCTTCTTTGAAGCGTATGCGGCCCCATTCTTCACTTCTCATGGAGACAGGGGCTGACACCCAGTTGATGGCTGAGCCTGGGTCTGTCCGTGAGAATGTTCCGTCGTCGCGTGGTTCCTACACCGCAGGTTGTGGGTGGGTGGAACCTGGTGTTGCAGCTGCCACTAGCTTCAGTGGTCAGCAGGGGGACTCGGTGCCTCTTCTGTTGAATGCTCAGCAGGGGTTACTCCGGCTTCGCCCTCGCCAGGCGGGGTATCGCGCTGTTGCCTCCCACTCCCGTCAAACCGGCAGTGGTCTGCAAAGGAGAGGCTGGCGTGATTTGAGTGGTAGCAATATCACTGCAGGGCTTCGGCGTGTAGGAGCCCATGGGGTCCTCAGGCCTTGCGTGTCTGGCTGCGGAACGGCTCCTCAGCGTGTGCTGGAGGGGTGTTCAGGGGGTGAGTGTGTGTCCACAAGTTTGATGACCGCTCCTCCCGTATCAAACCGGCCCTTTCTGTCGGGGTCCCCCCTTGGGTGCTTTGCACGACGGGGGGGACCGGGCCAATTATCTGCTGTTCCTTGCGGCCCAGCGTCAGTTGACGGCGGGGGCGCTGTGGGATTATATTCACATATGGCGACGGGAATGTCCCTTGAATCGGTGGATGAGGAGAACGTTAGAGGCGGGGCTGGTTTTGCAGTTTGCGCGGCCCCATCCTCCGTTCTCAGGTTTGGTGCCGACCCTATTGTTAGGGTCGGGCGCGGTGACAGCCCTGGCCGACGAGATTCAATCTCTGTTGGCGAAGCAGGCCGTCGTTGTGGTCCCGAGAGAGGACGCAATGTCAGGCGTCTACTCCCGTTATTTTCTGGTGCCCAAGAAAACTGGGGGGGTCAGACCTATACTGAATCTGTCCATGTTCAATCGGTTGATTGTAGTGAGACCATTCAGGATGTTGACCGTCCGACTCCTTCTGCTTGCTGTCAGGAGGGGGGACTGGTTCACCTCCATAGACCTGAAGGATGCGTATTTTCACATACCCATTTTCCCTCCTCACAGGAAGTTCCTACGGTTCCTGTTTCAGGGCGTAGCGTACGAGTACCACAGAATGCCGTTCGGTTATTCTCTGGCTCCCCGCACATTCACCAAGTGCGTGGCGGCTGCTCTGGGGCCTTTACGTCGTCGGGGGATACGAGTTCTGTTCTATCTCGACGACATTCTGCTCCTCAGCCGTTCAGAGGAGGTTGCCAGGTCTCATACTCGACTGGTGGTGGAATTCCTCACCAGCCTGGGTTTTGCTGTGAATTGGAAGAAGAGTACCCCTCTTCCCAGTCAACAGGTGGAGTACTTGGGCTTGACATTGAGGTCGAAGCCCATGCTTGCGACCCTCTCGGAGCAGCGTCGGGGGGATCTCCGTCACGCGCTCAGGGGTTTCCGTCTGGGAGGGACGGTTACGGCGCTGCAGGTGATGCGTCTGCTGGGCCTTATGTCGGCGGCCCACACGGTGGTTCCTCTTGGCCTCCTCTTTATGAGGCGGATACAGAGGTGGTTTCTCTCTTTGAGAATAGATCCGGTGTGGGGCAAAGGGAGACGGTTGACGGTTCCTTTGTCGATATGGGGGGATCTCGCCCACTGGGGGAGGCTGGGTATCCTCTCCGCTGGGGTCCCCATGGGCAGCAGTGGCTCCCACGTCACGGTTTTCACCGACGCCTCTCTCACAGGTTGGGGCGGGGCGTTTCGGACCCACGCAGTGGGGGGCAGCTGGACGGGTCATGCCGACCCAGCTGTCCTGCATATCAATGTGTTGGAGTTGAAGGCGGTCCTCCTGGTCCTCAAACGGCTCGGCCACCTGGTGGTAGGCAGGCATGTTTTGATCAGGACGGACAATGTGACGGCGGCGGCGTATATCAACAGGCAGGGTGGGACTCGTTCCGCCCGCCTGCTCCGGGTGGCGCGCGAACTGTTGCTATGGGCATCCCGCAGGCTGCGCAGTCTGCGGGCGCTCCACGTTCCTGGTACGGAAAATGTGGCGGCGGATATAATGTCTCGGGGCGGTCCTCGTCGCGACGAGTGGGAACTCCGCCCCGACATAGTCAGACAGATCTGGGATCGGTTCGGGGAGGCCTCGGTAGATCTGTTTGCGTGCCGACGTTCTCACAAGTGCCCCTTGTGGTTCTCGCTCAGTCGAGCGGATCATCCCCCCTTGGGGGTGGATGCCTTCTCGACCTTTCCGTGGCCGCCCGGTCTTCTGTACGCCTTCCCTCCTGTACAGCTGTTGAGTCAGCTGTTGGAGCGGATACGGAGGGAGCGCAGGACGGTGATCCTGGTCGCGCCGGACCGGGGCACGTCAGTGTGGTTCCCGGTCTTAATCCAGCTTCTGGTCGCTCCTCCTTGGGTCATTCCGTGGTCAGCGACGGCCCTCTCGCAGCACAACGGAGTGCTTGTCCAGCCTCCGGTGTTGGGTCAACGCCTGGTGGTGTGGCTGGTGGGAGGGTGAGTCTGGAGAGGATGGATCCCGCAGTGGTTGATACCATCCGGTGTGCGCATGCTCCCTCCACTGTCGCGGTTTACGCGGGCAGGTGGCGTGCGTTCCAAGAATGGTGTAAGGGGGGGGGCTGGGACCCAGTCTCCTGCCCCCTGGATGCTGTTCTGGGTTATCTCCAGTCTCTCCTTGATAGTCTGTCGGCTTCGACAGTGAGGGTATATGCAGCAGCTATATCCTCCTATCATGAGGGATTTGAGGGGGATGTCTTGTTCAGCCACCCTCTTGTGAAGCGTTTCCTGCTTGGCGCTCGACGCGTTAAGCCGGTGCAACGCTCCTTGGCTCCGACTTGGGATCTTCAATTGGTCCTCGGTCGGTTGTCCTTGGCCCCGTTTGAGCCGCTCGAGCAGGCGCCGTTGGGACGGCTGTCTTTCAAGACCGCGTTCCTACTGGCTGTCACTTCCGCTAAACGCGTGGGTGAGCTCTGTGCTCTCTCGGTACGTCCAGAGTGCCTGTCTTTTCGGACCGATTGCGGTGCCACTCTGCGACCTAATCCTGCTTTCGTGCCTAAGAATATCCGGAGTTCCTTCCGCTCCCGGGATATTGTGGTTCAGGCTTTTCGTCCTCCTCCTCACACTAGTGAGTTAGATGCGGGCCTTCACCTGTCATGTCCAGTCCGTGCTTTGGGGTTTTACCTCAGCCGTACTCAGGACTTCAGGGTTACCGACCAGCTTTTTGTCTGTTACGGTGGGGCTCGTGCTGGTAAGGCACTGTCGAAGCAGCGCCTGTCCCATTGGTTGTGCGAGGGTATTGCCCTCTGCTACACGTTGGCTGGGCAGGATCCCCCTGGGGGCGTCAGGGCGCACTCCACTCGTGGGGTGGCTGCCTCTGCCGCTCTCCTGGGTGGGGCCTCGGTGGAGGACATCTGTGCTGCAGCTTCATGGTCCTCACCGGGCCCCTTTGTAAGGTTTTACCTCATGGACATGACCGGGGGTTCTGTCTCCCAGGCGGTTCTGGGGTCTGTGGCCTTTCCTGCTTCCCGTCCTTTGGTCGGGTAGCAGGAGTGTATGGGTATGGGCCGCAGTGTGTTGAGTCACACGTGGTTCCGCCTGTACGGTGTGTTCAAGGGGTTCTGGCTCCCTCTTGTTCGCATTCAGGTGGAGTTGACTGCGCCCCCCCTTCGTTAGGAAGGATGGGGTGACAGGGCTCCCCGCACCCCTTGATGTGGGCTTACGGGTCCTCAGGGGGTACATCTGTCGGGTCTCGCGCCCGCTCTTCCCCATTATCTCGTAAGGCTCAGAGCGGGACGCGATGCTATATACGAAATATAACGATAGGTTATGTAGATAACCTAGTTATATTAGTATTGGCTAAGCGTCCCGCTCTGCGCGCCCTGAGTTCCCTCTTGAGGGATCTTTTCCTGGGACGGGTTTTTGGCGAGGAAGGGTGTTTCATGACCAGAGTCATGATTATATGGGTGGTACCACCATAAGGGGCGGGGCCCCATACAGGTGGGGTGCATGTGTTTTTGTTCGTGGGAGATACATTAGGTATCACAGGAGATATAGAGTATCTCGTAAGGCTCAGAGCGGGACGCTTAGCCAATACTAATATAACTAGGTTATCTACATAACCTATCGTTCCTCTACGATGTCGAACCAATAGCTCTGGAGCTTTACACAGGACCAAAAGCAGTGGACGTGGTTTCCAATCTCTATCTTGCATTTAAAGCAGAGTGGGGATGCATTGGGATACATTTTACTCTTAAGGGCAGGGGTAATATGAATGCGGTGTACAGGGACGTAAATTATGGGGGGGGGCATGTTTTCAGAATGCAGTTAGTGTCCCTGCACGATAATAAACGGTGACGTGACGTGATAGGAAAACGGCTGCTTGGCCTTCTCTGAGCCATTGTTATGCAAAGTCAAGTAGCCAGGTGAGCACCCGGCGCTAAGTACCACAGCTGTCTTTGCATATCAACAACAGCCCAGTATTCAGGTGTGCTCAAATAGGCTACATACTGTAACACCCCTGCCCAGTTTGGTGTGAAACTGTGATAAATAGCGCGATCGCGATCTCTCTCTCTCTCTCTCTCTCTCTCTCTCTCTCTCTCTCTCTCTCTCTCTCTCTCTCTCTCTCTCTCTCTCTCTCTCTCTCTCCCCTTCTCACATTATCTCTCTTTCTCTCTCGCTCTCTCTCTCTCTCTCTCTCTCTCTCTCTCTCTCTCTCTCTCTCTCTCTCTCTCTCTCTCTCTCTCTCTCTCTCATACACACAACGTAGTATGCACGTTCCGAGACTCGCGCGGCATTATGACTTGTCATAAGTGAATTATATAGAAACAACTCACCAAAATTGACTTGCACAACTGATTTAAAAAATAAAATCTACGAAAAGGGGGGACCCCCCCCTTATCCCCCCCTACACCCACCCCCGCGACCATACAACTATACGTAGCACCCTCCGCCACTGACCACGCCCCCAAATGTGTCCCCCCCACCACTGACAACAGAGTTACTGTGAGGTTTTGCCCGCTGCTCACTACCTTTTCTCTGTTTCTTTAAGCCTATACTGTTTATTTCCCTTCTATACTGTTTATTTTCCCTTCTCACTCACTCTCTCTAGCCCCCACCCTCTCGTTCCTTACCCTTAGTGGCCACACCTGTTCGATATTCTATTATCTCTCGCACCTGTGGTGGCAGGCTAATTAGTCCCCCTGTGGGCTTTAAATACCAGGGCGCTTCCCCTCGTTTTGGCGTGGGGTCGTGTTGTAAACTTGCCGAGTCATATTCTCTAAACATCTAGACTCTTTCGGGAGATCCTCTGTCTGCCTATGCTGTTCCATTCTCCGGCGTCGAGATGTTTGCTCCAGCCTTCGCCAGCTGTCGCCGTTGCCTGTGGGGGAGACTGGTCTGCGCTCCCTGTACTTCCACGGGAGGCACCCCAGCGTTCCACTGCAGACCCCCGCGCAGCTGTTCGTCCTGACGCACATCCAGACCAGCGCAGACGCTCTCCAGTCCTCAGCGCGCAACGCGCATCTTCCAAGGACGCTCGAGCTTGGCACACTCCTCCTCGCAGACGCACCCCGACGCGTCTCTCGGTTCCGGTGCGCACTCAAGCAGTGGCGCACCACTCTGTTCCCCGGCTCCGACAGTCGGCTACCCGGTGACGACACCTTCGCCACCGCCGCCTGTTCCAGCACCACTCTGTCCTCGGCTCGGACTGCCGGCTCCCCGGTGGCGATACCCTCGCCACCGCCATCGCCACCGCCGCCTGTTCCAGCACCACTCTGTCCTCGGCTCGGACAGCCGGCGCCCCGGTGGCGACGCTCCCGCCCCGCTGCCTGTTCCTGCACCACTCTGTCCCTAGTCCTCTATCCCTAGTTCTCCTAGTCCCTAGTCCTCTATCCCTAGTTCTCCTAGTCCCTAGTCCTCTATCCCTAGTTCTCCTAGTCCCTAGTCCTCTATCCCTAGTTCTCCTAGTCCCTAGTCCTCTCTCCCTAGTTCTCCTTGTCCCTGGTTTACCTAGTCTCTAGTTCCTCTGTCCCAAGGCGTTCCCTTAACCTTCCCTTAGGCGTTTCCCTTACCTTCCCATAGTGTTCCCTTTTCCTGCCCGCCTCTTAAAGGCACCTTTCCTTCCCCTCATATTATATTCCTGTATTTGTGATTCTCCCTTAAAGGGACAGCGCCCTTTTCCCTGTTTTTCCCTGTTGTTCAATAAATATCTGTTTCTTGGCAAACCATCATACCTGTCTTGTGTTGTGCGATTGGGGTCGGTTACAAACCATAACAGTACGACCCCACCAAGTCTACGACCCCAGCCAGCACAGACTGTGTATGTTGAGTTTGCCTTTTTTTTTTTTGTCCCCTCTAGCTCCCCTGTTAGCCCTGTTAGCTTCCCTGTTAGCCCAGTTTAGCTTCCTTGTTAGTCCTGTTTAGCTCCCTTGTTAGCCTGTTACTCCCCTGTTTAGCCCAGTTTAGCTTCCCTGTTTAGCTTGTTAGTCTCCCCGGTTAGCTCCCCTGTTTGCTTCCCGTTTTGCCCTGTTTGACCCCCCTGTAGCTAGCCATGCCCTGGCGGCTAACCCAGTCCCTCAGCAGGGCCCCTGTCTGCTAGTCTTGCCCCGGCTGCTAGCACAGCCTCTATGTTTATGCAGCCCTTGCTGCTGGCATGGGCCCTGTAGCTAGCCATGCCCTGGCAGCTAACCCAGTTTCCCTCTGCATGGCCCCGGTCTGCTAGCTTGGCCCCGGCTGTTAGCACAGCCTCTATGTTAATGCAGCCTTGCAGCTGGCATAGGCCCTGTAGCTAGCCAGGCCCAAGCAGCTAACCCGGTCCCTCTGCATGGCCTCCACTTTTTTGTGTAGTTTCTCCCACTGCTAGGACTGCCCTTCAGCTAGCAAGGTCAGTATTCCCACAGCTAGGACTGTCCTTCCAGCTAGCTTGTTCTCTCATGCTGGTCCAGCCCTGTCTGCCAGCCTAGCTCCGGCAGCTAGCGCAGCCTCTATGTAGATGTAGCAGTACAGCTAGCATAGGCCCTGTAGCTATCAGTGCCTTGGCAGCTACCCTTTCCCTCTGCTAGCCTAGCTCGGCAGCTAGCGCAGCCTCTATGTTGATGTAGCAGTACAGCTAGCATAGGCCCTGTAGCTATCAGTGCCCTGGCAGCTACCCTTTCCCTCTGCTGGCCTGGCTCCGGCAGCTTGCGCAGCCTCTATGTTGATGTAGCAGTACAGCTAGCATAGGCCCTGTAGCTATCAGTGCCCTGGCAGCAACCTTCCCTCTGCTAGCCCTTTCCCGGTGCTACCATGGTTACCCCTTTGCTACCCTGCTTGCCCCTCAGTTCCTCTAGACCAGTTGCTCTAGACCAGTTCTCTAGACCCAGTTCCTCTAGACCAGTTTCTCTAAACCAGTTCTCTAAACCAGTTCTCTAGACCAGTTCTCTAGCCCAGTTCTCTAGACCAGTTCTCTAGACCAGTTCTCTAGACCAGTTCCTCTAGACTTGTTCTCTAGACCCAGTTCCTCTAGACCAGTTCCTCTAGACCAGTTCCCCCAGTTACCCCTCGGCGACCCTGTTTCTTTTGCTAGCCCCACTCTTGTGGTGGCTTCCCCTGCTGGCTTGGCCAGTACCTCTTGTTTTGCCCCCTGCCACTCTGTCTGTATTTGTTTTGGGTCGCCGGGTGGCTCCCGTTGGAGGGGGGGATACTGTGAGGTTTTGCCCGCTGCTCACTACCTTTTCTCTGTTTCTTTAAGCCTATACTGTTTATTTCCCTTCTATACTGTTTATTTTCCCTTCTCACTCACTCTCTCTAGCCCCCACCCTCTCGTTCCTTACCCTTAGTGGCCACACCTGTTCGATATTCTATTATCTCTCGCACCTGTGGTGGCAGGCTAATTAGTCCCCCTGTGGGCTTTAAATACCAGGGCGCTTCCCCTCGTTTTGGCGTGGGGTCGTGTTGTAAACTTGCCGAGTCATATTCTCTAAACATCTAGACTCTTTCGGGAGATCCTCTGTCTGCCTATGCTGTTCCATTCTCCGGCGTCGAGATGTTTGCTCCAGCCTTCGCCAGCTGTCGCCGTTGCCTGTGGGGGAGACTGGTCTGCGCTCCCTGTACTTCCACGGGAGGCACCCCAGCGTTCCACTGCAGACCCCCGCGCAGCTGTTCGTCCTGACGCACATCCAGACCAGCGCAGACGCTCTCCAGTCCTCAGCGCGCAACGCGCATCTTCCAAGGACGCTCGAGCTTGGCACACTCCTCCTCGCAGACGCACCCCGACGCGTCTCTCGGTTCCGGTGCGCACTCAAGCAGTGGCGCACCACTCTGTTCCCCGGCTCCGACAGTCGGCTACCCGGTGACGACACCTTCGCCACCGCCGCCTGTTCCAGCACCACTCTGTCCTCGGCTCGGACTGCCGGCTCCCCGGTGGCGATACCCTCGCCACCGCCATCGCCACCGCCGCCTGTTCCAGCACCACTCTGTCCTCGGCTCGGACAGCCGGCGCCCCGGTGGCGACGCTCCCGCCCCGCTGCCTGTTCCTGCACCACTCTGTCCCTAGTCCTCTATCCCTAGTTCTCCTAGTCCCTAGTCCTCTATCCCTAGTTCTCCTAGTCCCTAGTCCTCTATCCCTAGTTCTCCTAGTCCCTAGTCCTCTATCCCTAGTTCTCCTAGTCCCTAGTCCTCTCTCCCTAGTTCTCCTTGTCCCTGGTTTACCTAGTCTCTAGTTCCTCTGTCCCAAGGCGTTCCCTTAACCTTCCCTTAGGCGTTTCCCTTACCTTCCCATAGTGTTCCCTTTTCCTGCCCGCCTCTTAAAGGCACCTTTCCTTCCCCTCATATTATATTCCTGTATTTGTGATTCTCCCTTAAAGGGACAGCGCCCTTTTCCCTGTTTTTCCCTGTTGTTCAATAAATATCTGTTTCTTGGCAAACCATCATACCTGTCTTGTGTTGTGCGATTGGGGTCGGTTACAAACCATAACAGTTACGCCCTTGGCGGTGTAGGATTCTAACTTGGATAGACTTGGTGCAGTTGCAAACAGAGATTTTTTTTGCATAGGTCCATGCATCCTGCCAGTCCTCGTCCGTGATCTCTATGTCCAAGTCTTTTTCCCAGGACTGTTTAGTGACAAGGGAAGATAAAGATGAATTAAGGTTTAGAGTACTATAGAAGATAGATATTTGTTTTTTTAGGAATCTGCAAGGAGAGGGCTTTCTCCACCTGCGAGGTGGAACTGTTAATTAACAGTGAGGTGTCCTTGGTGATAAACTGCCTAATTTGTAAGTATTTAAAAAAATTCTGTTTTCAATAGGCCATACCACTGCTGCAGCTGTAGAAAGGACATTAGGGTCTGGCCATCAAACAAGTGGCCAAGATCAGTTATGCCCTGTGTATGCCAGGTCTTGAAGTCGCCGCCAATTTGGTCTGGCTTAAAGTCAGGATTGCCTACAATCGGGGTAAGAGGAGAGGTCAGCTTAGCTCGGCCCTCCACCTTACGGACAGACTTCCAGGCCTTGAAGGAGCATAGTGTGATGGGGTTAGAGCATATTTTTCTAACAGACTTAAAGTCTTTGATAAATAGTAGGTTCCTGTGGGATATTTGTGGATATCCTGAAGAAGAATGTTCTCAGTCAACCGAGGTTTGGATAATAACAAGGTTTATTAACCAAACAGTATAGTACATAGAGAGAATGGCTGAGAGCTTCGCCCCAGGTGATCAGCTGAAATGACCCATGTAAAAGACCCGGAACGTTGTTGGGAGGAGCATTATATAGTTAAAAGGGGGAGGAGGGGGTCCCATTTGATAGGTCAAATGGGGGGGGGATACAGGATTGGGGAGAGGGGGGGGGGGCACAGGATTGGGGAGAGAGGGGAGGGGAATGTCTTTACATGAGGGAGTTGGGGAATCATTATAGAGAACATTCTTCTTCAGGATATCCACAAATATCCCACATTCCACAGGGGGGACTTAGATTGCGAGGATTCAATGTCTAGCCAGATTGATAGTGGGTCTGATCCGAACCAACCGACAAGTACCCTAAGGTGTGCTGCTAGTTGGTAGTGTCTTATATTAGGTAGGTCTAGACCCCCATCTTCACCATCCATCTGTAATTTGGCCATTTTCAGATGCGGTTTCGCCCATTCCAAATGAATGAGCTTAGCCAACCTTCTAGCACCTTGATAACCTTGTTTGTCAGCAGCACTGGAATCATTTGGAGAGGGTATAATAGTCTGGGGAGTACGTTCATTTTGACGAGGGCTATCCTACCCAGCCAGGAGATTGGTAATGGGGCCCATCTAACTAAGTCTGCCCTTATGGTGTCTAAAAGGGGGGGGAAAGTTGGCCTTAAACAATGTATCATAGGTGGGTGTTACAAATACTCCCAAGTAAACAAAGCCGGAGGGCGACCAGCGAAATGGGAAGGGCTCGGGCAGAATCGGGATGCATTTAAGTGTCCCAAGTGGCATTGCTTTGGATTTGGAAAAGTTAATTTTGTACCCCGAGAAGGTTCCAAATGTGGAAATCATGCGGGTTAGACATGGAATGGAAGAGTCAGGTTTAGATATAAAGATCAGTACGTCGTCCGCGTAAAGAGTGATTTTGTGCTCCCTCTTGCCCACCCTAATACCTGAGACCGCGGCTGACTGCCTAATGGCTTGAGCGAGTGGTTCTATGGTCATGTCAAATAGTAAAGGGCTAAGAGGATCCCCTTGGGGGTTCCCCCGTTGTAGAGGAAAGTTGTTAGACCTAAGCCTGTTAGTCAGAACCGCCGTCATCCGTGAGTTGTAAAGAACCTTGACCCAGTCAATAAAAGTGTTTCCTAGGCCAAATTCAGCGAGGGTTAGAAACAAATACGGCCATTCTACATGGTCGAATGCCTTCTCCGCGTCGAGAGACAGAACCACCGTGGGGTGGTCTATCTCACGAGTCATTTGGATGATATTAAGGAGCCGTCTCATGTTGTTGGTAGAGTTCCTACCCTTATAAAACCAGTCTGATCTTCGTTAATAATGAAAGGGAGCACTTTTTATAGGCGCATGGACAGGATCTTGGAGAGCATTTTTGGTCTGAATTAAGTAGGGCTATAGGCCTATAGGAGGCGCACTTTTCAGGGCATTTACCATTTTTAAGGACAAGGCAAATATTAGCCTCCCGTAGGGACTGGAGTAATATCCCAACATCAGAGGAATGATTAAGCATTGCCAGCAGGGGATCCAAGAGAATATGACAGAGCCCGGAGCCTTACCAGATGGCATACCCTTAACACTTTCAGTGCCGGGCCGTGTTTTCCTTTTTACCCCGTTGATGCCACGGTCCACGGCCCATGTAACATTAATATCGCCTAATCTATGTTTTAAATTATGCTATGTGTCTAATCTGCCCATCGCTTATCAAAGAATCATTTTCCAGTCAATATTGGCAAAGCAGATTGTGTTTTTATCGCTTCATTTCCTTTTTATAGCATTTTGAAAACCACTCGGTTTCGAAGAAAAAACAACACATTCCCTGATAATCGCCTTTTACTGGAATATTCCAGAACGTTATCATTTGTCGGTCTATTTATGAATCGTTTTCAAATAAACGCTAGATGGTCAATAGTATAGTATGTGTGCGCACGCACGCTCGTGCCGTGCGCTGATAATCGCTGCTATTATTTCCTCATGGCTTTTACAGTGAAACAGCCATATCACATAGTGGAAAAGCTTATATCTCCATGAAAACGAGTCTGATTATCCTAACACTGATAACATAGATTCCTTACCTGAAATCAGATGGTATCCAAATGGTATATTCCAATTCCTGATCACCATTCGAAAAAATCGATAAGTATATTGATCCAACGTGTGTACAGTATAACCCATGCTCGCAGCAGCTCAGAGGCTCCAGAATCAACTCTGGTAACTCCGGCTGCATCAGTGGACTGGAAAATGTGGACTGGAATATTTTTTTTCCCATCCATTTTCATTGAGTCCATTCCAAAAGGGTGATTTACCATCTGGGAGACGATAGGGGGCGATTTTTTCACATCTGATCGCCGGCGGCCCCTGAATCTCCAACGGTAGGCTCGCGTGATGCAATATGATTTCAGATCGCTAATAAAAAAAAGAAAAAAAATTACGAGAAAAGCCGTGACGTGGCTTTCAACGTCACAATCGGAAACCCGAGATTAGCCGTGAGTGGCGCTCAAAGTGTTAAGGGCGCACAGAGCTTCTTCCTTCGTAATTGGGGCATTAAGGAGCAAGTTCTGATCTTTCGATACCTTAGGGAGGTGCAAGTCAGCGAAAAAAGCTTGCATGTCAGAGAGAGCACCATTGGGTCGATCAGTCCTATAGAGTTGGGCATAGAAAGAGGCAAACTCTTTATTAATAGTTTTAGTGTCAAAGGACCTGACCCCATTTGAGTCCGAGATTGAGGCTATTACTTCCTCTTTTTTGCCAAGTTAGCTAGGCACCTGCCAGGCTTGTCACTGTGTTCGTACATTCTCTGTCTGGCAAATTTAAGAGAGTATTCAGCGTCCTGGATCAGAAGAGTGTTTAACGCAGTTCTGGTGGCCGTAAGCTCTATAAGCACAGCCGGGGCTGAGTTTGAAACATGTTGATTCTCAAGGTCGGCTAGTTTGGATTCAAGAAGTTTGCATTGTTCATTTTTCTTGCGTTTCTTGGATGATACGTAAGACATAATCAGTCAGCGAGAAAATACCGTGGATGTTTCCCAGAGCAGAGACGGGTTATCCGTAGAATGTGAGTTAATTGAGTAGAATTTTTTTTGTTCCGATTCTAAATAGTAGACAAACCTATCATCCTTGAGGAGGTATGGGTTAAGACGCCAACGTCTCGACAGCGCCATCTCTTCTGACAAGGAGTAGACCAGATATATAGGGGCGTGATCCGATAAAACAATACTTCCGATTGTGCAGGACGATACTAGAAAGAGTTTAGAGGAAGGGATGAAGAAATAGTCTATTCTACTGTTGCTCTTATGTGGGCCGCTAAAAAAGGTGAACTTCAGTTCGGATGGGCAAAGGGTTCTCCAGACATCTGAGAATCCGATGTCTGTACATAGGGAGGAGAGCATCTTTGCTTGCCTTGAGGGGGGAGCCAAACTGGGTGGGAGTTTGTCAAGAGACGGTATAAAGTTAAAGTCTCCGCCCACAAAAGCATTCTCAGAGGCCAGGCCATTAAATTCAGTAAATACTTTCGATAGAAAGTTATGGGAGTAGCCTGGGGGACAGTATACTGTACATTCATAAATGTCATTTATTTACCCTTAAGAACCCCTTTGATAATCACATAGCGACCGTGGCTATCTAAAGAGGAAGTTATGATTCTAAAGGGGAGATTTTTATTGATCAGTATGGCCACTCCCCTACTAAAGGTAGAATAGTTTGTGGCGAAGACCTGTCCCACCCAACTCTTTTGGAGTTTAACAGTGTCGTTGGGTCCCATATGGGTTTCTTGTAATAAAGCAATAGAAACATTCTCCTTCTTTAAAAAGGTCAGAATCGCCTTCCTTTTCGCTAGTTTCTGAAAACCTTGAACATTCCAGGAGCAGAGCTTAAAGCTCTCAGAGTTAGCCGTAGCCATAGAATATTAGGGGGTGTGTAGACAGGGCAGACTTAAAAAGGCCTATGGGCACACCAAATTCACCTATTTTAACCACTAAGCATATGTACCTAGAGCCATACATAAAACAAATATTTTCAGTAGCTGACATGTGTCCTGAGCCATACATAAAACATACATAAAAAACATATAATGGTGCGGGACCGGTGGGCCTTTCCCCAACAACACAGGGACTTACCATAGGGCCTAGCAGGTCAACAGCAGATGATGACGCAGCGATACCTAACGTCACACAGTCAACCATATTTATAAGAACGAAGAAATATAGAGTGATATGACGCTCGGCGCATTAGCCATAGCGAGGTGCTAACGGCCCAAAATCAAGCTACTACCGCATTCGGTACTGGTGAGGCCGGTATCGGGGCCCCACTACGCCGGGTCTTCAAGAAGTCCACGGCGTCCTCAGGCGATGAAAGATGTTTTCTCGCGCCGTCTCCGGTTGTGATGATAAGTCTCGCAGGGAACTGTAGAGACGGCTTGAGTCCTAGCTTGTAGAGGAGGGCCATGACGTCTTTGTAGCGGGAACGCTGCTCCATGACTTCAGGACAGTAATCTTCAAAGATTAGGACTGGTTTCCCTCTGTATTCCAGCGTTCCCCTCCTCTTCCATGCTTCCCAGATAATCCTCTCTTTTATTCGATAGTGATGTAGGCGAGCAATAACCGCTCTAGGCCTAGAGCCGGGTGCTGGCTTGGCAGTAAGGGCCCTGTGACACCGGTCCAGTTCGGGTGGCGTAGGGAGGACCTCCTTGCCCAGAATTTCAACCAGTACCTCAGCAAAAAAGTCGCTGGGCCGGTCGCTATGAACGGATTCATCCAATCCCAATATGCGAATATTAGACCGGCGACTCCGGGACTCAATGTTAGTTAGCTTAGCCTTTAGCTTGTCATTGTTCTCTTCTAGCGCCGTACACCTAGCCTCTTGCTCGTCCACCCTGCCAGTCCAAGTATTCAAGCCGTCTTCCACGGAGGTCAGACGCTCTGCATGGTCATTAACCGACGTCCAGAGGCTGTCGAGTTTGGATTCAAGCGAGGCAGCGGACGCTTTGATTTCGTTGGTTAGCTCTTCAATTAGCCCAGCAATGGTGGTTATATCAGCGGGAGCGTCGTCCTTCTTGGATTCATTTATCAGTTGTCTCGTCGCCATTGTGGTTCTTGCAGCCAAAATAAATAGGAAACATAAAGGGGGTATATACAAAAAGGTTTAACCGAGTTGAAAATATAAAAAGAGGCTTTTAGGACTAAATATAAAAATACGGGAGTCACATCGTGGCTACCCCATCCTTGACCCGGAACCGAAACCCAATACACACAATTGTTAAGGCGATGCAGACCAGAGAAAGACTTTCGTCTTGTTTACATCAGGGTCCCCCATTTTCAATTCATAATGAATTGTAAGTAAGGGTGCAATTAGCACCGTGCAATCCATTCTTTGTGGATCCCGCCCTGTGTGTGTTGACAGTTTTGGGTTAAAAGATGGTTGCAAAGTTTTGTTGAGCTGACCCAGATCTGAAGCCAGCATAGGCATCCACTCAGCCGCACTAAACCAGGCATTTTAACAGCTCACAATAATCCTCTTCAAGTTAAATTGTACACCGCCCCTGCATGCATGGATATAATAATGGACTGTCCCGCCAGAAAACTGCAAACTCCCACAAGGCACTGGCAGGGGTGCGTTCAAATGCAGGCAAGTTTGTGGCGAACATGTTTGCATTCAACATAAACAGATGGTCTGGATAATCGTATTTTTTTGGATGTTGTCCTGCTAGTATATAACGTGCTGCAACCCAACTTAATGTTAGATGCAAGTGAAAGGACCTCCGGTATTCAAATAATTAATAAAATCATACAATTCACAGTTTGAAATAGTTTGCTTAACGTTTGCGAACTTGAACGCACCCCTGTTTGACGTGTCATAGACACGCACGTCTTTATATAGAGCCGTTAGAGACTCTGATCTTAGCGCTTGTAACTTGTGGCAAAGCATGAACACGATGGAAGCCAGAAAAAGGACATTATTCTAAGCCTACTACGCGATCCTCGACTGTCGAGGATGCGGAAGGAGCTGGCAACGGTGCACTGAGCGCAGGTAAGCTACAGTACACAGCACTAAATTCACGTTGGCTGGCCAACTTACTTATTACTTACTTAAAATGTACCTTGCTAAATCTGCTAGCTGTCACAATCATGGCGAGAGCCGACATCTCTCTACCTACATCCACGCCCTTATATGGGCAGCTTCCGACAGCATCTATCAGCCCAGCTGAGAGTCATCAGCCCATCAGCCCAGCTGAGAGCCGTCAGCTCATCAACGGTCCGGATATCAACCCTGCGGATCCTGTTCCTGATCGTCTCAGTGTTATCCTATCTATCCTAGGTACGAGGACATACTTAGCCTTGCCTCCTCTGTCTGTACTGCCTGCCATGTCCTAACCTCTGTTCTCCCTGTGCCCAGGACCACCACTCCCGGCCGATGCTGTCTCCTGACGTACTACCTGCCTGGACATTCCTGAGAAACTCAAGCTAGAGTCACTACTCGTCTAATGTCGCACATTCTTGTATATTCTCTATTCTCTATTCTCTATATATATCTTATCTGCTTGGAACCCAAAGGAATTAAAACCTACTTAAAACGCTCCATTCTCCTTATCCCTGTGTTCTGCTATTGGGCTCCGCCACCGCTGCCCTAACAGAACACTGAGACCAACATGACGAGTCCAGCAACACAGGACACCGGAGAATGGAGAGAGGTCCGGAACATTATCAACGGACACGCCGGGTTGGTAAACCAACACACACGCTCACTTGCTGAAACTACTACCCAACTTCACGCTCTGACTATCAGCGGCGCTGAGCGAGACAAATGATGTAACCGGTTTGATGAATACATTGCAGCCCAGCCAGCCCAAACAGTCGCACCCCTGTGTAGAGAGCCCCAGGCCCCCACACCAGAGCGCTACGACGGAGACGTCTCAAAGTGTCTCGCTTTTATTTTTCAATGTACGCTAGTATTCGGACAACAGCCATACACCTACCAAAGTGATAAATCTAAAATCGCTTACCTGTCGGGTCTGCTCAAGGGTCCTGCGTTAGCATGGGCAACAGCTCTTCATTTCAGTCAGTCTCCCCTCTGCAATTTTCCTGCATACGTCGCCGACAGGCAAAAGGTCTTCGACCACCCTACCTGTGGCTCGGATAGCTCTGCTGGCTTATTCAACATCCGTCAGGCCCACCACAGCGTTAGCGAATACTCCATCGAATTCCGTATCCTAGCAGCGGGCTCCGGGTGGAATGACATTCCGTTAAGAGAGGCATTCCGCCAAGGCCTCAGCGACGTCCTTAAAGACGAAATGGCGTCCAAAGAGAAACCGGACTCCTTGGACGAGCTAATTGAGTTAGCCAGAGACCTAGACATGCATCTTCGTGAACGCCGCCGTGAAAGGACGAGCGGCACCCGCTCCTCGTTGTCCAAAACATCTCGCTCTTCTCCCCCCAGGCGCGCTGCTCGCGCCGAACACTACTCCCCTGAGCCAATGGAACTTGACCGGTCCCGCCTTCACCCCGACGAACGCCTCCACAGGCTCAAAACGGGGGCATGTACTGTATTTATTGCGGCCAGCTCAGTCACTTCCTCGATTTGTGTCCGCTTCGCCCCAAACGGCGGGGCTCGACTGTAATGCTGGATGCATGTTCGAGCCTCAATTATGTTCCCAGCTCCGGTCCCAATATGCAATTCAGTGCCACCCTGTGTTGGAACAACCAGTCACTTTCCCTGTCTGCTCTGGTCGATTCGGGCGCTGACGAAAACGTCATTGACGCTGGCATCGTATCCCGCTTCCACATTACTACCGACGCGCTGCCTATTCCCCGCAATGCCCACACCCTAAATGGGAGGTTGCTCTCACGGATAACCCACCACACCAGCCATTCCACCTGTTGCTCTCGGGAAATCACAACGAGGTTATTCGCTTCCACTAATCCCCCCATAACCCTATTGTACTCGGCATGCCCTGGTTGAAATTACACAACCCAGTGATAAACTGGCCTACTGGCTCGGTCGTTAGCTGGAGCGCCCACTGCCACGCCACCTGCCTGTGGTCTGCTCGGCCACCACTGGAGGTTGCTGATTCCCGCGTTCCCAATGAACCCATTGACCTTTCCTCTATCCCTCCAATATATCATGATCTAGAGCAGGGGTCGGCAATTAGGTTTGGCCGCGGGCCAGATTTTCCCCAAGCCGTTGCTTGGCGGGCCAGGATCAAAAACAATGGCTAATTTAATATACTGATATTGAAAAAAGACAAACGTTTTTCTCTGGTCTGCATCCCCCCAACAACCGTGTGCACTGCGCCGCACTGCACTGCACCCACTCTGCAATCCGCCAAACAAAGTTCTCACTCATCCATTCATTCATGAACAGCTCTCAGCTGTTGCTGATCACCGCGACGCCGGCGGGTGATGAACAGATCAGAATGCATGAAAACACGACTCACCATACCTCCTTGTTTGTTGTTAAGTCCTCCAAAATCCCTGCTAATGTTTGAAACATGTCATATCCACTCGCCGCCCTCCAATTCCAGATTGGCGTTGAATGCAGCTACTTTATCTGCCAACTTGCCTCGTTGTTGTTGTTGTTGTTGTCGCCACATATTATGCAGAGAGGACGTCGGCTCGGCACGCAAGAATCACCGACCTGTTGCGATAAACGCGTATTTTAAGTATGGCTCCTGTTTATTAAAAGAAGCGTTATATTTCCCCGTTGCTATCCAAAGATGTTTGTTTTGTTTTCTTCAACTCGCTCGCGAGTCGCATCTCGAACGCGGAAGTGAAAGTGCGTTAGGGAAATAGACACGGGGCCCGGTGGGACTATTCCATTGGTTCTCCCAGTCCACCTGACCATTTCTAGCATTTCAATTGGCTATAGTGACAGACATGCTTTTGATGACTGCCGGTAGATAGATACAGCTTCACAATAAAAGACACTCTGGCGTCCCGAGTGAATATTTCCCGCACGTCAAATAAATATCATATTCTCAAAATAATCTGACGGGCCAGAAATTATTGCTGGCGGGCCAATGTTGGCCCGCGGGCCGCCTATTGCCGATCCCTGATCTAGAGGCTGTTTTTAGCAAACAGCATGCTCTCTCCCTGCCACACCATCGTCTGTACGACTGTGCCATTGACCTGCCCCGGGGGCCCCACTCCCTGCTAGTCGCCTGTTCAACCTCTCGCGCCCAGAGAGGGAGTCCATGGAGAAATATGTCCACGAGTCCCTGGCCTCAGGCATTATCACCCCCTCCTCCTTGCCTGTCGGTGCTGGTTTCTTCTTCGTCTCTAAGAAGGATGGTTCCCTTCGCCCCTGTATTGACTATCGTGGCCTCAACAACATCACGGTCAAGAACAAGTACCCTCTTCCGTTGATTAACTCTGCTTTTGAACCCCTGCAAGGTGCCACCATTTTTACAAAGCTGGAACTCAGGAACGTCCGTGTCCGGGAGGGGGATGAATGGAAGACAGCCTTTAAGACACAGCTTGGTCACTTCGAGTACAAGGTAATGCCCTTTGGGTTGACCAACGCCCCTGCTGTTTTCCAGGCCCTTGTCAATGACATTCTCTGTGATGTCCTGAACCGCTCTGTTTTTGTGTATTTGGATGACATTCTGATTTTTTCCCGCTCTATGGAAGAGCACGTCCAGCATGTCCGCCGGGTCCTCCAACACCTGCTGGAGAACAAGTTGTTCGTCAAGGCGGAGAAGTGTGAGTTCCACGTCTCCTCCATCGGGTTCCTCGGCTACATAATAGATGGCGGCCAGACTTGGGCGGATCCCGAGAAGATCAAGGCAGTGTCAGACTGTCCCAGACCCACCAACGTCAAGCAGCTCCAATGCGTCCTGGGATTTGCTAACTTCTATCTGCGTTTCATCAGGGACTACAGCCGGGTCGCTGCACCCCTTACCCAACTCATTTCGCCCTCCGTGCCCTTCGTCTGGTCCGCTAACTTACTGCTTATCTCTTACAGAATGACCTCCTAGACCCTAATCAATCTGGCTTCCGGACTGGCCACTCCACAGAAACGGCCCTCATTGCGGTCACAGAGGCACTTCACTTAGCAAAAGCGAAACGCCTCTCCTCTGTCCTGATTCTCCTAGATCTATCTGCAGCCTTCGACACAGTCAACCATCAGATCCTCCTCGCGGCCCTCGCAGGAATGGGAGTGGCTGGCTCTGTGCTGACATGGCTGACATCATACCTCAATGACCGCTCCTACCAAGTGTCATGGAGAGGGACCCTGTCGGCCACCAGCCCCCCTGCGGACACGTGTCCCCCAGGGCTCGGTCCTAGGACCCCTTCTCTTCTCCCTCTACACTAAATCACTGAGTAACATTATCACGTCTCATGAGCGGATCTCGGCCTGTCTGTCCGACATCTCCGCCTGGATGACGACCAACCACCTCAAACCAACCACCTGCCGACCAAATCCTCCCCCCTGACCGACCTTTCCATCACAGTCGAGAATGCAGCTCTGACCGTGTCCCCGACCGCCAAGAACCTTGGTGTTGTCCTCGACGACCAGTTGAACTTCTCTGCTCACATCGCAGCGACAACCAGAACCTGTGGATTCCTCCTGAGCAACGTCAGAAGGATCCACCCCTTACTGACAAAAGAAGCCACCCAACTCCTTGTCCAATCAACAGTCATCTCCCGCCTCGACTACTGCAACACACTGCTCGCTGGCCTCCCGGCCACTGCCACCAAGCCTCTTCAACTCGTTCAAAACGCAGCGGCCCGCCTGATCTCAAACCTACCGAAGTCGGCCATTGTCACCTCACTTCTTAGCGACCTGCACGTATCCGCTTCAAGGCCCTTGACCTAGCATACCGTGCGGCAAAGGGAACCGCTCCCGCCTACCTCCGGTCAATGGTCTCTAACTACACACCCTCAAGACCCCTACGCTCTGCATCTTCTGGCCGCCTCAGACCTACTCCTATCCAAGCTCCGGGAGGGTCATCAAAGAGAAGCCGCCTATTCTCAGTCCTTGCCCCACAATGGTGGAATGAACTACCCACCCCAGTTAGGACAGCCGAATCCCGTCCAATCTTTCGCCGTCGACTAAAGACGCACTTCTTCAACCATTATCTGAAATAATAATTATTTTTTTATTTATTTTTTATCAAAACCTAACAAACCTTACTGTCATGCACTTGTCGAAGACTACTGCCCCGAGGTGGTCGAGCAGCGATCACACTACCGAGATGTCATGGGGCCCCTGTACTATTCTACATTCAGTAGGGGAGTGGCCATATTGATCAATAAAAATCTCCCCTTTAGACTCATAACTTCCTCTTTAGATAGCCAAGGTCGCTATGTGATCATCAAAGGGGTTCTTAAGGGTAAAGAAATGACATTTATGAATGTATACTGTCCCCCAGGCTACTCCCCTGACTTTCTATCCAAAATATTTACTGAATTTAACACTTTAACTGCCGAAAACGCCGGAACTCGTCATTCCCCGCCATGCTCAAGTTGCCGAGGACGCCGGAACTCGTCTTTGATATCAATATTTCAAAAATCTGTGATCGGAATCATATTTCCCCTCTGCAGCCTTCACACACAGTTCTGATCTCCTCTCAATCCTCTAGCGGTTCAAGAGCGCCATCTGGTGGCCGATCGGCAGATCGAAAAACCGGATGTCAACCTTTAACCCAGCAGGACTCACTCCATATGGGGTCCGACCACTCGCTAATGTTAGAGAGACTCAGTCTTCACACAGTGAACATCGATCGGTGGAAATAACTCGAAAAAACAACATGATTTGGACGTATATACTATTATACAACCTGGAAATAGATCCGGTATTTCGACATCCCATAATTGAAAACTGTCACACTGATCGACCAACGGCCCGAGGAGACTGGGGTGAGTTTTAGCGTTATATTCTAACGTGTTCTTTACTAACTGCTATGATGAACATATGACCCACATTAGATGAATGGTATAACGTTGCCCACGGAATTATAAACGCCCCCTCGCCCATCCGGTCAACATCAGATGACGTGTAGTAAATTCTAGAAGTACGTCCAATTGAAATTTTTGATCTCGCACAGATTCCTACCAAACTGTATTTCATCATCAATATAATGCATTTGGGGCTATAAATCACGTTCTGGAGAAAGCTGCAGAAAGAGATGAAAACATACTTTTACTTTAGACCATATTTTAGTATGAATATGTGAATGAAAAAGTTTAACGTTGCTACACCATGAACAATACATATAGGACCTTGAATGGGCCCTAATAATGGCAATCTAGCAATAGAATTTAAAAAGTTATAGCCCTGCAAAGAAGGGGAACTTCTCCATGTTAAATAGAGCTGGCAACGGATGGTATATCATGAATTTAACCTTAGGCAATCAAAGTGTTAATGGCCTGGCCGCCTGTATCCTTTCGGCAACAAACCTTCCCTTCCGCGTTGCTCTGATTGGCCAGCGATCTATGCTCGTTTCGCCCCTACGCCGGTAACGCGCGCATGCGCATTTTGTTTTTGCCCCCACACGCCCACACGCAGGTTTTAATAATAATAATAATGCAGGTTTTGCCGCCACGCCGGTAGATAATAATAATAATAATAATACTTAGAATAATAATACAATAATAATAAGACAAACGCACGCAATTGGCACAAGTGTAAATTATGCATTCGTCACTCAGTTTTAACATTGACGCACTTAGCTCAACTTGTTCGCCAGCTTGCTGTGGAGCCTATGGTCACAAGTTCAAATCACTCTTAGTTCATTTTTATTTATTTTTTTACGTTTAATTAATTTATCATCTCTTTATATTAATGTAACTAGCTATTCATATCAATTGAAATAACGTATTGTATTGTTTTATCTCTCTATATTGACGTGATTCCATCATTAGATCACAGGCTGGTCATGCATAATCTCGCCCACCAGACTCTTCTACCGAATTGACTAGGTTAGATTACACTTTATGTAGGCCTAACACTCACCTACTCATTCTGTTGTGACACAACATGACATGTTAGGGTTGTCACCTTCCGTGATCGCGTTTGAACCAATGTGTAAAAAATCTGTTTTAGATTAGGCTGTAAAAATCATCAATTTATTGCCATCATGGACCAATAACAGAACAGATTGACAGGTGGTGACAAAGCACAAGACTGGGGATTTATTTAAAAAACATACCCTAACCACATAACAGATATTTAAAAGGTAATTAACAGGCATGTTCTGCAACATATATACACTCTTGAACAATGAAAAACTCCTTTTTCTTCTATTTACAAATAAGAGCAGCTCTGAAGGCTCACAGAGATGAACGTTATTTCAATAGCAGTGATCGTCCATCTTAGTTAGTTAGGCGTTGGAGTATATAGCGCGGCGTATATTGATGCAGGTAGGTATTATCTGATGTAGCTAGGTATTATCATGCTAATATGGCGTGTTCTGCGATACCCATTTCAGCGTGTGTGCGAGGGCTCTCGCATTATTATTATTATTATCTACCGGGGCAAAACCTGCGTGTGTGCGTGGGCTCTCGCATTATTATTATTATTATTAAAACCTGCGTGTGTGCGAGCGTGTGGGCGTGGCGGGGCAAAAAACCTGCGTGTGGGGGGGGGGGGGGCATTATCGTGGCTCATGCGCGCGCTCGCACAGGCGTAGGGGCGAAACGAGCGTAGATCGCTGGCCAATCAGAGCAATGCGGAAGGGAAGGTTTGTTGCCGAAAGGATACACGCAGCCTGGCCTCTGAGAATGCTTTTGTAGGCGGAGACTTTAACTGTCACCTTATACCGTCTCTTGACAAACTCCCACCCAGTTTGGCTCCCCCCTCTAGGCAAGCAAAGACGCTCTCCTCCCTATGCAAAGACATCGGATTCTCAGATGTCTGGAGAACCCTTTGCCCATCCAAACTGAAGTTCACCTTTTTTAGCGGCCCACATAAGAGCAACAGTAGAATAGACTATTTCTTCATCCCTTCCTCTAAGCTCTTTCTAGTATCGTCCTGCACGATCAGAAGTATAATTTTATCGGATCACTCCCCCTATATATCTGGTCTACTCCCTGTCAGAAGAGAGGGCGCTGTCGAGGCGTTGGCGCCTCAACCCATACCTCCTCAAGGACGATATGTTTGTCTCCTATTTCGAATCGGAATTTAAAATGTTCTACTCAACAATTAACTCGCATTCTACAGATAACCCGTCTCTGCTCTGGGAAACATCCAAGGTATTTTCTCGCGGACTGATTATGTCTTACGTATCATCCAATAAACGCAAGAAAAATTAACAATGCAAACTTCTTGAATCCAAACTAGCCGACCTTGAGAATCAACATGTTTCAAACCCAGCCCCGGCTGTGCTTATAGAGCTTATGGCCACCAGAACCGCATTAAACACTCTTTTGATCCCCCAAGGGGATCCTCTTAGCCCTTTACTATTTGACATGGCCATAGAACCACTCGCCCAGGCCATAAGGCAGTCAGCCGAGATCTCAGGTATTAGAGTGGGCGAGAGGGAACACAAAATCACTCTTTACGCGGACGACATACTGATCTTCATATCTAAACCTGACTCTTCTATCCCATGCCTAACCCGCATGATCTCCACATTTGGAACCTTCTCAGGGTACAAAATTAACTTTTCCAAATCCGAAGCAATGCCACTTGGGACACTTAAATCCATTCCGATCCTGTCCGAGCCCTTCCCATTTTGCTGGTCGCCCTCCGGCTTTGTTTCCCTAGGAGTATTTGTGACACCCACCTATGATACATTGTTTAAGGCCAACTTTCCCCCCCTTTTAGACACCATAAGCCTAAGGGCAGACTTAGTTAGATGGGCCCCTTTACCAATCTACTGGCTGGGTAGGATAGCCCTCGTCAAAATGAACGTACTCCCCAGACTATTATACCCTCTCCAAATTATCCCAGTGCTGCTGACAAACAAGGTTATCAAGGTGCTAGAAGGCTGGCTAAGCTCATTCATTTGGAATGGGAAGAAACCGCGTCTGAAAATGGCCAAATTACAGATGGATGGTGAAAATGGGGGTCTAGACCCACCTAATATAAGACACTACCAACTAGGGTACTTGTCGGCTGGTTCAGATCAGACCCACTGTCAATCTGGCTGGACATTGAATCCTCACAGTCTAAGTCCCCCCTATGGAACCTACTATTTATCAAAGACTTTAAGTCTGTTAGGAAAATATGCTCCAACCCCATCACACTATGCTCCGTCAAGGCCTGGAAGACTGTCCGTAAGGTGGAGGGCCGAGCCAAGCTGACCTCTCCTCTTACCCCGATCGTAGGCAATCCTGACTTTAAGCCAGACCAAATTGCCGGCGGGCATAACTGATCTTGGCCACCTGTTTGATGGCCAGACCCTAATGTCCTTTACACAGCTGCAGCAGCGGTATGGCCTATTGACAGCGGAATTTTTTAGATACTTACAAATTAGGCAGTTTATCACCAAGGACACCTACTTTTAACTAACAGCTCCACCTCGCAGGTGGAGAAAGCCCTCTCCTTGCAGATCCCCAAAAAACAAATATCTATCTTCTATAGTACTCTAAACCTTAATTCATCTTTATCTTCCCTTGTTACTAAACAATCCTGGGAAAAAGACCTGGACATAGAGATCACAGATGTAGACTGTGGACCTACGCAAAAAAAATCTCTGTTTGCAACCGCACCAAGGCTATTCAAGTTAGAATCTTGCACCGCATTTATATTACCCCTGCCCTTAAGAGTAAAATGGATCCCAATACATCCCCACTTTGCTTTAAATGCAAGATAGAGACTGGAAACCACGTCCACTGCGTTTGGACCCATGTAAAGCTTCAGAGCTATTGGTTTGACATCGTAGAGGAACTATCTGACATATTTCACACCCCCATCGAGCTGGATCCCCTCTGCCTTTTGCTAGGCCTCCCTGATATTCATATTGCCAATTTCAAACATAAGAGACTGTTTAACACATTGGCGACCACGGTTTGCAGTGTAATATGGTTCTGGACGACCAGGGTTTGTCAACAAACCGATGTACTTTCTAACAGCTATATATATACTTTATAGTATTGCTATCTGTCCATTCTCATAGTCACTTGAGTGCATAGACCGTGCCTTCATAATGGCTTAAAGAAAATAAAAATCCATTGGTTGGTTGTCATTTTATAGTGTCGTGAATATAAGCTTTATCGCAGTTTTCGCCTCGTCTTTTTTCTGGGAAGCTAGATATGAGGCTAAAGGCTAGTCACGTTATATCAAACGCCATTTCTGTTGTATATATACGAATGAAATAAAACAAACTGCTTAGCAACCGGACTATTACAGAGCATCTATGGATGAAATGGGGGCGGCGGGGGACGCCGATCAGTATTATTGATTAGCAATACAGTGTGCATTCAAGTAGCCATATTCACTGATCGATCGCTTGCGTGTTACAACAATGTCCAATCCGGCTGTAATTTGGGTGAATAGTATCCTACCGTCAGCCCATGTGATCGCCGGCAGCATTTCGCCATTATTCATCGGCATCTGGTAGATCGATATGTCCATTGGCTGATCATAAATCCCATTATTCCAGGCTGAAATCTGCGTTCCGTAACGTGATCAAAGATGGAGGATGTTCGGCTGGGATCCAGGCTCATATGAAACGCCCCAGACAGTAAAAAAAAGAAAATTCCCATTCGGCCTCAATGATACTGCAGTGGAGAGATGGCGCCCCTAAGAGGATCTGGCCGGTATTGCATGTCGCCGATTTAAATCTGGCGGGTAAATCTGCAGAGTCGATCCGGGATCTTGATCCGTTTATTAATATGGAATAAAACAATAACAACTTGCCACGAGTTAACTCGTGGCTCTGGTCCTCAACGGGTGGAATCGAAACACGAGTTAACTCGTGGCTGGTCCTTAAAGTGTTAATCTGCTGACATTTGCTGCTAGGAAGAACATTCTGTTGTTTTGGATCAAGGATGAGGTCCCATCAAAGAGGTCATGGCACAATATCATAATGGAATGCATTCCCTGTGAGTATATCACGTGCATGCTGCATTCCAAGTTGGACACTTTTTATGAAATATGGGACCCTATTCTGTCACATATTGGACCTGTGCTATCCACCACTGTACTTGCTGGATTTCCCCATTACCCATAACCTCCCAATAGACCAATGCTGCCTTGTTTTGTCTGATTGTGCTGGCATTGTTGCCAAGGGAACCGTAACTGATGCGAAGGTGCTTACTGTACATATACACGTACACATGCACACGCTCACACCACACATATACTCATGCACACACATAAGAACACACGTCACTCACACACATGCAACATGCAAGCGTAAATTACACAGGCATATCAAACATTCACACATAAAACACGCACATAGGTAAGGCACACGCACACATGGGTAGGTAGAACACACATTTATAGCACACATAGATAATGCACACACATAAGAGCCACATTTATTTTTAATTTAATTTTTATTATTTTACTTTCTTGTTTGCCCGTCTTGTGCTGTTATTATTGTTGTCGTCGTTGTTGTTATTGTTACTATTATTATTGTTAATGTTATTGTATTGTGATGTCTTGTTCTATGTTGAAAAATTTAAAATAAAAACATTTATATATAAAAAAAAAAAAAAAAAATCTGCTTGGGTTTTTAGCCATAGTTGCACTTTTGTTGCACTTTTTTGTGTTTATTTCATGTTTTTAACAGTGCATGAAAGATTGTGTATTACTGCAAAAACAAAAATTTGAAATAAATCATAGTGGTTAAACAATTTGGGTCGCGACTTAATGTCTAAGGAAAATGTTGGGTCCTGAGGCTAGACCAGTTGAGAACCACTGAGAAGCCTGCATTTCTCAACCAAGGTGCCTTGCCGACCGTTTTGCTGTGGAAAGGTGAGTGTCCACAACGGCTAGCTAGCTGTTCTAATTGAATACTGAATGTTAATATTGAATCAGACAATATTGAATACTGAATGTTAATATTGAATCAGACAATATTGAATACTGAATGTTAATTCAGGTTGACAGTTGCATCATTTGACAGTGTACAGGGGGCTGGAAAGTTGATTTAATAAAAGAAAAAATACTAATTTAATCAGATTAATCACTTTATTCAAATTGAGGATTTAGTTTGAGGATATTAAAAAAATTATAATAATAATCATTTATAAAAATAAAATGTGAATATTTTTTAAAATTTGTATCTTTTAATTAAAAGCAAAGGTTCGAACGTCCGTTCGAAAAACCCTGATGAAGTTTGAATCCCAAAAACAGGCTTCAGGGACAGCCTTACTGTAACTGAGGGGTACAATTCCCTGACTGTATTAATCAAGTATGGTATCATTAAACCACTACCGTCTTATGTACATTACTGGCCATACCGTACACAAGTATATCAGATGAGAACTCCTCCACAATGATACGGTTTCCACACAAATACTCGTTTAGAATATTTATTACATCAAAGGTATTATTACATAATATACTTTACTTTAATTGCGCTTATAAGGCAAAGGAATTATGCATAGGCAAATCAATAATGAATGTCCAATTATATCTATGGTACTCAAGGGAGATACTGGAAGGGGGGGTACTACCGGTTGTAAGCCAGCAGGGGGAGGCAATGCTCTATGCAAAGTCAATGGGTCCACAGGGACTTCAACAAGCCCTGCTCGGGGGGCGATCTTTACTCCCTGGCTCAGCGGATGAAAGGTAGCCGCTGTAATCCCAGTGTGCGGCAGCACAGGTGTAAGCCGTAGAGCCTCTGGTCCGACAGAGACAGGCTTGAGTGATGTCCTCACGGTAGATCCCACACAGCAGCGGGGTAGACGGTTCTCTGCTCCAGCAGCCACAGTCAAAGCAATGAAGAATAATAATAATCCTGCCGGAAAGGGCTCTGCAATCACCGGTGTAAATCCTCCGTTGCGCGGTGGTTCCCAGTTGAACTTGACGTTAATACTATCCTATTCGCACGCGGCAATAAGTGCTCTATGTAGACGCACCATTACTCACTTCACGTGGTCTTTGACTCGTAATGAAGGCTTTTACTAGCAAGGAGCGAACGATACGTTGAACAAACGTATTAGGATAACACGACTCTATTTTGGGGCAATACGAGCCCTACTGCACCGCACGTTGCATAGTGGGTGAGACGTCACTTGGGTAACTGAACAAGACTGAACTCCAACTCGAACTGAAAAAGGGGAAGTCCTGTATTCGCCTGCGCCATATTTATATGTACGGGGAACAAATAGTGCCACTCTCATTTCGGTAGCCGTATCCCTGAGCGGAGCCGGGGCTAGTACGGACATGTCTCGTCGGTACCTTTGAACTTGACGCCAGGGGCTGGTCCCCTGGCGCCTGGTCCTTTGTCCAATAAGAGAATGAACTATTATGGGCTATAGTAGGCTAAAGGGATATTCCGTGCATATGTACAAGGAATATACAAGGGATACCAAACGACATACAAATACCATTCAATATATATCCATAAATAAATATATATATTCGGTTTAATCTGACCCTTTGTAACAGCCGCCCCCTAATTAGTCCCACCCAATTAGCTAAGCAGAGACAGATTAACCGCACTGTCCACTACTCAATGTCCGTTGTGAGGGGTCGGTCAGTTCACAAAGTCAGGGGGTCATGGTCGTCATTAAGCGAGTCGGGGAGCCTTGGCGACTCTATCAGCCTCGCCACGGGTCGGTTGTAGGTCCGCCCTTGGCCGAGCACTTCTGCCACTCTGACCTTCCCGTCGGCACCAGTGGTCACTTTGCTTACGCGGCCGGCCGGCCACGCAGCTCGGGGTAGTGACTGGTCTATGGTCATGACGACTGGACGGGATGAAGGGGGGCTTAGGAGGGAGCGGGCCTGAGAATGCTTTGATCTGTGCTTGGCTGTGCTTTCTCCTCCTCCGTCTGTTTCTCTTGTTTGCTCTGTACCCCGTCTGAGGAGAGGCCGGTCCCGGCCGCCCCGTCAAGGAGTCGCTTGGGGTGCTGGGTTCGAGGTCAGCTACGTCTGAAGCGCAGCTGAGGGGGGTGGAGTTCCGAACTCCCTCTGGTGCCCACGGTTCTCTCACGGGCCTCTCGCTTAATGTCAATAGCCTCTGCTGTACGAGGGAGAGGCCGGTGTCGCTCGCCTCTGTGTGTAGGCAGCGTGTAGACGTGGGTTGACTGTCAAGTCCGTAGAGGGGGCCCTGGAGCGTCCATCCCAGTCGGGTCTGAACCGCGACTGGGCATCCCTTGGGTCCGATGTGGGTCGCCTCAATTGGGAGAATGAGGTCCGTGTGGTCGGAGCCGATGAGCAGGGTCGGTGTGGCGCCGTCGATAAGCGGTATAGGTAGTTGACGTAGGTGCACATACTTAGCCATCAGCTGTGGGATGGGGTAGGTGTACTGAGACAGGCCTATGTCGTGGCTAGTGAAGACGTTAGTTATACTATACTGCTTCTCGGGCTGGTCCACCGCTGCTATCTTGAAGGAGACCCTTTTACCCTTTATGGTCTTCTGGTCCCTTCTGATGGTGCGTATGGTCATTGTATCTTTGACACCTCGCAGGCCCAACTGGGCTGCTGCGGAAGCGAGGAGGAGAGTCTTTTCAGACCCATCGTCCAGGACGGCGTAAGTGTCCAGGACCTTGTCCTCGTAGCTCAGGAGCACTCTGACCACTTTGAGGAGCACACGGGGGGTCCCGCTATGCTGGTCAATGTGGAGCACTCCTGTTGGTTGGTTGTCTTGGACCTTCTGGTGGGCTCCGCACCGTGCTGCGCGGTAAGCGGCGCCCGCCTGGGCCGCCCCTGCGTGGTAAGCGGCGCCCGCCTGGGCCGCCTCACGCCACTGGTCCACTTGGACGGGGTTCAGTGTCTTATATTCGGCACACTGTGCCAGCCAGTGTCCGCCGTCGCAGTAGGTACAGTAGGGAGCGGTCTGGTGGCTCTTCGGTACTGGTGCCACCGCCTCGGCATGGTACATTACCGCGACGGGCCCACTCTGTTGTCCTGGCTGACGCCTGTTGATGTCATGCAGGACCTCCAAGTGGGTGCCACCGCACCTGCTGCACTTCTTTTTCAAGCGGCACTCAGCTGCTAGGTGGCTGCGCGCGCAGCGGAAGCAGCGGCGGTGGTCCTTGGTCCACTGACTCACCTCGTCCGTGGTCAGCTTCCCGAAGGTGTCGCATTGGTACAGCCGATGTTCTCCCTCACAGTACTGGCACTCAATCTTCCACTGGTCCTCTTTCGTCGAGGGGGTGTTGTGGTTCTTGTGCTGCGGTACTGATTCGGCTTGGTGCATAACGGTCACCAACCGGCGGTTATCCGTTTGTCCCCGAGGTCCGAGTCTTGGGCTTGGTCCACTCCATACGAACGTGTCGAGTCGTAGGCTACTGACCTCCCTGGCGAGGAACTCAGATAGGTCTAGGAGGGATGCCTCTGGACCGTTGGGGTCGCGGTAGTCTCTCTGCCGCCTGAAGCGCTCTTGTCGGGCGGGAGGGAGCTTCTCTAATATCCTCTCTACATTAGAGTTAGCGTACAGTTCGTAGATACCCTTCTCCTTTTGGGACCCCAGCATCCCTACCAGGGACTGTACCTTGATAGACAGGTCATCTAATGCTCTGTTGTCTCTGGCTGGGGGGAGACGGTCAATGTCTCTTATCTCCTGTATCACATAGTCCCATACGCGTCCATAACGTTGGTCGAGTGCTGCTAGAGCCGCTGTGTATGGGGTAGTAGAGTTGGCATAGGCCAGCGCTATATTGTGCGCTCGGGGCACCTTGAGGTGCTTCAGTAGGATCGCATACTTGTGGCGTTCATCAGCTACATCAACCATCATTGTCTCTAAGCACATCCGTAGCTCCGTGTACTGTGCTCGGTTCTCATGGGTGAAGTCTGGAAACGTCGGTGTGCCAAGGTACGATGCCATGGATGACTGGCACATCGGTGAGCGTTGGGGAAGAGGCCTCCTAGGCGAGTCTCCCCGTGCGTGTCGTCTTGGGCTGGTACTTGGTGGGTACCGAAGGTCGGGTACCCAGGTGCTGTTCCTCGGGGCTGACGGTGCGTCAAACTCACCCGTGAGTGGAGTCGGGGGTTTGTAGCGCAGGGCCTCGGGGCTAACTTCTGGGCTGTACTGGACCTCCTGGTCCAGAGTACGTTGCTGCTGGTCGGGGCTGTACTGGGCCTCCTGGGCCAGAGTACGTTGCTGCTGGTCTGCTTGACATTCCTCCTCTTCCTCCTCCTCTCCCTCTGCTAGGACCTGGAGTCTTCTGTTCAGTCTCTCGGCGTGGTCCGGTTCTTCCCGGTTGCTGGGTCTCGTATGGACCGGCCGGGAAGGGGGTTCGGAGACGTGGACAGTATCCTCCTGTTGGCGGGGTCCCGGGTCGCTTCGTCGGGTAGGGGAATGTGTCCTAGACCCATGTCTTGACGATCTCTGAGAGCTCCGTGCGGAGTGAGGGGGTGTCGCCATGGCAACCAGTTTGTCCATCAGCTCCGCCTGCAGCCGGTCGCGCTCTGCCTCGCGCTGGGCATGGGCTGCGTCGCGCGCTGCTTCGCGCTGGGCATTGGCGGCGTCGCGCTGCGCATTGGCGCTGGCCTGGGCGGCGTCGCGCTGTGCGTTGGCGGCATCGCGCTGGGCATTGGCGCTGGCATGGGCGGCGTGGAGCTGTGCATTTGCGACGTCGCGCTGTGCATTGGCGGCGGCGTGCTGTGCATCGGCGCGGCTTCTCTCAATGTTCTCTTCTGTCTGGAGGCGTCTGGTCTCCAGTCTTATGCGGTCGTCTTCACTCCTTTGTTGCGCCTGGAAGCGCTCTCGCTCGCCTGCAAAATGTTCGCGCTCTCGCGTCTGTTGCGCTTGAAGTCGATCGCGTTCGGTGGAGGCTGCCAGGGTGGCGATGAGTGCTTGCGCCAGCATCTTGTCCGCCTCGCTGGGGGAAGACGCCGTTCGGGGCGATCGGCTCCCGGCAGTACTTGTTGGAGATCCGTTCTCCTGTTGCGTACCGAGGAGATCCATCTCCTGGGTGCGCGTCTCTTCTTGTGGTGGGTCGGGTTCCATCCCGGGAGGGCTTTCTTTATCCTGGAGCTCTCCGGGGACTACCTCGTCGACGTTGTCTGGGGATAAAGTCGTGTCAGTTCCCTCCTGGTCCCCACCGTGAGCTTGGTCAGTTACATTAGAACCCACTAGGGCCTCTGTTGGCGGGGTAGCCTGGTTGATAGGGTCGGACATAATTTTACTATCCGCTTTAGTTATTTTATCCGTATTTAATTTCCCTTTAAAGCTAGGTATTGGACTGACAGCGTATGCCTCTAGATAGGGAGGTGGCTGCCGTCTGCGCTGCGGGCGATCTAGCTTAGGAGAACCGTTTGTGGAGTGTTCGTCATCGGCCATGTCAATATTAATATTATATTAATATTACGCTAATTATTATCCGGGGCTCGAAGGACCAATTGTAACTGAGGGGTACAATTCCCTGACTGTATTAATCAAGTATGGTATCATTAAACCACTACCGTCTTATGTACATTACTGGCCATACCGTACACAAGTATATCAGATGAGAACTCCTCCACAATGATACGGTTTCCACACAAATACTCGTTTAGAATATTTATTACATCAAAGGTATTATTACATAATATACTTTACTTTAATTGCGCTTATAAGGCAAAGGAATTATGCATAGGCAAATCAATAATGAATGTCCAATTATATCTATGGTACTCAAGGGAGATACTGGAAGGGGGGGTACTACCGGTTGTAAGCCAGCAGGGCGAGGCAATGCTCTATGCAAAGTCAATGGGTCCACAGGGACTTCAACAAGCCCTGCTCGGGGGGCGATCTTTACTCCCTGGCTCAGCGGATGAAAGGTAGCCGCTGTAATCCCAGTGTGCAGGTGTAAGCCGTAGAGCCTCTGGTCCGACAGAGACAGGCTCGAGTGGTAGATCCCACACAGCAGCGGGGTAGACGGTTCTCTGCTCCAGCAGCCACAGTCAAAGCAATGAAGAATAATAATAATCCTGCCGGAAAGGGCTCTGCAATCACCGGTGTAAATCCTCCGTTGCGCGGTGGTTCCCAGTTGAACTTGACGTTAATACTATCCTATTCGCACGCGGCAATAAGTGCTCTATGTAGACGCACCATTACTCACTTCACGTGGTCTTTGACTCGTAATGAAGGCTTTTACTAGCAAGGAGCGAACGATACGTTGAACAAACGTATTAGGATAACACGACTCTATTTTGGGGCAATACGAGCCCTACTGCACCGCACGTTGCATAGTGGGTGAGACGTCACTTGGGTAACTGAACAAGACTGAACTCCAACTCGAACTGAAAAAGGGGAAGTCCTGTATTCGCCTGCGCCATATTTATATGTACGGGGAACAAATAGTGCCACTCTCATTTCGGTAGCCGTATCCCTGAGCGGAGCCGGGGCTAGTACGGACATGTCTCGTCGGTACCTTTGAACTTGACGCCAGGGGCTGGTCCCCTGGCGCCTGGTCCTTTGTCCAATAAGAGAATGAACTATTATGGGCTATAGTAGGCTAAAGGGATATTCCGTGCATATGTACAAGGAATATACAAGGGATACCAAACGACATACAAATACCATTCAATATATATCCATAAATAAATATATATATTCAGTTTAATCTGACCCTTTGTAACACTTACCATACTAGTATTTATATTATTCAAATGGGCTCAAACATGTTCTGTTGTGATGTCACAGTATGATGTCATAATAGACCATTCTAGAACATTTGTGATGTCACAGTATGATGTCATAATCAAACATTTTAGAACATTTGTGTATCTATTCAACAATTCTCTCAGAAGATCTCATTGTGCATCTTTGAACAGTACTGAACAGATAGACTAAACAACATAGATTGAAGCCTGCATTTCTCAACCAAGGTGCCTTGCCTACCCTTTTGCTGTGGAAAGGTGTAACCTTGTTCCCAGCTTTATCTCGAGAGATAAAGCCTGGTAAAGCACTACGGCCGAAAGTGGGAATCAGGTAGGAAGTCCCGCCCCTGAAATCAAGACACGGTGCTCATAAAAATGTATTCCCCCCAGAAACAACCTCGTTATCGCCTCCCTCGACAGGCTGACAGACCTGCTTGTTGTTTGTTTCGCTGGGGACTATAAACAGATCAGGGGGTGCCCGGAAACCGGAAAGCCTGTAGCCGGTATTTCTGTATTTCCGATTCACATTTTAGGAGGCATAGCTTTACCAGCCTAGGAAAGGTGAGTGTCCACAACGGCTAGCTAGCTGTTCTACTTGAATACTGAATGTTAATATTGAATCAGACAATATTGAATACTGAATGTTAATTCAGGTTGACAGTTGACATCATTTGATTTAATAAAAGAAAAAAGACTAATTTAATCAGATTAATCACTTTATTCAAATTGAGGATTTAGTTTGAGGATATAAAACAAATTATTATAATAATTTTGAAAAAAAAAAAATTATTTAAAGGGGAACTATCTTATAAATGGCCTTTTTCAGTGTTTAGCATTGTTTCCTAGCTATGTGGACTTATATTAATATGATCTATGTCTCTAATTCTCATATTGGTGCATTCTTCCAATTCTCCTCTCACAATATTCACCCTCACTGAACTGAGTCATCTGAAAATGTGATGATTTGTGATGTCAGAAAGACACCGCTGCATGTTAATGTGCCAGATGCCGCGCAGGCCACACAGTGGTTTAGGAGCCCAGCCTCAAAACGGCTCGAGATCTTCAGGTAGAAAAATGCTGTTTTTGAGGACTTGATTAGAAATACAAAACAATGAATTAAAAAAAAATATAATTACAGAGGTGTTCCATAAACTCACAGGAATTGTGTAAAAGTGCCCAAATAGTGAAAGAAATAGTAAAATAGTTCCCCTTTAATTTCTTTTTATTCCAAACGAAGGTTCCACCACAATTTGCCCTGTATTCTCCTGCTGCTCTTCGACTACTTCTACACCAGCCAGAACTGGTGGACTGTTCTCCATGGACGGTAGTGTCAGGTCCACATATGGAATCTTGCCCTGTTGTTTTCTTCTCTGGTAGCTGAAACAATAATGTATAATATCATACCGATTCTGGTGGGCTAAATGACACACAAACCTAAGTTCAAGATATAACAGAAAAGGTAATTTCTAATCCTACTAACATGACAGTTTGAAATACACCAGAGAAAGATAATGTTACCAATAGGTTTTGAATGTATTCAAGTCAAGTCAAGAGTTTTATTTGCCCCATACATAAGGCATACAGTTAAATGCGGGTGGTCATGCCCGCAGCGATTGTGCAATAATACAAGTGTTACAACCCCAGTATGTCTAGGGGAAGGGGTGAATAACATAAAAGATGTTTGTGTTGTAATTAGTGATAAATTAACCAAATGATAAATAAAGCAATGCCCACAACAAGTTTAGGTGAAAGAAAGTAATATATTGTGCCTTTTATATATACAAACAAAACAGACTAATAGACAATGACAATGGTGGATTTGATACACACAACCAAGGGGAAAGGGGGGGGGGGGGGGGGGAGGGAAAAGGAGCTTGAATGATGCCAAAGGAATAAACTAAGTAAAACAAAACACAACTAACTCAGTAAGGAATATCTTGTCTACCTATACACAAACACAAAGGTCAAATAAAACCTACTGCTCACTACCTACACTACCTAACCAAACATATGTCCAAAACATACAATGAGTGGCATCACTCCTGACCTAGTGTGTCTAGACAATACTATCACTACGTGTAGCACCAAATGTGTTGGGCCCCTTACCTGCTCCAATTCCCAACCCACACACATACACTTGTACCAAGTTGGCTAATTCTTCTTCTTCTTCTTCTTTTTACATTTACATTTACATTTAGTCATTTAGCTGACGCTTTTATCCAAAGCGACTTACAAGTTCTGTGCGACAAGACAGCAAGAAGGGTATAACTCTATCAGCTGAGTAACAATGTTCATCAAAGTGTTGCGTGTTGGGGTACTGTGAGGGCTGGAGAGGACTGCATGCTGCCCAACGAGGGGGCATGCCGCTTTTCTACTTCACGCACCTGTGAGTGGTTGGTAATTAGCTGCTCGGGAGACTACAAAGACTGCCGACTGCCTTCCACTCATTGCCAGGTCAACCTCGTTGCCACCTTCTTCTTCTTCTTCTTCTTCTTCTTCTTCTTCTTCTTCTTCTTCTTCTTCTTCTTCTTCTTCTTCTTCTTCTTCTTCTTCTTCTTCTTCTTCTTCTTCTTCTTCTTCTTCTTCTTCGTTTGATTTATTGGCAGTTGGCACATCCTTCAGGGTGCATTACCGCCACTTCCTCTAGTTTGACACGATCGTAACTGTACAATACCGCCATCTTCTGGCCCCCTTCACCTCCCATACTGACCCTTCTGCGTTCACCATCCTGGAGGCGTGTTGCTTTTTAACAGCGGAGGAGTGCAAGAATGTGACAATGTGACCATGTGACCGCGGCAGCGCGAGAGAGCGGCAGTGCGGAAATAGGCTGTCTATTGCCATTCTCTAAGACAAACGCTAACCTTAACCAGCTCCTTAACAGCGCCTAAACTTAACCTTTCTAACCTTAACCAACTCCGAAACAATGCCTAACCTTAACCTTAACCATGCCTAACCTTAACCTTAACCATAGAAAGAATATTGCCATTCTCTAAGACAAACTCTAACCTTAACCAGCTCCTTAACAGCACCTAAACTTAACCTTTCTAACCTTAACCAACTCCGAAACAATGCCTAACCTTAACCTTAACCTTAACCATGCCTAACCTTAACCGGCGAAAGAATACACGTAAAAAAAAAAAAAAAAAAAATTGATGGGATTCAAACTTGAAACCAACGGACCGCAGGACCGCCGCACTGCCAGGTGAGCTAAGCTTCGAATGAGAATCATGGCGGTTTACGGCTAAATAATGCCGCAAGCTCTGCCGCTCCGCTCCGCGGTTGCCGCGCCTGCCGCGGGGCGTGTCGCAGCCAATCAGGGAAAACGCGGAAGCATTCGGCGCACTCCTTCGCTGTTAATAAGCAATAGGCATCCTGGAGGCGTGTAGCTTTATGCCAAGCAAGCAGTGCAAAAATTTACCGTAGTGGCATGCAGTAATGCGCCTTTCATTTTCCGCCGCCCAGCGCCCAGGTCGCGCGGAAATAGGCTGTCTATTGCCATTCTCTTTGACAAACTCTAACCTTAACCAGCTCCTTAACAACGCCTAAACTTAACCGTTCTAACCTTAACCAACTCCGAAACAATGCCTAACCTTAACCTTAACCTTAGAAATTATATTGCCATTCTCTTTGACAAACTCTAACCTTAACCAGCTCCTTAACAGCGCCTAAACTTAACCGTTCTAACCTTAACCAACTCCGAAACAATGCCTAACCTTAATCGGCGAAAGAATACACGTTAAAAAAAAATCACGTTAAAAAATATTTTCGATGGGATTCGAACTCGCCAGCAAACAAGCCATAGGATCCACAGCCATGTGTCCTTGCCAATTGAGCTATTTGCTAGATACTGAATAAGGGGCGGTGACTTATATATATTGAGCTCCGCTCGTGTCGCATGCGCGGGCACCTCGCGCGAGCACGCCGGCGCACGCACGCACCTGAGCGAGCACGCCGCCGCCGGTGCACGCACGGTAGCATTTGTCTGAAAAGAAGGGCGCTTTACCGCACTAGCGTGCGGTGACGAATGCGGAAGCATTTTTGCACTGCTTGCTTGGCATTAACGTACAGGCATCCTGGAGTGCAGCTAACGCTGCTTCCCCCTGACTGAGTCCCCCTCCACGATACATGATTCACCTCCCGTGGCCTGGCTCTGAACTACCCGCTCACTCACACCCCCCTTCTCTAACTCTACTAGATCAGCCACCCTATTTAACTCCCTTATAACATCCTCCACTGTCAACCCCTCCATACCCAAGTGTCCCACTGTTGCTTGCACTACCAACTTGGTCCTAGCTGTCCTACCACTAACCGTCGCCGTTGTAATCACTACACCTGCCACAAAGGCCACTATATCCAACTTCTCCCTCCACACCCTCCTCTTCTCCTCCTGTACCTCCTCTACTGTCAGCTGCCCTTTCCTAAAACCCAGTTCCCTCTCTTGCTTTCCCTGATCCTCCTGCACTATCCTCACTGCCAACTGCCCCTCTCTAAACCCCTTTCCCTTGTCTTGCTGTCCCTGGCCTACCTTCCTAGCTGCCTCCGCATATGAAATCCTACCTTCCCTTCTCACCTGCTGGACCACTACCTCTCGTCTCATCGCCTCACAACCCCAATACCCTACACTATGCTTCCCACCACAACTACAACACCTCGGCTCCACTCCCTGTTCACACTCCCCATACTTATGCTCCCCACTACATCTACGACACCTCTGCCCCTTCCTACACAACTTAGCTATATGTCCAAACTCCTGGCACCTGTAACACCTCAACGGTTTCGGCACAAACTCCCTAACCCTATATGCCATAAACCCTAAAAATACCACTTTCGGACTAACCTCACCTGGTGATTTGCTTGATGGCTGGGATGACTGGCTGGTTTCCAATTAGTGTCCTGATGAAGGACAGGAACCTGGATCAGAGTATAGCAGGTGGAGGGAGTGGGTGAGAGAGAGAGAGAGAGAGAGAGAGAGAGAGAGAGAGAGAGAGAGAGAGAGAGAGAGAGAGAGAAGGGGGGGACACAACAGTACAAACAACATACAACAGCCCCATGCTTTAACGTAACAACAAGTAATAAGAATAAGACATAACAGGTATAATGTACATAAAGTAAAAAAAAAATGCATGGTAAAAGACATGCTAAGGTCCTGCGATAGTGCAATACAGTGTTAGCTACGGACGAGGCACTGGGTCTTATGTACACTACTATACAATACTATACTATACAATATACAGTTATACTATATATCCTTATGCTATCTTGCTATATCCATCTACTCCATTTAATATACAAGAACCACTCCCGTTCTTTTCATTGTGTAAAGTGACCGTTGAGTGTGAGTGTGTGTGTGTGTGTGTGTGTGTGGGTGTGTGTCAGGGACGGATTTAGGATTGTAGGAGATCCGGGGCTTAGCCCAGATGGGCCCCCTTTTTTATCAAAATTTCCTCTCCTTTTTTTTTTTTTTTTTTTTGTATTTTTTTTTTTTTTTTGGGCAGGCAAGGGGTGGTTTGGAGGGGGTCAGGCACGACCCCTCCACGACAGATTTTTTTTGAATTTAATGAACCTGTACGTGCAATTTCCTGCAATATAGAGCCTTCAATCTTGACCAATAAAGCTGCTCTTTTCACTATAAAACTCAGTTAACCATGGTTATGGTTAGATTTATATATTGGGGGGGGATATATCATATTTTTCATATAATCAAAAAGTGGTGGAGCAAGATCATACCTTTGCTCCCCCAAGTTCAATAGTGGGAGAGCAGAGATGCTCCGAATGCTCTTATGGCCAGGCGTCTATGATTCACTGATACAAAGTAAAATAGTGCAGTGCAATAAAATAGTTAGTAAAATAGAATAAAATAATGCAATAGTGCATTGCAATAAAATAGTTATCATCGTATTTTTTCGGGAGGCCGGTAAGGAGTGCATTACAGTAGTCGAGTTGGCTTGAGATAAAGGCATGGATCTGGTTTTCAGCGTCCTTTTGATTTATAAATGGCCGTACTTTAGCTATGTTTCTAAGGTGGAAGAATTAAGTTTTTGTCAACTTGTTGATTGTGATTTAAAGCTTAGGTCTGAGTCTAGCATGACACCAAGACTTAACTCACTCAAATACAGTTAGCAGCTGGATAGACCACAGATGGAAATTAGCTTCTGCTAAATCTGGTGCAAACATATTTTCATGTAACAATGATGAATTGTCAGAAAAAAAATATATATATATTTTTTTAAATAGATTCAGGGGTTTTCAGAATACATCCGGGGCTTTAGCCCAGGTAGCCACCCCCTAGCTCCGCCCCTGGTGTGTGTGTGGTGTGTGTGTGTGTGTGTTTGTGCTAAAGTGACTGTTAGTGTGTGAGCGTATACAGTATTTCTTTGAAGGTAGATTCATGGCCTAGTAATTCAGTTGTTGTGATTGTGATTTATAGACCCACCTCTGCTGAATCTGGAGCTTTTGATAAATTGGCAGATTTTATTTCTCAATATAGTAAATCTGAGAAATCTTGGATGATTTTAATCTAAATTGGTTGACTATAATGTGTCTGATTATTGGACAGAGGTGTGTGGTAATCTCAACCTAACCCAACTGTTAGATTTGGATCAATCAGCCAGTATCACCTCTGCATCGTTGTCGTTGTGTAGTTTCTGCGTTGTGTTTATTTCTCTCTGTCTTCTCATACTGGCTGTACAATCTTTGTCATCCCCCTTTAATGCAATCCGTAAGCATACGAATTTGATACCTGGCCACGTAGTACCTTTCTTGGAATCGTTGTTTATTACATAAACAAAAGCCTCAGATGTTACCCATTTCGTATTTTCCTTGAAAAGTCTTTGATGGAACACTAAATTCATTATTCTATCGTCTTCTGCTGTTTAGTCCAATGGTGGCTAAGGCCTTGTCGTTAGCCAAAACCCTTCTCCCGTTAGCCGAAGCTAATGATGATGTGTCATCTCCCCCCCCTCCCCCACCGGCGAGGGTGAGGGAGGGATGAAGAGTCTCTGATCCACGTCCGCTTGCGTCAGCTTCGTGTCTAGATCTAACTTACACCCGGAAGAACACTCACATTATAATAATCATCATCATCATTATCATCAATGACAGGCCCCGCCCCTCTTCTTGTTGTCATGTGACGCGCTGTCATGGCAACTGCTGTTCACCCCTTCACACACATTAAAAACGTCTGTTTCATTTATGTCAAACTCTCTCTCTGACCATTCTGCCTGCTGCTGTTCTTATCAGTTGTTATGTGCTGATGGCGACCTCGGCATGCCCTGAGCTCTATCTTAGTCTGCTGCTAAACACAGTGACTCTCTCTCACCGCCTCCACCACCATGCACATCTACCTCTCTGACCTAGCACCTTTAGATGCTGTCATCTCCCCCAATATATACATTATGTACATTGAAAAAACCTCGACATCCTTCACAACTGAATACTGAGCCTACCAGGCCTAATTTAAAGTGATATCTAATAGATCTGATCTTATCCAATAAGTGATACAATGGTTGCTTGTGGTGTCTTTGACCTTGGAATAAGGGACCTTTGCCCGATAGCCTGCATTAGGGATATGTGACTAAGGAAAGTTAAATCGTGAGTTGTTGTCAAGAGACACTTTAGTCTCTGTATAGTTCTATAGTTAGTTAGTTAGACCTATAGTTTGGTCTATAGGCCTACCTTTCCCCTACATTCCTCACTATAAATCTCTGTTCTCTCCGGTGTGAGCTGTGAGGGGAACAACATGTCACCTGGTGAAGAAAGAGACACAGCTTGAACCTGAAGAGTCATATATGAACAAATATCTGTCTGGATCAAATCGTCAATAACATGATTTTAACATTATTTTGCTTTTGGTTGTTTCCTTAACATCTTGGAGACCTTCATTCCATAATGAATCTTGAAGAGGATCACGACTTCCGCCAGCGTGACCCTGAAGAGGATGGATCCCTCTCTGATGACTTCCTCCTCCTTGACCCCGAAGAGGCTGGGTCCCTCTCTGATGACTTCCTCTTCGACCACGAAGAGGCTGGGTCCCTCTGGGATGACTTCCTCCAGAGTGACCCTGAAGAGGCTGGGTCCCTCTCTGATGACTTCCTCCAGTGGCGCAGGGAGCAGGAGGAACAACTATTTCCAGTAAGTAACCTAACAAGTAGAGATGTGTAATATATATGTAGTATTTCAGTAAACAATCAGAGATGTGTAATATATATGTACTGTAGTATTTCAGTAAACAATCAGAGATGTGTTATGTATGTAGTATTTCAGTAAACAATCAGAGATGTGTAATATATATGTAGTATTTCAGTAAACAAATCAGAGATGTGTAATATATATGTAGTATTTCAGTAAACAATCAGAGATGTGTAATATATATGTAGTATTTCAGTAAACAATCAGAGATGTGTAATATATATGTAGTATTTCAGTAAACCATCAGAGATGTGTAATATATATGTAGTATTTCAGTAAACAAGCAGAGATGTGTAATATATGGAATCGTGCCCTGTTGTTTTCTTCTCTGGTAGCTGAAACAATAGTGTATAATATCATACTGATTCTGGTGGGCTAAATGACACACAAACCTAAGTTAAAGATATAACACAAAAGGTCATTTCTAATCCTACTGACATGACAGTTTTAAATACACCAGAGAAAGATATACTGCATGTTACCTATAGGTTTTGAATGTATTGTTTTGAAGGTAGATTTATGGCCTAGTAATTCAGTTGTTGTGAGTGGGATTTATAGACCCACCTCTGTTGAATCTGGAGCTTTTGATAAATTGGCAGATTGAATCTCAATATGCTGAGAAATCTTGGGTGATTTTAATCTAAATCGGTTGACTAATGTGTCTGATTATTGGACAGAGGTGTGTGGTAATCTCAACCTAACCCAACTGATTACTGAGCCTACCAGGCCTAATTTAAAGTGATTTGAAGTCAACTCTAATAGATCTGATCTTATCCAATAGCAGTGATACAATGGTTGCTTCTGGTGTCTTTGACCTTGGAATAAGGGACCTTTGCCCCATAGCCTGCATTAGGGATACGTGACTAAAGAAAGTTAAATCGTGAGTTGTTGACAAGAGACACTTTGGTCTCCGTATAGTTCTATAGTTAGACCTATAGTTTGGTCTTTAGGCCTACCTTTCCCCTACATTCCTCACTATAAATCTCTGTTCTCTCCGGTGTGAGCTGTGAGGGGAACAACATGTCACCTGGTGAAGAAAGAGACACAGCTTGAACCTGAAGAGTCCTATACTGTGAACAAATATCTGTCTGGATGAAATTCAGATTCAGAGTTTTATTTGCCACATGGAAACAATACAATCAAAGTTTTTCATACAAAATCATAAATACCATACCATGGACAAAAGGAGCAGGAAGAAGAATAAATCTTATAGTTACCTGCCCCTTATTCCTAAACTAAACAAGTATTACTACAACCTAATTTACACAAAATAATAATTTATACAAAGAAACAAACAATCCACAGTTTAAACAAGAAAAAAAAAAAAAAAAAAAAAAAAATAATAATAATAATAATAATAATAATAATAATAATAATAATAATAATAATAATAATAATAATAATAATAATAATAATAATAATAATAATAATAATAATAATAATAATAATAATAATAATAATAATAATAATAATAATAATAATAATAATAATAATAATAATAATAATAATAATAATAATAATAATAATAATAATAATAATAATAATAATAATAATAATAATAATAATAATAATAATAATAATAATAATAATAATAATAATAATAATAATAATAATAATAATAATAATAATAATAATAATAATAATAATAATAATAAAGAAGAAAAGAAGAAAAAAAATATATATCACTATTCAGATCACATTTGACTTTCATACTGACTACATATATTTTTTTTATAATTATTTTTTAAAAAAAATAGAATTATAAATAAAAATACATTTAGTCAGTCAAATCGTCAATAACATGATTTTAACATTCTTTTGCTTTTGCTTGTTTCCTTAACAGCTTGGAGACCGTTATTCCATAATCAGGCATCTGGAGACAGCTGAGACACAGCTTGACCCTGAAGAGGCTCACGGGACCACAGAGTCCACTGGGTCTGACCTCCTCCAGCAGCAGCAGCAGCAGCTTGAAGAGGCTCACGGGACCACAGAGTCCACTGGGTCTTACCTCCTCCAGCAGCAGCAGCAGCTTGAAGAGGCTCACGGGACCACAGAGTCCACTGGGTCTGACCTCCTCCAGCAGCAGCAGCAGCAGCAGCAGCTTGAAGAGGCTCACAGGACCACAGAGTCCACTGGGTCTGACCTCCTCCAGCAGCAGCAGCAGCAGCAGCTTGAAGAGGCTCACGGGACCACAGAGTCCACTGGGTCTGACCTCCGCTGTTTACAGCAGGGCCACCGGGTCAGTGTACAGGCTCACCTCTTCTGGTCTGACCTCCTCTGTGTACTGTGGGATATTCTGGATATCCTGAAGAACGTTCTCAGTCAACTGAGATCCAGTTAATAACAAGGTTTATTAGCCAGACAGATAGAAATATACATGCCCAGGTGACCAGCTGAAATGAGTGAATCTTGTGAGGAGGGGGATTATATAGTGTGAAGGGGGAGGGAGGGGCCCCATTTGATAGGTCAAATGGGTGGGGGGGGGGGGGGGGCACAGGATAGGGGAGGGGGGTGTCTTTACATGAGAGTTGGGGGTCAATATATTATTCCACAGTTAGTCCCTCTTTCTCTTTATAATGTGGGTGAGATCAATATATGATATACCAGGATTATTTGGAACAAGTAAAATAATGAAAAATTAATGCATGGTAAAAGAATGAGATCGCTGTAATCCATTGGTTATCAGATAATGAATGAATAGAAAACAAATAAAATAATGAAATGTACCGGATTAATGAATGAAAGTCAATTTAAATCCTTAATCTGGTGGTTTGAAATAACATCTTAAAATAGAAATATTTACATATGTGATTCATGACTTGCTTGACTGGATTAAGGTCTGTGTGTTATTTTGGTATCAGATGTGGGAATATCACCCTTTTCTTTTATTAATAATAATAATAATAATAATAATCTGATTTAACCCCTCAAATGCCTATATTATAGGTCCTCTCCTCAACTCTGATATTGTAGGTAATTATCACTTCATCTATATGTTCAAGTTCAATTTGTGATGATTACAAAGACGACACAGAGCTGAGTTCAATAAAAAAATGGTCCTGCGCAGGGAGAGATTTATTCGTCGATGAAAACAAGTCATTTAGACAATACTCTGATTTTATTCATCACAAGACAACCTTTTTATACATGAATTTGTGTGTGTGTGTATATGTGTGTAAATGTGTGTGTGTGTGTCTCCTAGACTCTATGTTGCAATCATTGTGCATGTGTGTATGTGTGTAAAATGTCTCTGCCTGTGTGTGGGTGTAGGCCTGTGTGGATGTGTGTGTGTGCCTGTGTGGATGTGTGTGTGTGCGTGCGTGTGTGGATGTGTGTGTGTGCTAACTATATTGCACGTGCTTGTGAAAGTATGTGTGTGTGTAGGTGTGTAAGATGTGTAATACAATACAATGTGGGTGTGTGTGTGCATATATCTGGCCAACCAACCTTGGAGTGTGCTTGTGTGTCTGTGTGGACGCCAAGTCTCCTAAACTGCTCTATGTGGCAATAATGGTGTGGGTGTGTATGTGTATCCAATCCAATGTGAGTGTGTGTGTGTGTGTGTATTTTGGTACTCAGAATACAAACGTATTATTGGTGTGTATTTGTGTGTGTGTCATTTCTTCTTTAATGGTTCTGTTTTCGCCAAATCTTTCAATTTCCAACTGCGTATGCTGTCTGGCCACACTGATGTACTTCTGTATGACAACTATTAAAGAAACTTGAACTTGAGATGTTGCAATCAATGTGCATGTGCTTTCTGCGACTATGTGTGTGTTGGTCAGTTTTGCAAAAGCTTCTTCTCTATGCTTCTGTTAGTTCACTCTGGGACATTCTTATTATTTGTTATTCAGTTGTGCTGAATAACCCTTAGCTAACAAATGTGTTGCTAACAAATGTGTTGCAATGTCTTCCTGGCCGAAAGGCCCCTTTTTCATAGCATATTCACAGCACTGCACCTTTGTCCTTTAACCTGACTTACTATACATACCTACAATCTACAACATTCCTCCCTTACACAATTAAATAACTGTGACATCTTGTGAACATACATCTTTCCACACTTCAAACAACAACAGATCAGTTACCGTGCTCGAAAGACAAAAACTCATCGGCTGAAAATAGTGAAAATCACAGCTTCAGGTTTCTAATTCATTGACCTACCAACTGTAGATTAATCCGAGGCTTTTTTGTCCACGAGCCCACAATATGTTAGTAAACGTCCCCTTGCTCATCACATTCTTTTTAGGAGAAAAATGTACTACTTTGGTGTTAACCCATTCCCTGCCACCACTTTGATCATCTTATACCATTCTCTGCCAGTACTGTAAGTCTATGGAGACGTTCACCTTCTTTGCAGGGCTATAACTTTTTAAATTTTATTGCTAAATTGACATTACTATGGCCCATTCAACATCGATTATCTATCGTTCAGGATGTAGGAACGTTTTACTTTTTCATTCACACATTCATACGAAAATACCGTCTAGAGTATAAATATGTTTTTATAGTTTTCTGCAGTATTTCCTAGAACGTGAGATATAGACATAAATGCATATATTAGATTATCAAATGCCGTTTGATACCGATGCACGCTATATTAAAAATGTCAACTGTACATGGTCCTAAACGTTATGACTGATCATGCGTCGGTGAACGGAGGGGGGGGGGGGGGTCGTTTATAATTCCGTGACCGATGTTAAATGATTTATGTAGTATGGGTGATATATTGATCAGAGCAGTTTCTATCGAAAATGATAAACAAAAACGCTGAAACTCACGTCGGTCTCCTCGTACCGTTGGGCGATGAGAGTGGACCAAACAGATCCCAGTTATGTGGTGGGGATCGAGGCGATCCATTTCCGGTTTGTATATTACTAATATACGCCCAAATCATGTAGATTATTGAGTTATGGCAAAGATCCATATCCACGGTGTGTGTATTGAGTCCCGCAACGATAAACTAGTGGCCGGACGGAATAGGGAGACGCACCGGGATCACAAGAGATCCACTTCCGTTTGCAACTCGCAGATCAGCCACCAGGTGGCAACATTGAAGCGTTGCAGAGTTGTGCTGGCTCACACAGCATCCGACAAGGCTCCGTGAGTGAAATATGAATACCATGGCGAAAATATGAAATTATGATCAGAATCACGTCGTACGCCGTTATTGGCAGAATTTGCATGAACTTGAAACCCGTCATATGACGTTATTGGCGGAGAAAGGGTTAAGGTAGGTTGGTAAAAGTTAACTTATTGTGATATTTATGCCGGTAACCTTAAATTTTTCAACATTCGGCTCACCTTCAATCTTTAGTTCTTCATCAAATAAAATATCATATAATCATGATTATTTTACCCGAATACAAAAAACAACATGTAGTGTAACATATAATGGCCTGAATATCACAAACACTTTGATCATTGTCCACTCCTTGTCCATCATCCAGTCCATAGTCCACAACTCAATTGTCCTTTCATCTGCCACACGCGTTCCTGATGATGTTGGCCATACCAGGTCCTTAGGCTTTGAACCTGCTTAGCGTCTAGGATCAGGCCAGATCAGTTGTGTCCAGGTTGGTATGGCCGCAACTTGTACTCAGAAAGAAAAGTCCTCATCCTCCTCCAATGTCCCTCTTTTTCCACACCGTCTTGACCAGGGTACAATTGCAACATGTCCAACAGAAAAGTTACAATTAGAATTCCCCTCATATTTACTGCTAATTGAACCAATTTGGCTCGCTTAGATCCTTTTAAATTTGATTTGAACCATGCTCCATTTATTTAGTCCCGTGCCAACATGTTCCCTGTTACTCTAATACACATAATAGGTTACGGAGAAATTTGAGTTCAATAATACTCTCTCCTAACCATCTCGGCCTATCATACAAACTATAACAGTTAACCTCCTAAAAGTAAACATTGAATGCACAACCAATTCCCCCTCATTTGACACACATCAGTTTCAATGTCATTCGACACAATTAGTTGCTAAACTAGACTAGTGCATGTTTATATGCCCAGTAACTGTCCTAGTGACATGTAACTTCTTACTGGAAATATCAGATTCTACAAACATTGAAAGAATGATGAATAAGACTCTTTAATTTATATGGTTGTCCCTGGTCACCACTTTGACCTTCCTGTGTAGGGTCACTTCTTTGTCCGGCTACACCCCTTCCCTTTATTGAGATACACCCCCCCACCAGGTTCAGGCTCATCCCACATCGAACACAATCAACCTTGTGAGCTGCATCGTATTCAACTAAAGAACCCCCCTCACCCGGCAGAGATAGGTGTCTCTTCTTCTTAGGGCCAATTTTCCTTATATACCAAGAGGTCCCCATTCCCAGGACGAAACTCTAGGCAGGGATCCCTTTTCACCCTTAGGTCTTAACCCCACATACATGAATTTCACATGTATGTGAAACAATGTATGTGCAGATATAACAATAGGCACTCTCGTCAGACACTCCTAGACACTCTTCTCATGCTTTACCCAGCTGTCCCCGTACCCAGTGTATCTGCTACGTCTGCATCTTCCCCACATTGACTTCATCATATTCCGTGGTAAATTCATCCCATCCGTCATGACTATCCTTATCGTGTTGGCCATCAAACTGGGCACCTTTATTTAAAATGGGTACTACAGCTACATTGGACCAGTCACAATGAACACCTGGGCCCTCATTTATCAACGTGGCGTACGCACAGATATGTGCGTAACCCGTGCGTACGATCATTTCTAAGCAAAGTGTGGGATTTATCATTTGAACTTGTGCTTGACTTTGTGCGTATATTTAAGCACAGGTCGGACCATGCGTAGCTGGCGCCCGTTGGTAGAATATATTATTACAACAAGGAAATAAGCTTCTGTGCATTAGTTTCAACACTGGCATGTTCTGTATGAACCGTAATTCATTATAGTTCATTGTAAAATAGCAACAGTAGTGTAATTATGGTCAAAACCCTATAAATAGCATTTGGAATAATAGGTATTTTCTCTCAGAATGAATGCAGCATGGTTTATATAGCGTTATCGGAATATACGGGGTGTACTGACTGACTGCGCTCCGCGTAGCTCAACTCGTTATTATTTTGCGCACAGACCGCAGAAACACGGGAACGTTTTGATTATATTTAAAAGGCTTTACGTTAAACGAAACAAGTGGAATTTCGAAGCTGTAAGCAGAATACAAGTCATATGAACACCCACGATATAGTGTTCTTCCCCCTTCCTACTGTATAAGAAAGAATAAAAAACGCATTGCAATGAGACCAGGGTGTATGTGTATTACAAAACCCTTGCAATAATGTGTCTTAAATGAATGAAAAGCATACATGCTCTGGACACAGAGCATATATTGTGTGGGTGATATGACTTGTATTATGCTTACAGAATTCCACGTATTTAGTTTTACAATGTCAAAGCCTTTTAATATAAATCAAAACTTTCCCGTATTTCTGCAATCTATGTGCAAAATAATAACGAGTTGAGTTCTAACAAAGAACGTATTACATGCTGGTATGCTGATAGAGTAAACTATTATATGAATATGAATAGGAATATGATATAAGGTATACACTGGTCCGTCCGTGCTATTATATGTAATTCATATAGGCTACCTAATAGTATATGATTTTTAGAGGCATCTATTTTGTTGTCGGTAATACCGACAACAAAATAGATGCCTCTAAAAATCATATTATAGCCAATCGAACACAACTAATAAAGGCATTCATATTACAGCACGGTTATAATGACCAACGCCAAACAGTGGTCAACGAACGGTCCTCATTAGTATTTTGAGCTGTCCAGGCAGAATTGCAGCAATGGTCTTAGGGAGCCGTTGATATCTGACATCACCGTGTACAAGTCAGCCTTTTATTTATCCCATAACACGCGTTGTGTCTTCTTGGTTCGTCAGTGCCAGGAGTGCCTCAGTGAACAATCTCCCGTGAAGTTTCTCAGAGTTCCGCTCGGGTCAGTCCATTATTTCACATCCCATGGGGGGTGTTTCATGACCATATATGGATAATCATGCACGAGCATTGACGGTAGAACAAAGAGGTATTTATCAACACGGAGGAGCGTAGGACCTGTGTACGCACGGTTGATAAATCCCAATATTTCTGTGCGTGCACACATTCTAAATTCTGTGCTTACGTATGAAAATAGAATACTTTCTAAGAAAATTTGATAAATGAGGGCCCAGATGTATTGTTTTGCGTGTGTCGTGGAAATATTATCATGTCATTATGGATCTGTGTTGTTTTATCATGTCATACAGCTTGAGTTTCAGTCTGACCAGATTTACTGGTTAATGTGTGTATGTCTCTTTAAGATTACTCTATCATTCTCTCTCAGTCGTAACGAAGTTGCTGTTTCTACCAGCCATAGAGCCATAACCCAAGGTCATGGGAACTGTAAGATGGAGCTGTTTTTCCTTCCAGGCTTAGCCATAACATAGTCGTATTATTAATTTCTCTAACCAGCCATTTTGTTTTCTTCTACGTCATTTCATGTATTCAATTGTATGTCTGACCAGGCCTCTGGGTCAGTCCCTGTCAGACGCTAGGGGGTAAACATGTCTGTCTCTGGCGGGTGACTGGCCTGGCAGCGTGGCCACGCTGTCATGAACTTTCTTTATTAAATAAACCTTCTTATTATTATTAATAATGACTCAGAATGATTAATGTAAACGGCTCATCGTTTGTCCTTTAATAATTCCCATTACAGATGGCGACGAGATGTTTTTTTTTAACCGATGGGTGTCGAGGTCGGCCGCCAAACGGACTCTGCAGAAAGGGTGAATCCTGGAATTCCGGGGGAGCGCTGTCTCGAGGCTCCTCCGTGCGAGACACCGAGGGGAGAGAACCAGCTGCGCCGTCCGCTTGGCTGTCACCTCCGGCATGAACCTTGGGGACGCGTGATAAGGAACACTCGGTGAGCTGTTGACATTCTGATTTCTGTTTAAAACATTTTTTGTTTTTAAATTTATAATTAGAGGTCTAAACTAGAACATGGTGCCGGTCAGAGCTATTTTTTAAATGTATATTACTATGTGCTCTGCAGTGGTTGTTTTTTTTCATTGTATTGGTGTATTACTGTGCTTGGTAGACTGGCGATGGTTTTTCTATAGTTTCTCAATCTTGGTACGTCCCGAATGTATTAGGCAGGGATTAGGCTCGTGCCTTATAGACGGGGTGCGGGGGCCTACCACGAGTATAATAAAATATGTTGACGACGAGAAGAATTATGGGGTATTTTCTTTAATTAGGTTAATATATATTTTAGAGCGATGGGGGTCGAGTTGGCCGCGAGCCGAGGCGCTATGCGGGCAGGTTGAAATCTTGGGTTTCAGGGAAAGCGCTTTCTTCTCCTCAATACTCCCCCGCATAAATTATGGGAAGGGAGTGAGGAACCGCCTGCTAGCGTCCGTTTGGCTGCCAACTACGGCTAGAATCCATGGGAGCGTGGGGGAGATATTCGGTGAGGATTCTGTTTAGAAGCGGTTATTTATAAAGTAGCCATTCTGTTTAAAAGCGGTTATTTATAAAGTGGCCATTCTGTTTAAAAGCGGTTATGTATAAAGTAGCCATTCTGTTTAAAAGCGGTTTTTGTTTCTATCTATAAAGTAATTATGCGAGTGGGGTATTGAATATAGGATAATGTGTGTAACCCCCCTGTGTTTCCTTGAGTACTGGGATTTAAGGGGTATGTTCGGGCTGTACGCTGTTTACAGAGCTTTTTGTCTCCGAGTGCTCAGGAGGAACCAATTTTTGGGGGCCACATAATTTGTACATAGTATTGTTTTTTTTTGGGTACCTTTTTATGGTTTTCCTCTGGACACTTTAAATTAAGAGGTATGTTCCGATAATTAGGCGTGAATTACATTTGTATCCGAAATAACAGGCGTGTGCAAAGTACTGTGGGTATAGTGGAAAGGGTTTTAGGCACTGATTCTGGTTTTTTTTGGTTGTTGCACTGTTTTTGGGTTATCACAAAGAGGCGGGAAGAGGGTCCGTGCGTGAGGATACCAAGTGCGTGGGATGCCAAAAGATAGGGGGACAGGGCTTATGTCGTGTGATTAGTTTTCCACTACCTTATCTGGTCAAACTGCAGTTTTTTCTGAAAAGAAATAGGATAGGGGCATTGTATCCGAAATAACAGGCGTGATACGTATCCGAAATAACAGGCGTGATACGCTACTCCACAGAGCTTTTTTCTCGAAAGTGTTCAGAGGAAACGATTTGTCGGCCACATATTTTATTGTGGGTTTTTATTTGTTGTCTTTTATTTTCTGTTTGGTTTGTGTTTACCTAGAAAATGGAAAATGTGGACAGTTTAGAGGGGCCAGAAAGGGGGGCCTGTGGGGTCATGACGGGAGAAGCTAAGAATCTGTTTTTCTGTCTTTTCTCCCACGGTGTGCCCGGGGCTGGATTTTGGGCTCGGTGTCTTTCCGTGTGCGTCACCGTCACCGGCCGTCCCGTCTCCTATCCGCTGGTCTCGCCGGCGACCATCAACTCCGGTGCGCCGGGCATTGGTATAAGGACTGTGCCTATAAGGAAAAAAGCACAATGGCGTGCGGAGGGGCAGGACGGGACGGGCCCACAGCGCATTGGCTGGACGCACGGCGGGGAGACATCGACCTGAGCTCAGGCAAAGTATAGCGCACACTCACATGCACGCACACAGATCGATAGAGATACAGGTACAGCAATATATTAAGGCCATGTGAACAAGTCACTGACAATGGGCCTTCTGAAATTTGTATTAGTAGCTCCAAAGTGATCATAAAGTGTATAGGGTTTAGGTATACCTTTGAGACTGGGATTTAAATACATTTCAATATATATACCCTGTTTTGAATCAACATAAAAAAAAAAAAAAAGAGAGCAGCCATAAAGGCACAAATATGGGTAATTATTTTTATTAAATGCAGGATAGAATAGAAACAAGTGCATACTGTAGCACAGGCTGTGCACGCTGTTATATTACATAGAAATATTTTCCTCTGTCTGTGTAGGCACACACACACACACGTTTACATGCACGCACGCTGTGATAGGGGATAAACAATTCGCTATTTTATCTGCATCGTTTGTGTTTATCTGCATCGTTTGTGTGTGTTGACATTGCCATGGGTGAATTTACGTCAGTTAGTATCTTGTTATTGACAGTAGAGCTGGACTGTTTTTGTTCATCATCACATTGTATCAGCCACCAAAATACTCATCAATATTTACATAGATTGACACTTGTGTCTGTAATCAATACATGTGGCAAACATAGTGAGTCTATGGAGAGCGGTCTATAGTGAGAAATTGGGCTGCTAAATGAGGATTAGAGATCAGTAACGTTTTGGTGGTGTTCGTTCAGTGATAACAACATTGGCTAAATAGCTAACAAAATGAATACAACATATAGCGTGGCTAACGACACAGAATAACGTTAAAACAAGTGCATGCATGATTGTTTACAATAAGCGGGTGGTCAAAGGACTGACATAACGGGTAGATTGCCTGCACACCACGGGGCACACAGGGGTTCCGCGAGGTGCCTGATGGGAATGTTTCTTTAAGAACAACTATTGAACTAAACAAATAGTCTATCTAGTGCTTCATGTGTATACAATAAGGGCTTAATCTAATAACATGAACTAAAAAAAAGAAGTCGATCAAAATGTCTTCACACGTTTCGTAAAGTTATTATAGGAACTTTATCAACTTGACGTCCGCGGCAGGCGTCATTGCTTTTACCAACAGGGTTCCCAACGCGGCTCTGGTTCGTTATCGTTTACAAGGGAATACAAAGCGGCTGTCGTGATAATCACACAACAATACTTCCGGTCCGGTCGGTGGGCTTCATAATAAAAGTCTAGAAACACCGGAAAAGACGGAGCGGTGGGCTTCAAAATAAAAGTCTAAAACACCGGAAAATACGTTTATTTTGTACAGCGTTTTCCTCCACGAGTACTCGAGTACATCATGTGATCAATCGATCTGGATTATTTTTGCCCATCCCTAGTTTATCCTGTGCTGAAGTCTCCATTCCAATAGAGATAGTGTATATTTTGGTCTTTATTTTGCAGCAAGTCATATTGTTTATTGTTGAAAAGGATCCCCATTAGCTGTCGCCTAAGTGGCGAGGGGAAGCCACTGTGTATATATATATATATATATATATATATATATATATATATATATATATATATATATATATATATGTTATGTGTGTATATATATATATATATATATATATTGGGGGGAGAGACAGGTATAATGGGGGGGCAGAAGGAAGGGGCTTCACTATGGAAATGTGCTTGGAAGACACAAAACATAACAACATGAGATACATATGACAATCACAATTAACAATGTAGACATCATTATCAGCATCAGCTCACATATTTAAGTAGTGCATTCTTAGGTGGTATTTGAAAGACACTTTACTATTCAATTTACTTATGTTCAGTGGGCAGTTATTCCAATGATTGATGGCACGATGAACAACAGTCCTCTTTAAAGATTTTGGTATTGTATGAGAGGGCGCTGTCATCAGGTATCAGCGTAGTATGTGCGTTTCTCTTTAAGAGAGGCACACATTAGCCAGTCAAAACAATTTGGTTATGATCTATGTTGATCCTTGCTATAAGGCCATAAGTGACATTGTTATGGGATCCGTTCTGTTTTCCTTGTAAAGCAGCCATAATAGTCATTTCAGCCAATCCTCAGGGTGATGTTCCAGCTCCTTCCACGTCATATGTGTGTATTAACTGTCTTGCCGAACGAAAGATCGCTCTCACTTGGTGATCGGACATTTGTTTACATGGTCTGATTACCAACTGCGCATTCCTTATCAATTGATCAATGTGAGGAATTAAAACTATCTTCTATTCCTTATTTCAAACTTTGGCCTCAGAACAAGTTATTGCTCATAGATCCGTTTTGTTTTCCTTGTAAAGCAGCCATAGTAGTCAGCCTTGCCCGCAGAACAGTACATTTGTTCCTATAATTTGCCTGAAAGAAAGCCAATGTTGAGGGTCTCCAGAACGAACAAGGTCATCTAAAAAATTATTCGTTGATAAAAGATTTAAAATGCCTCCTTAAAACTGTGGGGCAATGGTCACTTATGCCTAGGTAGAGAACCCCACAAGCTGAGATCCTGTCATATTTATTGAAAAGGGAAAAAACTATCAAATCAATAAGGCTAGACCTAGAGTAATTTTTAAGGTTTGGTCTGGTGGGCTCAGTAATGAACTGGGAAAGCAGCACCACTCAACCAGTCAATATTAAAGTAGATTTATTGGGGAGTCAGAATCAGATTTCTTCAGCCAGGACAAGTACAGTAGCAAAGGGCGATAGAAGGAGTGGTTCAGAGGCAGGATGTTTAGCACACTGCCAGCGAGAGTGGGTTTTTATTTTTTGTTTATTTGGTTTGTCCAGTTCTATTCATATCTGATTTGGCATAGTATGGAATTTTGCCATAACAATGACTGGATGGAGTGTATTCTGATTTATGGAGTGATAAAAAGAGATATCCAAAATCCCCTTTGGCTCTAATATGTCGACAAAAATGGAGCTATAATTTTGAAAATGGCTTTATCCAATGTTCAGATTTCTGTCCTGGAATTATATGCAAATTAGTGCATATTTAAGTAGATCAGGCCTCATTTGCATGTTTGAACATACAATTGTGATAAAAAAATAAAAGTAGTGTCTTAATGTAAGTAGTCAACTGGGGAAGTTTCATTGTGATATATATTAGTTCACCTGCAGTGTCTCCCCTTTAAGTTCAGTTCAGTCTTAGACCTGTCCTCTGGTAAGGAGGTGAGAACTACAACATGTCACCCCTGAGTGACAGTGTGATTGAATGACCTTCGTCCAGCTTCAGAATACAGTTTTTTTTATTATTAATTCTTTATTTTCTTTCTCTCTCTTTAATCTTATTCGTATGTCACAGGAGTGCACGTGATTGTGTTCAGTTGTGTTTGAGCCATGTACTGATAACATTACAAGTTATTGCTCATATTATATTATAAATCTCCCATAACAATAAGTATCAGAACAAGATCATCTAAGAATGATTCGTTATTAAAAGATTTAGCTATGTACTGATGGTTTTTTTTTCTTCTTTCTTTTTTCTGTGGTGGGGTCTTGCTGAACGGTCTCTTCACTCTCCTTGCGGTCCGGCACCCGTCTCTGACCAAGAGGAGGACGCGCAGAGGACCACTGTCTGTACCAGGCTTCTGCAGTTACAGCGGTGACACATGGACAGTACTCCGTGACCATCAGCCGAGCATGGACACTGAGACAGTTTCTAGCAGGCCTATTCCATCAGGGCCACAACCAAGGGCCTGAGTGGGGGGACCGACTACAGCTGGTTTCTGTGAAAGTAAGCTGTCCCAATCTGCTCCAGAACTAGGAGGCAGAGGGCCTATCGGCTAGTGAACGATGGGGCGCTAAGACCATCAACCGACAGCTGACTCCAGTCTGATAGGATCAGTGGTCCTGAGATAATGATCTTAGAGACAGTTTCCAGCAGGTCTAAGCCATTCACCGGACAGGCTCCTTGCATCGGAGGGGAGGATCATCAGGACCGAGCCACGGCATACATGGACTGCAGAGGGGGGTGCTTGGACCAGCGACCGGGGGAGGGAGAAGAGACCGTTTCCGGGATGAGGCAAGTTTTACCCACAATGCTTAGGTTTGAACCACAATACATGCAGATATTACAGTATTGTCCTAAAGATGTTAGGTAATGATGTAATGAACTTTCTTTGCAATAGTAACCAGTTATTTTTTTTCATTCTTTGTGAGGAGTCTGCTAATTGTTTTTGTTTTGTTTTGGCTATCTCCCGGAGAATGCAGTCACGTGTATTCTGTTTTCGCTATGTTATATTTCGTGAGCGCAGTCTATCTTGCAAGGTACTGCCCTGTGTTTTCTTTTGTGATTTCAATTTTTCAGCTTGGTGGTGGGAGAAGTATGGCCTTGACAAAACCAGAGGCTGGACTGTACCCTTGAGTCCTCCAACCACCGCCTGGGCATTTGCAAAGAGACGCTAAATGATGGTTGCTGTTATGACAACTTCTCTTTTGCACGTGACACAGGGTCTATGCAGAGGACCTTTTGTTTTTTAGATAATAAAAATAGTTTTTTGCTGAGTTTAATGATGATAATATTTTTTGTTGTCTTTATGAAGTGATAATGATTGTGATTAATAATTATCAAGAGGAGGGAACTGTCGTGGAAATATTATCATGTCATTATGGATCTGTGTTGTTTTATCATGTCATACAGCTTGAGTTTCAGTCTGACCAGATTTACTGGTTAATGTGTGTATGTCTCTTTAAGATTACTCTATCATTCTCTCTCAGTCGTAACGAAGTTGCTGTTTCTACCAGCCATAGAGCCATAACCCAAGGTCATGGGAACTGTAAGATGGAGCTGTTTTTCCTTCCAGGCTTAGCCATAACATAGTCGTATTATTAATTTCTCTAACCAGCCATTTTGTTTTCTTCTACGTCATTTCATGTATTCAATTGTATGTCTGACCAGGCCTCTGGGTCAGTCCCTGTCAGACGCTAGGGGGTAAACATGTCTGTCTCTGGCGGGTGACTGGCCTGGCAGCGTGGCCACGCTGTCATGAACTTTCTTTATTAAATAAACCTTCTTATTATTATTAATAATGACTCAGAATGATTAATGTAAACGGCTCATCGTTTGTCCTTTAATAATTCCCATTACACGTGTTTATAGCACAAGTGCTAGTTTTCAATACTGGTCCCTTGGTGTGTCATTACACCTCTGCTGCTCATTTCGTACATTAATGACTTAATTAGTCACCAGGGCCCTCATTTATCAACGTGACGTACGCACAATTATGTGCTTAACCCGTGCGTACGACCATTTCTAAGCAAAGTGTGGGATTTATCAATTTGAACTTGAACTTGACTTTGTACTTATGTCTACGCACAGCTCTGAGCATGCTTAGCTGATGCCCAGTGGTAGAATATCGTTACTACGGCATATGCGCTCCTCAGTTCATGCATTCGTTTCAACGCGGAAATAAGCTTCCGTGCATTACTTCCAACACTGGCGTGTTCAACTTCTGTATGACCCGTAATTCATTATAGTTCATTGTAAAATAGCGACAGTAGTGTAATTATAACGGGCTCATGCGGGAACAAGAGGTTGGCTTGCTTGTTTGGCACGGGGGGCAGAAGCAGAACACCCACCTCCAAACGCCATTAAATATTGTGTCAAATAAAAAGCGACATACTATTATTTTGTGTCATGTTTCCAAATAAGATTGGCCATAACGGAATGCTTTCTACTTCAATTTGTTGATTAGAATAGATTACCTCGCTCCGTTGAAACTTCACTGAGCTCAGCACACAGACATGATAATAATAATAACAACAACAATAATAATAATAGCTTCATTTTACATAGCGCTTTTCAAGAGACCCATGCAAGGTCGCTTTACATAGATGGGGGGGGGGGAATAACAATGTAATAAAGATAGTGGACAGACTATGTAAATATGATGATGGGATTCAAGTTCGCGTTTTTATTGATCATAGGCATGCTGTCAGAGTATGGTGTCATAATCAAACATTCTAGAACATTTGTCGTCACAGATCATGTCATAATAGAACATAGGCTACATGGCATGGTCCATTGTGATATTGTGTAGACTGTTATTACTGTACCACCCATTGTGACAACAGCCTTGTGAGCTCCCGCACACAAACATGATGGAATTCAGTTTGTATTGATCACATAGGCAGGCTACATCATACATGGCAGTGAGATTCATTGTTCTTGTATATGCTCTCGTATTATTGTTTATATAGGCTACCCAATACTGACATCAAAATAGATTGTATGCCTCTAGAAATCATATGCAGCAGGTAGAAAATTGACGGAATATCCGTCGCGATTTGGAATAAAATTGAGGAGAACTTTAATCCCTGGGTATTAATCAAACAAAACGGAAAAAGGCAGTCATATTCCAGCATGGTCTTTATTAGTGTTTGCGCTGCCCAGGCAGCAATGGTTAATAGATATCATATCCGACATCGCCGTACGTGTACACGTCTGTCAGCCTGTCTCATAACACGCTTCCCTCGGTTTAGTCCATTTTTCCACATTTCATGGGGGTGTTCCATTACCGTATATGGTTAATCGGGGCGGTTTTGGTATGCAAATACGTGAAAGTGTGCACAAGCCTTAGCGTAGAAGCAAGGTGATATTTATCATGACAGGTGTGCGTAAGACCTGTGTACGCACGTGTGATAAATCCCGTTTTTTTTTGTGCGTGCACACATTCTAAATTTTGTGCTTACGTGTGGAAATAGAACATTTTCTGAGGAAACTTGATAAATGAGGGCCCAGGACTATTGCAACATGCTAAAATGTGAGGACACTGTGGCTCTATAATCCTATTTCATTATCTGGTCTCCTCTTTTTCATATGGTTGAGGGTCATGTCATGTCCTATTATGATATTCATTTTTTATATGATTCTGTTTCGTTTGACTGTGTCATAATGTCACCTGTGTTATATATATATATATATATATATATATATATATATATATATATATATATATATATATATATATATATACATACATATAATTATGGAGGATTATTGTTGCTCTCCTTATGCAAAAAAATGATAAAAAATGGAAACAAAATGTATATATATACAGTGAAATTGCTGGCAAGGTGACCCCAAATGGGAAGCAGAGGGCTAAGGTGTGTCGATTCAGAGGAATCTGGATGGTAAGGCCTAAGAAGTGGAAAGGGACCTTGCCTACAACTGCGCCCAAAGGTACAAGGGGACCTCTCGTTCATAGAGGAGACCTTGCCCTGGAATGGGAGACCTGCATCTCTGGTGGACGGGGGGTCTCTGACAGCTCTCACTCAGGCCTTTGTCCCTGGCTTTGAATGGTCGCCTCGGGCAGAGTCAGCCTTTCGCGAGCTCAAATGTCGGTTTACCTCCGCCCCTGTACTGATCCGCCATGATTCGTAGAATCCGTTTATAGTGGAGGTGGATGCCTCTGATATCGCGGTGGGGGGGGGGGGGGGGGCGGGGTGGTCTCTCAGAGATGCTTAAAGGACGGGAAAGTGCATCCTTGCGCTTTTTTTCCACGCCGGCTGTCTTCGGCCAAGCGCAACTACGACGTGGGTAATCGGGAGTTGTTGGCAATCAAATTGGCACTGGAGGAATGGAGATACTGGTTGGAGGGTGCGGCACACCCTTTCATTGTTTGGACTGATCATAAGAACTTGGCTTACATCCAGGGGGCTAAACGCCTTAACGCTCGCCAGGCCAGGTGGGCGTTATTCTTCACTCGATTTCGATTTTCCATCTCCTACCGGCCCGGTTCCAAGAACGTCAAGCCTGACGCTCTGTCACGCCAGGAGAAGCCCCATCCTATTATTCCACAGGCCCTTATTTTGGCTCCCGTGTCATGGGGCATAGATAAGGTGGTAAGATCGGCTCTGGCACGGGAGCCCGATCCCGGTGGGGGTCCTCCGGGGCGGATGTATGTGCCCAAGGCTGCACGCAGTGGGCACATACCTCCTCCCTCACCGGCCACCCTGGGGCCGCCAGAACCCTGGAGTTTATCCGTAGGAGGTTCTGGTGGCCTACAGAGGAGGGGGATACACGTTCCTTTGTGGCGGCCTGTCCGGTGTGCGCGCCTAGTAAGACCTCTCGCCGTGCACCGGCGGGTCTCCCCCGGCCGCTTCCTATTCCCAAACCTCCCTGGTCGCACATATCCCAGCATTTTATTTCTGGCCTTTCCCCGTCAGATGGGTTCACTACCATTTTGGTGGTAGTGGACCGCTTCTCCAAGGCGGCCCACTTCATTCCCCTCCCCAAACTTCCCTCGGCTCGAGAGACGGCTGACCTGGTGGTGCAGCACGTCTTTCGGGTCCACGGGCTTGCAGTGGATATTGTGTCCGACCGGGGCCCTCAGTTCGCCTCCAGGTTCTGGAAGGCGTTTGCCTCCAGCCTCTGCGCCTCCGTCAGCCTGTCGTCTGGGTTTCACCCGCAGTCCAACGGGCAGACGGAGCGCGTCAACCAGGATCTGGAGGGGGTTCTGAGGTGCTACGTTGCCGGTTGTCCGGCGACGTGGAGTAGGAGGTTGCCTGGGCAGAGTATGCGCATAATACCCTTCTCTCCTCCTCTACAGGTACAACACAATCATCAAATTTGCTGATGACACAGTAGTGGTGGGCCTGATCTCTGCCAATGACGAGAGGGCCTACCTGGAAGAGGTAGAGAATCTGTCGCAGTGGTGTCATGAGAACTGCCTCTCCCTGAACGTCAGCAAAACAAAATAGATGATTGTGGACTTCAGGAGGTCGGGGGTCAGGGACTACAGCCCCCTCAGCATTGACGGGGCACCGGTTGAGAGAGTGAACAGTTTCAAGTACCTCGGAGTCCACATATCCGAGGACTTGACATGGACCACACACATTGACAGTGTTGTGAAGAAGGCACGGCAACGCCTCTACTTCCTCAGGCGCCTAAGGAAGTTCCAAGTCAGTCAGAAGATCCTTAAGAACTTCTACTCATGCACAATAGAGAGCATCCTGACTGGCAATATCACCTCCTGGTTTGGGAATAGCACCGCACAAGACCGTAGCAGACTACAGAGAGTGGCCCGTTCAGCCGAACGCACAATTGGAGGGGGGCTTCCCACTCTCCAGGACATTTACAACAAGCGGTGCATGGATAAGGCTAAGAGTATTATCAAAGACTCCAGCCACCCAAACAACTGCCTCTTTGAACTGCTGCGGTCAGGCAAGCGATACCGGAGTCTCATGGCAAGCACAGAGAGACTCAGAAGAAGCTTCTATCCTCAGGCCATCAGAATGCTAAATGACAATAACACTATGTATCAACCATCAAATGCACTCACAGCACACACATCCACACGCACACACTCACTTTAAAACAAACAACTCACTGCAGCACCCACTTTACCCACTTTAGAACACCTAAACACACTTTATATTTATTGGTAAAGAATTTGCACTACAACCCATACCTCATTACACCTTACTGTAAATTGTACCTCATCCCATTTCTGCTTTGTACTGTATAGTACAGGGGTGGCCAACCAGTCAGAGACTAAGAGCCACAAAAATTACTGTGGTACCACAAAGAGCCACACCATATACCAGCGTTTCTCAACCTTTTTTTTCAGTCACGGCACCCTTCATGTGTTTATAGGTCTCACCCTCTGGCCTCTGAAGTTGCTAATGTCTTTTTTATTTGGGCCTCACAGGGTTAAAAGTACCCTGTGATTGATTGATTGATTGATTGATTGAAAACTTTATTAACAGGCGGCTATGTGGTGCAGTGGGCAAGGCACTCACCACCAATGCTGGAGACGCTGGGTTCGAGCCCAGCTCTCCACATTGTTTTCAGTTTGGCTGGTCGTCCGTACTAATACAATTGGCAGTATTAGAGGGTGGGAAACTGATGGGTGGGGATCGGACGTTGTGGACAGCGACTCCTACAGGTCGGTTGGTGCGCCTGCGCAGTAGAATCAGGAAGCGATGGGGGCGGCGTCCCTCCAAAGCGCAGACCCCTGACGCTGAAAGATCACGCCGCGCAGGTGAAAAGATGCAACGGCTGCTACCTCGAGTATCGGAGGGGACTCATGTAATGTATGGCTTCGTCCACATTGCAGCCGGCTTGTGGGAGGCATGAAACAGCGTTCGAGACAGGGGAAGGTTGAATTGGACAATACGAAATTGGGATGGGAGAAAAATAGAAAATGGGAGAAAAAAGTGGATAAAAAAAAGAAAACTTTATTAACAGATTGCAGAATAGGTACAGTACAGTACAGCTCAATACATACAATTGTTAAGGGGATGCAGACCAGAGAAATACTTTCGTCTTGTTTACATCAGGGTGCCCCATTTTCAATTCATCATAACATATATGACATACATGACATATAGATAGACAGTACTGCTACATCTATACATTTATGACATACCAGATTTGCAAATACAGTACTGTTTGTGATACGAAAAGAGTCCAGAAAAGAGAGTATATACATTTGACGTAGAAACTGTACATTGGAGGAGGTTGGGTAGGTGGGGTGGGGTTGGGGGGGGACTGTACATTGGAGGTGGTTGGGTGGGTGGGGTGGGTGGGGGGGTTGGGTAGGAGGGGTGGGTGGGTGGGTGACACTGTACAACTGTACAAGCAAAACTGTACATTGGAATATTGACAAAACCATACTTGGTCATTTACTGTACATTGGAGGAGGTTGGGTTAGGACATTTACAGGGGCCAGTTTCGAATTGCAGTCTCCCGTAGGTGTTCTTTGAGAGTGTTTTTGAAAGTGGGTAGTGATTCACATTCCTTTACAGCTTTGGGTAGGGCGTTCCACATTGATGTGGCATAATTGCGAAACGTGTTTAGTCCCTTGTTTGAGCCGAATCTGGGTTTAACATGATTTGTGGAGCTCCCTCTGGTGTTGTGAACCGTGAGACCCACGGTTGCAAAATTACAAAATCACTTTTAGCCATTTAAAAAAATAATGTTTATTTAAAAAAATTTAAGCACATGTATAGTCAATTGGTCCTGTTGTTCAGCCTCACAATGCTATTTGATAGTAAATGTGTTTTTATGTCCCACTCTCTGGCCTCTGAAGTTGCTAATGTCTTTTTAATTTGGGCCTCACAGGGTTAACCTATTAAGCCTGAGATATACAGTAAAAGTGTATATTTTCAGCATTACGTTTGTTTACCAATTATTTTAACTGTTATTAGTGAAATATAAGATTATAGAAATCTCAGGGCATTGAGTCGGAAACCGGCGCATATTGACAGGAGGAAGTGGCACAGCCAAAAGTGAGTGTAGTCTTTTGAAGGAAGAGACTCGGGGCTTTCGAATTTAGAAAAACTACCCTACCCAGCTCACACCAGCCCCTGTCAATCATCTGACTTCTGGATCTACTTTTTTATTTCTCTTATTTTTTGGGAGTATCTCCCACAAACCTGAACGTTATTGCCATAAAACAGAACGCAGTTAGTTTCTCTACCTTTCTGTGAACGTCTTGCAAAAAACGGTGTTGCAATATGATGAAAAATGGTGGAGAAATGTACATTATAAAAAAGATGGCAGAATTCAGTACTGTATCTACAAAACCTTCTGTTTAATCATCTTCTTTTTATTCATTTGCTTAGATTTTTCAGGTCTGGTAAATTTTAGCATGGTGTTATTCACAGTCAAAGATAATTTTATTTATTTTTTAAATATAATTGATATTCTCCTTTGGTTCATTACAATTTACTCAAGCCTAGTAACAGACACACTATTTCTGACACTGATCCATATATGTCCCAGGATTCAGATACCAAGAACATGCAAATGGCCCATTTAAAAAAGAAGAGCCGCACATTGACGGGCAAAGAGCCGCATGCGGCTCGCGAGCCGCGGGTTAGCCACCCCTGATATAGGCCATCGACGACTCTTCTCCATCCAGCACAGCTTTGGGCCGTCTTCTCCGCCTCTCTCTCCCCCAGCTGGTACCACGTCTCTTCAGCTCTGCCTCTCAGTGTCCCGCCTCCAGCTGTTTTTTGGGCCTTCCTCTCTTCCGCTTCCCCTGGGGGTTCCACGTCAGGGCCTGGCGTGTGATGATGATGGTAGCTGCTGGTTTACGCAATGTGTGACCAATTCATCCCCACTTCCGTCTCCGGATCTGGCTTCTCTACTGGGTCCTGGCTCCCTCTCTGGCTCTCTACTGGGTCCTCCTGGCTCCCTCTCTGGCTCTCTACTGGGTCCTCCTGGCTCCCTCTCTGGCTCTCCACTGGGTCCTGGCTCCCTCTCTGGCTCTCTACTGGCTCCCTCTCGGCCACAGCTCCTTATTGCTGATTTGATCCATCCGGCCATCTGATTCTGAAAATGTGCCTCAGACATGCTTGCACCTCATGGTACCAAAGCACCTCAAAGGCACTAAAAACCAAATTACAAACATCTCAAAACAAACTAGTCAGACTACTGCTTGACCTGACTCCTAGAACCCACCTCACCCCTGCCCACTTTGCCAACCTAGGATGGCTTAGAGTAGACGACAGAGTACAGCAACTTGCAATGGGCCTGGTCTACAAGATACACTACACGACCAATGTACCCATGTACATGTCAAAATACTTCCCAAAGGTCAGTGAATACCACAATCACAACACCAGAGGGAGCTCCACAAATCATGTAAAACCCAGATTCGGCTCAAACAAGGGACTAAACACGTTTAGCAATTATGCCACATCAATGTGGAACGCCCTACCCAAAGCTGTAAAGGAATGTGAATCACTACCCACTTCCAAAACCACTCTCAAAGAACACTGCAATTCGAAACTGGCCCCTACAAATGTCCTAACCCAGTTGTACAGTAAAGACCAAGTATGGCCTTGTCAGTATTCCAATGTACAGTGCCCCCCCCCCATACCCAACCCCACCCCACCTACCCAACCTCCTCCAATGTACAGTTTCTATGTCAAATGTATGTCAGTATTCCAATGTACAGTGTACAGTGTGTGTGTCCCCCCCCCCCACCTCCAATGTACAGCCCCACCCAACCCTACCCCACCTACCCAACCTCCTCCAATGTACAGCTTCTATGTCAAATGTATATACACTCTTTCTGGATGTTTTTAGTATCACAAACAGTACTGTATTTGCAAATCTGGTATGTCATAAATGTATAGATGTAGCAGTACTGTCTATCTGTATGTCGTGTGTGTCATATGATGAATTGAAAATGGGGGACCCTGATGTAAACAAGACGAAAGTCTTTCTCTGGTCTGCATCCCCTTAACAATTGTATGTTTTGAGCTGTACTGTAGTGTACCCATTCTGCAATCTGTTAATAAACTTTTCAATCAATCAATCAATCAATCAATCAATCAATCAATGTCTGGATCTTCTGCAATGTCTTTTTTGTCATTCTCCATGTCTCTGAACCAGTGGCGTCATTTCAGTAAAAGCCAAGGTATGGCGAGGAGGGAGGGATATTTTTTTTGTCAAATCAGTTGTGCAATAGTCACTTTTGAATTGTTTCTATACAATTCACTTATATGACATTTAGGTATGACACAGGACTACACAAGCATTTTTAGTATAGAAATGTTTCAACAGACTAAAGCAGGGAACCACAATATTTAGCATACAAATTATGCAGAATGTAATATCATAACTGTCTATTATTTTTCTTGCAATTGAGCCAATTTTCCTTAGGTACGGTTTTGAGGTGAATGAATGACTTTGTAGGTGCCTAAATGCCTAGTCTGGTAATTAAGAGTAATTTCAGTTAATAGCAGTTAATAGAAAAGCATTTTTGCCTTGTATTTCATAGGATAAATAGATGGATATTATTATTATAGAAGTTAAAATGTTTTCTTTGTTGTTAGTTTGTTTCTTACAGGATATTTGGCTGATAGGCCGAGGGACTTTTAGTTTGACAGGATAACGGTGATGTCATTGATTACTGTCAGCTGCGGCAAGGTGACAGCTTTTGGTTTAGAAAGAAAACAACGCAGATTTTACCGGTGTTCAGGCCAAGTGATGAGAGAGTGGAGCCAGACAGTTTTTAGACCTCTCTCTGGATAAACTTTGTTAATCTCGCTGCTCTATATATAATTAGGAAACAAGAACGTGTAAACCCGAGTTGGACATTAAATAGTTGATACTACTTCGTGGTCGGTGCTTTTCTTGTGCGTGGATATGGAACGGGAGGATTCAAAGACTGAGAGCGTCTGAAGCTTACGGCATCAACAAGTTTCGGATATTACATTTTGTCTAAAAACTTGCTCATTAAAAACGGAACTTGGATTTGGACAGGCCTGACTGGAAAAAGGAACTTTTCGCGGAACGAAAGAAAAAAGAAGTCGTCAACAAGTAAGATGTATCTTGTATGATTTGCCTGAAAGAAGACGTCAAACAGTAAGCTGTACTATGCTGTATCTTGTATAATTTGCCCGAAAGTGGCGTATCCCATTGGAGCTATAACTAACGTTACAGAATATGATCAATGGAAAAAAGCATAACACTAACAGCTTGCGGTCTGGATTGAAAGTAAAAGTAATTAAACGCGCGTCTGGCTTGCGCGCTCTCCGCAGGTGACTGACATTTTACTAATTGTGGAAAGCGACTGCCGACCGGTGATTCAATAACTGTATCAATATGGAAGGAATTGAAGTCGGTGGCAAAAGGATAGTAAAATTGACGGAGAAAGCCATGCAGGAGCAAGCTGCTAAACGTGAAAAGGCACGCAAACACAAATTATCAACGCTAAATAACATGATGAAAGAAATATTGACATTAAAGGAAGATGATGCAAACGTCAGCATTGTCAATAACAAAATGCGTGTTGATTTCAGTAATTTGCAACAAGAGCTAATACAAGTCAACACTGAACTGGGTCGTTTTGTGTCAGAGGAAGAATATGAAGCTGATCAGAAGAATTTTGAGCCTAAAATTGAATCACTGAATTTATTCTTCTGGAAATGTGAGGAATGGATGAAAGAGGTCACAAAACGTTCTGAACCGGCTGAAGATGGTAACAATCAGGAAAAACCTATGGATACCAAATCTAAGTCTGGAACAGTAACAAGTAGATGCTCATCAGGCTCTCGCTCAACAAATACAATCAGACTGACTGCACAGATGGAGCGAGCGGCTCTACAAGTAAAGGCCACCGCTTTAAATGAAAGGTTAGCTCTTGAGCAGGAAGAAGCAGACTGGTTAGCACAAAAACGATGCAAGGAGGCTCAACTACAAGCTGAGGAAGTGAGGTTTGAAGCAGAACAAAAAAGAAAGCTAGAAATACATGCAATGAAGACCGCTCTCGCTGAGTCGGATGCAAAAATGGGAGTTCTGGAAAATTATGAATGTACTACATCAAATGACAGGACTGTCTTAAACATTGAAAAGACAGACGAAAGAGAAGAGAGGAACTTCCAACCGCTATATCAGCGTGCCTCACCACCTCCCCCCAGTACACCAGAGGACGTGCAGCTTCCAGCAGCACCACTAACGACCAGCATATTAAAAGCAACAAAAAGGGAATTCAAAGAAGGATGGGAGCTTCATAGCCTAAGCAAGGCTATCTCCCAACAGGCGAATGTCACAGAATACCTCGTGAAGAATCACAAAGCTTCATTACTTCCTGAGCTCACCATTCCAACATTCACTGGTGACCCTCTAGAATACAAGACATTCATCAGATCTATGGAACATGGAGTGGAAGACCGCACCAGTGACAATCGTGACCGTCTACAGTTTCTGTTGCAGTACACAAGTGGACAACCACATGAGCTGGTCAAAAGCTGCATTCACATGGAGCCTACTGCAGGCTATACCAAAGCAAAACAAATGCTGAAACAGTTCTTCGGCGACGACTTCAAGATAGCGGAAGCCTACATCAAAGAGGCTCTGGAGTGGCAGACAATCAAGCCTGAAGACGGTGCAGCATTGCAGTCATTTGCATTGTACCTCACAGGCTGCTCCAACACAATGACGGATATAAGCTACATGGAGGACTTGGAAAACGCATCCAACATAAGAGCGCTGGCTAATAAGCTACCGTACAGACTCAGAGAATCTTGGAGAAGACACGCCTGCGACTTACAAGAAAGAACCAACAAAAGGGCAAGGTTCAAGGATTTCGTAGACTTCGTCAACAAGCAAGTTAGATACGCTCTACACCCGCTCTACGGAAACATAAAGGACAACACTACAGCCACAAAAGAACCAAGTCAACAGAGAACAAAAGAATACAAGACAAGGACACACAAGTCACAAAAGGTGTACGCTACAGCAGTTGACTCCCCCAAGGCTGAAATGACTAGAGGCATGAAGGAGAGCGACGAACGTGCAACACCAAAGACTCCAACCGCTGCAGTGGACGTAAACAGCAAGCCCTGTGGCTATTGCAACGGAGAGCAGCATACCCTTACAGTTTGTAGAAAACTCAAGAGCAAACCACACAAAGAGAAGATAGACTTTCTAAAAGGCAAAGGTCTATGTTTTGCGTGTTTGAAACATGGTCACATGAGTAACAGCTGCACAGACAAAGTGCAGTGTCAAGAATGCTCTCGACAACACCCCACACTGCTTCACTACAACTTTAAAGATCGCTCTAAAGACTCTCAAGAGGAAGCGAAGTCAACGGAACAAGAAGTGACAAGTGCTCTTGTACAAATGATGGAGGCCTTCGGTGTCACTGGGGCCGGAAAGGAGGATTGCGCCCTCTCGATTATTCCAGTGCGCGTCAAGGCACAGAAGGGAACCAAGGAAGTAACGACGTACGCGTTTCTGGACCCGGGTAGCTCAGCTACTTTTGCCTCAGAGTCGCTGATCTCACAACTGAACATGGATGGACGCAAAGCAAGCATCTTGCTGCGAACAATGGGATCAGAATCTGTTGTGGACACAAATATTGTGAATGGACTGGAAATAAGCAGCCTGGATGGAAAACAATTCATCGAGCTTCCAGAGGTGTTTTCTCGGAAAACCATTCCCGTCTCCAAGGAGAACATTCCCCGGCAAGAGGATGTCAGCCGATGGCCTCACCTAAAGGAGGTGAAGCTTCCCACTATCCAAGCTCAGGTTGGATTGCTCATAGGAGCAAACGTCCCGAAGGCAATGGAGCCGCTCCAAGTGGTGAGCAGCGTGCACAAAGGACCATATGCCGTCAGAACGATCCTAGGCTGGACAGTTAATGGACCGCTCAAAGGCGGAAGTGACGCAAGCCAGAAGAGCAAGCGGACAGCAGTGACCGCAAATCGGATCTCAGTCGCCAGGCTAGATGAGCTTTGGCAGCAGCAGTTCAAAGTAGACTTTCCGGATGCCGGACAAGATGAAGACATCGAGATGTCAAAGGACGATCACCAGTTCATGAATATGGTGTCACGATCCTCAAAACTTGTGGACGGACATTACAGTGTTTGCCTGCCAGTCAAGAACAAAACACTGTGCTTGCCCAACAGCAGATCAGTTGCCGAACAACGTGCGCTGAACCTACGAAAAAGATTCTCGAAAGACGACAAATTTTGCACAGAGTACGTGGCGTACATGGATAATATCCTCAAGAAGGGCTACGCTGTGAGACTCGACAACGCTGATCAGGAGTCAGCAAAAGGAAGAAAGTGGTATCTGCCTCACCACGGAGTCAGACATCCAGTTAAAAAGAATCTACGTGTCGTCTTCGACTGCGGAGCAAGCTTTCAAGGAACATCACTGAACCAGCAGCTTCTGCAGGGACCGGACCTGACAAGCTCCCTAATAGGGGTCCTGACAAGGTTCAGACAAGAGACCGTGGCGGTCATGGCCGACGTGGAGGCTATGTTCCACCAGGTCAGAGTCAGCGATGAAGACACCGACCTCTTCAGATTCCTCTGGTGGCCTGAAGGGAACTACGAAAAGAAACTTGTCGAACACAAGATGTTAGTCCACATCTTTGGTGCAACATCATCGCCAAGTGTTGCAACGTTTGCACTGCAGAAATGTGCAACGGATCACGAGGAAGAGTTTGGCCCTGAAGCAGCCAAAACAGTCAAGAAGAACTTTTACGTCGACGACTGTCTTAAGTCGACCGCCGACGAAGAGACAGCCATCACTCTTTGTGCTGGCTTACGAAAGATGTTGGCAAAAGGTGGATTTCGCTTGACGAAATGGTCGAGCAATAGCCGAATGTTGCTCAACTCGATCCCCGAAGAAGAAAGAGCCCAAGGGTTTCAAGACCTGGACTTAGACGAAGACAACCTGCCGGTGGAGAGAGCATTGGGGATCCAGTGGTGCGCCGAATCAGACCAGTTCAGGTTCAAGATCAACCTCAAAGATCGCCCGCACACTAGGAGAGGCCTGCTTTCCCTCGTCAGCTCTATCTTCGACCCTTTGGGGTTTCTCGCTCCAGTGGTGCTGCCCGCCAAGATACTCCTACAGGATATCTGCAGGCAGAAGTATGGCTGGGACGAGGAGCTACCAGATAACGTCATCCAGACATGGGAAAAATGGATCTCAGGACTGCAAAGGCTTGAGAACTTCGGAGTGGACAGATGCATCAAGACGAAGCAGTTTGGAGCTCCAGTCTCCGCACAGCTCCACCACTTCGCCGACGCAAGTCTAGAGGCTTATGGAACAACAAGCTACCTGCTACTGCGCAACGCGACTGGCATAGTTCAAACTGCCCTGATGATGGCAAAGGCGAGGGTCGCACCCTTAAAGTCTCCAACCATACCAAGGATGGAGCTGACCGCGGCCGTAGCTGCCGTCAAGATGGACAAGTTTCTCAAGAAAGAGCTCGAACTCGAGCTGCAAGATTCTATCTTTTGGACCGACAGCACAGCTGTGCTGAAGTACTTGAACAGCGAAAGCACAAGATTCAAGACATTTGTGACTAATAGAGTCATAGCTATCCTGGAGCATTCTCAGACCTCACAGTGGAGGTATGTCAATACCACTGTGAACCCCGCAGATCTCGTCTCAAGAGGACAGACTGTCGACGCATTCCTGAAGGAACAAAGCTGGCTGTCGGGACCAAGTTTCCTGCACTGTTCACAAGACCAGTGGCCCAAGAACCCAGATCCTGGAATGCTGGACGTCGATGATCTGGAGATCAAAGGAGTAGCTCAAGTGCATGTCATTCAGGCGGAAGAGCCGAAAGACGCAACAGGACAGTTGATGAACCATTTCTCATCCTGGACAAGGCTTAAACGCGCTGTTGCCTGGTTTCTGAAGCTGAAGGTCCTGCTTAAAGAGCTGAAAGAAGAGAGAAAGGCACCAGATGGAAAAAGCAAAGTGAGCCGGTTCAAAAAGGCTTTCCAAGGAACAGGCCTCACCTGCAAAGATCTAGCCGTGGCAGAAAAAGAAATTGTCAAGCACACCCAGAAACGAACCTTCAAAGAAGATTTGACAATGCTAGTGGAACAAGGAAGGGTGAAGAAAAGTAGCTCACTCTTCAAGTTGAATCCAATACTGGAGGATGGAATCATGAAAGTAGGAGGAAGGCTGAGCCGAGCGGCAATGCCTGACGAAGCCAAGCAGCAAGTAATCTTGCCCAAAGACTCGCACATCACAAGGCTTGTGCTGAGACATATTCACGACAACACAGCTCACGCAGGAAGAAATCACATGTTGGCTCAGCTGCGTCAAAGGTTCTGGATACCTGGAGCAAATGGAGCCATCAGACGTTTTTTGCATAAGTGCGTCACCTGCAAAAGGCTACATGGAACAACTGGACAGCAACTCATGGCAGACCTACCTACCTGCAGGGTCCTGCCAGACGACCCCCCCTTTACAAGAGTCGGCGTTGATTACTTCGGCCCATTCCTAGTGAAAAGAGGAAGAGGGGAGGCAAAAAGATACGGAGTCATCTTTACGTGTCTCGCTATACGAGCCGTGCATCTAGAGGTAGCATCTTCACTCGACACAGATGCATGCCTGAACGCAATCAGGAGATTCCTTGCGAGAAGAGGACAAGTAAGAGAGATGTACTCGGATAATGGAACCAACCTCAGGTCAGCTGACACTGAGTTAAAGAAAGCGTTGAAGACGTGGAATACCAACGAGATAGAGAAAACCTTGCAGCAGAAAGGTATCCAATGGCACTTCAACCCGCCAGCAGGCTCTCATCACGGAGGGAGCTGGGAAAGGATGATCCGTTCCGTGCGGAAAGTTCTAAATGCAACAGTGAAGGAACAAACCTTGGATGAGGAGGGGCTTCACACTCTGTTGTGTGAAGCCGAAGCCATCATAAACGGCAGACCCATCACAAAGGCATCGACGGATCTCAACGACCTGGAGGCTTTAACGCCCAACCACTTGTTGCTACTCAAGGTCAAGCCCCAACTACCACCCGGAGTATTCAATAAAGACGATCAGTACGCTAGACGCAGATGGCGACAAGTTCAGTACATCACAGACGTTTTTTGGAAACGCTGGTGCAAGGAGTACCTCACCCAGCTCCAAGAACGACAAAGGTGGTCCACACCTAGAAGAAACTTCAGTAAAGGTGACGTGGTGCTGATCGTGGATGATACTTCGCCCAGAAATTCATGGCCACTTGGGAGGATCGTGGAGACCTTTCCTGACAAGAGAGGTTTTGTTCGCCAAGTGACAGTCAAGACCAAGACCAACGAGCTTCGTCGCCCAATAACCAAGCTCGTCCTTCTTCACGAGTCTGAGGACTTTTGATGAACTTTATTCCGAAGGCAAAGCCTCACCTCGGGTGGGGAGAAAAAGATGATGAACCGAAGTCAAGTCTCCGTCATGGGCAGAGCGAAGATCAAGAGCTTCACTTCTTCAGTCTAGTTTAATTTTGAGACTTTAGATTGTGATGTTTAAGTTAAATGACATTTAGACGCCTTAAGTTTATATTTTTGGGTAATTGTTTCAAGGCTGTTGATAACAATTAGGGGCCGGTAATGTAGGTGCCTAAATGCCTAGTCTGGTAATTAAGAGTAATTTCAGTTAATAGCAGTTAATAGAAAAGCATTTTTGCCTTGTATTTCATAGGATAAATAGATGGATATTATTATTATAGAAGTTAAAATGTTTTCTTTGTTGTTAGTTTGTTTCTTACAGGATATTTGGCTGATAGGCCGAGGGACTTTTAGTTTGACAGGATAACGGTGATGTCATTGATTACTGTCAGCTGCGGCAAGGTGACAGCTTTTGGTTTAGAAAGAAAACAACGCAGATTTTACCGGTGTTCAGGCCAAGTGATGAGAGAGTGGAGCCAGACAGTTTTTAGACCTCTCTCTGGATAAACTTTGTTAATCTCGCTGCTCTATATATAATTAGGAAACAAGAACGTGTAAACCCGAGTTGGACATTAAATAGTTGATACTACTTCGTGGTCGGTGCTTTTCTTGTGCGTGGATATGGAACGGGAGGATTCAAAGACTGAGAGCGTCTGAAGCTTACGGCATCAACAAGTTTCGGATATTACAGACTTTATTTAACAGATTGCAGAATGGGTACAATACAGTACGGCTCAATACATACAATTGTTAAGGGGATGCAGACCTGAGAAAGACGTTTGTCTTGTTTCCATCAGGGTCCCCATTCTGTGTGTTCAACAGAATGGGCTATGGGTTACTGAATGCTGAACTGCACTGTTATAATCACTAAACCATTGTAAGACCTTACCGGTGTCCCTGTGTCACTTGTTTCTGCTGCCCTTTGATTAAAAAACGTTTCCATTTTTTGGGGCATATTTCAGTTAGTCACAGTAAAAGTCACCTAGTAAAAGTGAGATAATTGACAATATCAAAACATGCTAGGGCTGTACCGAATAGTTCGAAGCTTCGTTCATAATTTTGACATTCGAATTCTAAATCAACATAAAATTGTTTAATTATATATAAAACATTTTAAAATTTTATTTTATTTTACAATTTTAATTTGCCAAGGTATGGCGAGTGCTAAAACGACGCCCCTGCTCTGAACCATAGAGAAGGACGCTTTTAACGTTGGAGTTGAAGACGCACACCTTCGTTGGTGTAGCTATTTCCCTTGTGGCCCAGATGTTCTTCAGGATAATGAAGGCTGCTCTAGCTTTGCCCACCCTGGCAGTGACATCGCTGACCTGCCAGACAAACACACAGTGGATCCAAAATGGTGGAATAATGATGACTATAGTGATCCACCCTTCCCTGTAATGAAGGAAAACCTTTGCAATCACTGCAAGAAATGGGCTGAATCATCTCAATTTAAAATGTTCATCTTCGAGTCATCATCGAAACTTAAAGAGGAACCTTCCACAGAAAAACACAGCATTACTGTGAAACCAGAAGCAAAGATAAAAAAAAAAAGAAATAGGTGGAGAAGTGAAGTGAGACGGCTTTGTGAAAGACGGGTCTGTGAGACGGGTTTGAGAGAGACGGGTTTGAGAGACAGGTTTGCGTGACGGGTTTGAGAGAGACGGGTTTGAGAGAGACGGGTTTGAGAGACGGGTTTGAGAGAGACGGGTTTGAGAGAGACGGGTTTGAGAGAGACAGGTTTGAGAGAGACGGGTTTGAGAGAGACGGGTTTGAGAGAGACGGGTTTGAGAGAGACGGGTTTGAGAGACGGGTTTGAGAGAGACGGGTTTGAGAGAGACGGGTTTGAGAGAGACGGGTTTGAGAGAGACGGGTTTGTGAGAGATGGGTTTGAGAGAGACAGGTTTGAGAGAGACGGGTTTGAGAGAGACGGGTTTGAGAGAGACAGGTTTGAGAGACGGGTTTGAGAGAGACGGGTTTGAGAGAGACAGGTTTGAGAGAGACAGGTTTGAGAGAGACAGGTTTGAGAGACGGGTTTGAGAGAGACAGGTTTGAGAGAGACAGGTTTGAGAGAGACGGGTTTGAGAGACGGGTTTGAGAGAGACGGGTTTGAGAGAGACAGGTTTGAGAGAGACAGGTTTGAGAGAGACGGGTTTGAGAGACGGGTTTGAGAGAGACGGGTTTGAGAGAGACAGGTTTGAGAGAGACAGGTTTGAGAGAGACGGGTTTAAGAGAGACAGGTTTGAGAGAGACGGGTTTGTGAGAGACGGGTTTGAGTGAGACAGGTTTGAGAGAGACGGGTTTGAGAGAGATAGGTTTGAGAGAGACAGGTTTGAGAGAGACGGGTTTGAGAGAGACAGGTTTGAGAGAGACGGGTTTGAGAAAGACGGGTTTGAGAGACGTTTGTCCTTCAACTTGTGGGAAATTTTTTTGCAAACTCAGTCACAGAGCGACACGTGCTTCACCTCCCCGGGGCGACGGCGAGGCCTGATGAGACGTGGTGGTGTTCTGACCCCCACAGGGTCCGTGTAGGAGGTGGTGTTCTGACCCCCACAGGGTCCATGTAGGAGGTGGTGTTCTGACCCCCACAGGGTCCGTGTAGGAGGTGGTGTTCTGACCCCCACAGGGTCCATGTAGGAGGTGGTGTTCTGACCCCCACAGGGTCCGTGTAGGAGGTGGTGTTCTGACCCCCACAGGGTCCGTGTAGGAGGTGGTGTTCTGACCCCCACAGGGTCCATGTAGGAGGTGGTGTTCTGACCCCCACAGGGTCCGTGTAGGAGGTGGTGTTCTGACCCCCACAGGGTCCATGTAGGAGGTGGTGTTCTGACCCCCACAGGGTCCGTGTAGGAGATGGTGTTCTGACCCCCACAGGGTCCATGTAGGAGGTGGTGTTCTGACCCCCACAGGGTCCATGTAGGAGGTGGTGTTCTGACCCCCACAGGGTCCGTGTAGGAGGTGGTGTTCTGACCCCCACAGGGTCCGTGTAGGAGGTGGTGTTCTGACCCCCACAGGGTCCGTGTAGGGTACTGTATATTGTATTGTAACTCAGTTACTTCTACTCTGCATTGCAGATTGTATAATATATAATATGCAATTATATGTATATACTGAACACTTTTGTCTAGGTACTTGACTTCTATTTTATACTTGCTATACTTATTTTATACTTATCTATTTTTGTCTAGCACAGTCTCTGGAGCGTAACAGAAAGAAGCATTTTGTATAAAAGTATTCTGTACTTCTGTATGACAACTAATAAAGAAACTTTAACTTGAACTTGAACTTGAGGTATGTCTGAGGCTGAGGTGCTGTCGGTCCAGGCCCACGTGGCTTGCTGTCGCGGGACATGGAACCGGATTCGGACGGCGCTACAGAAGGCCTCTGTTAAGGCTCAGCGGCAGGCTAACCGAAAGCGTCGTCCGGTTACGGTTTTCCGCCATGGGCAGTGGGTTTGGCTTTCCACCCGTGATCTCCCTCTCCGGGTGGAATCCAGGAAGTTGGCTCCTCGCTTCATAGGGCCCTTTAAAGTAGTTAGTCGGGTGAACCCTGTGGCTTACAGGTTGCTGCTTCCAGCTTCCATGCGGGTTCATCCGACGTTCCATGTGTCCCTGTTGAAGCCATTCCTCTCATCGCCCTTGTCCCCGCCACTTCCTGCGGTTCCTCCGCCCCGCATCCTTGACGGTCAAACTGTCTACACGGTGCGGAGGATCCTGAGTTGTAGGCGGAGGGGTAGGGGGTTTCAATTCTTGGTGGATTGGGAGGGGTACGGGGTAGAAGATCGTTCCTGGGTGCCTCAAAGGGATATCTTAGATCACAGCCTTATTGGCGACTTTCGTCGGCTGCATCCCGAGGCCCCTAGGTGAACTTCAGGTGCCGTTCGTCGGGGGGAGGTACTGTAACGTTCTGGGTTTCTGTCCTCTCCCAGGACTGGAAACCCTACCGCCATTCTGGAGTACGTCACCCTGTTCTCTGTAATTAGCACTGATTGACTGTCACCTGTGGTTTGTTGTCACTAATTGCTGTGTGTGGTATGCTGGGAATTTGGCCATATAGTAATCTCATGTTCTCTGTTTTTTGTCGGATCTTCAAACAGAACCTGCGAGCAGTTGGCCACAGGACAAGTAATGGACCCTCTTGTCGCTATTGATATTATTTAATTCTCTGCCTTAAAGTTTCCTCAGTTGAAGCCTGGCTTCTCTTTTGGTCGTAAACATTATCTTGCTCTGGTGATTCTGATAATAAAAATAACACACATTTTGAGAAGAGCAACCACATTGCCGTCTCCTTATTACCTTCTACTATTGGAACTCAACTCCTACCTTGAATCGTAACACACAATAGCATCTGCAAATGATTTATAGATGTTTCATGAATGTCTAACAAATCATTTGTTAAACATGAAAAGACAAGTCTGGTCTTTGCCTAGTGTCTATTCATAAAAGCCAGATTGTTCATAACAGGTGAGTTAAAAGTCAACAAATAATGAATGGTTAATGTTTTTTTTTTATTTATTTTTTTGCCAAGAGTAAAGACCATAACCCTATCAAAACAGCAGTAAGTGTATATTTAAATTTTTACCTATGTTTTATACGATTTATCGGAAATACGAATTTATTAAAAAAATGCTAATTATATCTATTTTATCGTAAAACCGCAAGGAAATAACTAAATCCAGATTCAACCCTGCCATTGGAAAGAGGAGCCTTTTCCCTATCCATAGATGTATGATTTGGCCATAATAAGGTCAAGGTCAAGTTCAAGGTCAAATATGAATTCATAATTAAAATCGATTATAATTTATTACTGTATCTACAAATCCTTCTGTTTAATCATCTTCCCTTTATTCATTTGCTTAGATTTTCTTTTACACTTGATCTCAAGAAGGTGCTGAATGAGCTCTGTGAGCGAGCTCGGCTTGCTCACAATTGTAACATGGTGTTATTCACCGGCAGATGCAAAAATAAATCATTATTTATATTCTCCCTTTTTTCATTACAATTTACTCAAGCCTAGTAACAGACACAATATTTCTGACACTGGAAATACATACCCCCAGGTCCCTAGATGTTCCTAGATACCAAGAACATGCAAATTGGCCTTGTAGAAGTGGAGCAATCTTCCATTTACTTAGGCATGTACCTTTAGGCGAGATTTCTGAAAATAGGGCTACAGCTTAACAGGTTAAACATGAAAAGACAAGTCTGGTCTTTGCCTCGTGTCTGTATTCATAAAAGTCAGATTGTTCATAACAGGTGAGTTAAAAGTCAACAAATAATGAACAAACTGTATTACACATTTGTTAATGATGAATAGTGTTCACTTTAGATTAGGGCACACAATAGCATCTGCAAATGATTTATAGATCTTTTATGAATGTCTAACAAATCATTTGTTGAACATGAACAAATAAATGGAGGTATAGTCGTTTTTTCATATCCATTTTTCAAAGCATCTACAAATGTGTTACTACACATTAGATATAATTATTAAATGTTGCACTAATAATTAACAAATAAGGTTGATCATGTGGAAAAAAGTTACCAACAGATCGAATTTTAAACTAGTACATTTACAAATGATGTACTAATCAGTTATAAATGGTTTTGTTCATGATTAGTTCATTATCCACTAATGCGTTATAAATAATTTGTAAATGTTATACAAATATAGTTATAAATGATTTAATAATAATTTATGAATGTATATAAATGGTTTGGTCATGATTAGTTCATTATCCACTAATGCATTATAAATCATTTGTAAATGTTATGCAAATATAGTTATAAATGATTTAATAATCATTTATGAATGTATATAAATGGTTTGTTCATGATTAGTTCATTATCTACAAATACCTTATAAATGTATTATAACAGAGTGTTATTATTATAAAGTGTTACCAACACCTTTTTTGTTGGTAAATCTATTCCATCATTTCCGACCTACAACTCTTGTTGTGTAGACGTACTTGATGTGGTGGGCGCTAACGTTACATTTGAATTGTGTGTTTGTTCCTAATGTGTGCTCAGTATATTGCGATATGTGATGATGACACGACACACACAACTGTAATAATTATTTGTATTTTCAGGCTGTATCGGCGCTTATACAGCCTGAAAATACAAATAATTATTACCCTTGTGTGTCGTGTCATCATCACATATGGCAATATACTGAGCACCAGGGGCGTATTTGGCACGGGGGACGTGGCAATGGGTCCCCCCCATTTTTTCAGAATGCAGTTAATGCCCCCCCCCCGTCTGACTACCTGTATGCAAAGAGTAGTAGATGGCCCAGTAGAGCTGAGTCTGACTACCTGTTCTATTATTATGCAAAGAGCAGTAGATGGGGGTCGCATTCTTGCCCTGCAAGGGCCAAGTACCCACTCGCTAAAGTACTTGTCTTTGCATAATAATAGCTCGGGTCGTCAGCCTAGGTGTGTGTTAAAATACGTCAAACATATTGTTTACACTGTCTTTCTTCTATTATAACCCTCCCAAATCATATTCAGAAAGTATCACAGAGACTTCTATTGACCAAGGAATTAGTTATTATTTCGCGGTTTATTCACATAACGTTATATTGTTTACACTGTCTTTCTTCTATTATAACCCTCCCAAATCATATTCAGAAAGTATCACAGAGACTTCTATTGACCAAGGAATTAGTTATTATTTCGCGGTTTATTCACATAACGTTATATTGTTTACACTGTCTTTCTTCTATTATAACCCTCCCAAATCATATTCAGAAAGTATCACAGAGACTTCTATTGACCAAGGAATTAGTTATTATTTCGCGGTTTATTCACATAACGTTATATTGTTTACACTGTCTTTCTTCTATTATAACCCTCCCAAATCATATTCAGAAAGTATCACAGAGACTTCTATTGACCAAGGAATTAGTTATTATTTCGCGGTTTATTCACATAACGTTATATTGTTTACACTGTCTTTCTTCTATTATAACCCTCCCAAATCATATTCAGAAAGTATCACAGAGACTTCTATTGACCAAGGAATTCGTTATTATTTCGCGGTTTATTCACATAACGTTATATTGTTTACACTGTCTTTCTTCTATTATAACCCTCCCAAATCATATTCAGAAAGGCACACACAACATATTCCAGTTAACGGTATATTTTTTTAATGATTCGTTATGGCGTAATCAATACTTCCATGCGTATAAATTGCGTTCGCGACCTCCGTGTTTTGGGGGTAGTCATCAGAAACCTCGGATCCGGGATTCGCTCCCATCCGTCGGGCAAGAACTGTGGGTTTTCAGCCTCTCTCTCTGGAGCTTAACAGAGTTTCTGGAGGAGTTTCTGGAGGAGCTTGTCGCGGCTCATGCGCATGCGCACGCTCAACCAATCAGAGAGGGGCTTCGCTCAACCAATCAGAGAGGGGTCTGCAGAAATAGAGTTCAACCAATCAGAGAGGGGTCTGCAGAAATGCGGCTACGGGCCCTAACCCCCCCCCCCCCCCCATCGACGTCACTCGCCACGCCCCCAAATCTGTCCCCGGCACACATTGAGAGAGAGTTACGCCAGTGCTGAGCACACATTAGGAACAAACACATAATTCAAATGTAACGTTAGCGCCCACCACATCAAGTACGTTTTATGTTTATGTTTATGTTTATTTAGGATCCCCATTAGCTTTTGCACTTGACAAAAGCTATTCTTCCTGGGGTCCGGAGTCAACTTGCCAAGACCCATTGTTTCGTTAAAATAATAACACAACTGACTCAATGTATAGTACTAATTTATATCCAGTTGAATCACCTGTAGATTGTACTATTGCACTTATACTGTTACATTTGCACTCTGGTTGGATACCAAATGTCTTTTCGTTATACTGTACTTGTGCTGTATGATGACAATACATTTCAATGTAATGTAATGTAATCTAATCTATTAGCGATATTATGCAGTTGCTGAATTCTATCATGTCCTCACACTGTGCCTCTGGCCTTCGCAGAGCTCTGTTCTACCTGTCGGCGCCAGCCGATATGATCGTCAGGAAGCAGGCAGAGGAGAAGGAGGTTCATGGGGCCCAGTTAGGCAGGTGTTGGTGCTGAAATAAAGCGGATTCCATCATGCTTCTGATTGTCTACTGAAGATGACGTCATGACTTTGTTAGAGCAGGTTGCATCTGCCCCCTTCCGCCACTAGAGGGCAATACATACACCTGTATCACAGTCAAACCTTTTGGCGTGGAGGCCCATGGGCCAAAAACCTTTATTTATACTGTGGGCCAGAAATACTCCTTTTGGATAATGGATAATGAATAGTCTATCTTTCAATATAATGTAAAAAAATATATAGTTTCTTAGGGTTTCATATGATAAATAAATATGTTGACTAATATGTCTTGTTATAAGACACCTTTCTCAAAATACCGTCTTGGGTATAAAATAGTTGATGTAATCAAGTGCTCAATTGTGGTGTTTTTGAACAATTAACTTTAGGTCACTTTGTTTTATCCAAAACTGGTGTATGTATAGGTTTTCAGAGTAGATAGACGTATCCAGTGATGCAGTGGTGGTCCCACTCGGTACCACGCCGTGCCAGCAGTTTTTTCTAAGCAGAAGTACGCGCACGGATGTGCACGCGTGTGCACGCGCACGCACACAAAAATGCATTCACAACTTTCACTGACTCGTCGCGCCGTGCGCCAAGTACCCGGCACTTATCACCTAGACTTTGCATAATAATAGGATACCAATAACATAGCAAAGAACGAGAAGTGCAAAACCAAAATACAAGCCCTGTGGGGGTTTGCTTGATCTGTGGAGCTCTCATATGTGACAAATGGTCCAGACTGGAAGGATGAGGCATTAAGTTGTGCTTCAGAAGGAAACTGTCCTTCTGTTAACTAAGTTACATTGTTAATTTAGTTTGTATTTACTTTTCTAGTTTAAGTTAATTCAATTAAAGAAATTGTAACTAGAATATTGTATCTACAATTACATTTAAAACATTGTTTGTTTTTCAATATAATGTCTTTATATATTGAAGGCTACATCCTGCTACCTTTTTCAGCTTCTCTATTTCAAGGCAATATTTACAAAAACTAAACTAAAACTAGTAATTTCCTATACAAACATGTTTCCTACTATTTATGCATAATAATCATCTGTTCTGTGCGCACGGGAGGGAACATGTATGCGCATGTGGCGTCATTTAAACAGCATACAGGCAGTTCTGATATTACGACTGCACCCCTGGACGTATCCCCCCCACGACACACCACAACCCGCCTAGGCCGTTTGTGGTAAATAGACCAAAGACACGAATATTTTACACTCTTTGGAACTCTTTGTCAAAATCTTTTGTATAGGGCCAAATTTGCCCTGCTTTTGGGTGGCCCTGCCTTGGTATTTCGGGGAGTTTACAACTGCAGCTACCTTCTTTGGCCTTGGGTTTTGTTCATTAATGTATTCCCCGTGTTTATTTAGTACCCCTCTGTTACAACGTTGGTGAATCTGGTAATTATTAAGGGCTCACAGCGTGTCGCTCCAATTAATGTGCTCACCGTGTGCTTAGCACTGTATAACATGTTCTCCTAACGTGGATCTAAACTTTAAACTACACTAAACTACACTTTAACGTATAATATAATATAACCGATAGGGAATACAGACCCTCATCTGCATCTTCGTTTACACTGTTTATTTTTTCCTCATATCTTTATATTCAGATCTCATTTCATTGCCTATATTTATGCGTTTCTTCCATTACCCTGCCCATACCTGTACCTCCCCTCCCCCCTGCTTCTATGACGCCCGAATTTCCCCCAAGGGGATCAATAAGGGAATATCTTATCCTATGATAATCTGTGAAGATGTCAGGACCTTCAGTTTGACCTCGTTCCCTCACGGCAGAGAACGTGCTGCTCTGATGAGGACAGACTGGGAGCTACTCCTCTTATAAAGCCCTCGTAGAATATCTAAATATATATTCAGACGTGACTCATCAACTAACGCAAGACTTTACAGGCAGAAAGCTGGTGTTTTTTTCCAGTGGTTTATCCGGTCGTCCCGGCAACCGATGTTGAGTCGCTAGAGAGGCCTCGCGGCAGGAAGTAGATATTCTGGATCGTGTCGGCAGTTATTTCCACTATACGCCACACATACGTGTTGTGTTTCCACAATACCACAGCTGTGCTGAGCCATGTGAAGCAAAAGTGTTTGAATACAAATGTTTGCACATCTCTCTTTCTGACGCCACCTGACCCTGTCCATCTACTGGTTACAGTAGGCGATAGGCCAACATAGACGTTTTGAAGTTTTACGTAACGATAGACCTGGCTGCACCCTCTCGCTTTTATCTCAAATGGACCTATACCCGTTGACAAAGCAACACATCTCCGGTGACGAAGGCTAAACCGTTTCTTTCAGATTCCAGTGAGAAAGATCTACACTTGAAGGTACTTCAAGGTGCACTTCGATCTGTTTAGCTCGTAACTCTTGCCAGGCACGTGTCCTGCTTTGTACAGCAGGTGTTGCGCTTGTTAGCAGTGCCCCCACCCCTCCTTGTTTGACTGTTTTAGTTGCTATTCATTGTCATTTAGAAAACATTATGTATGTACACGTGAACGACGTGTTCGAATGAGGCCCTAGGTCTTCCGTGGACAATACCTCTAGGATGTCGATATTTGTTTTTATAAGATAAGATAAGATATTCCTTTATTGATCCCCTTGGGGAAAATCAGGGTATATCTTTCAAGTGTTAACACCACTGTGTATAGGCTATGCGATATGGGGAGACAGTGGCTCAGGAGGTAGAGCAGTCGTCTGGTAATCCGGAGGTTCCCGGTTCGATTCCCGTGTCCTTGAGCAAGACACTTAACCCCCAACTGGGGGTCCACACAGCCTGATAATACGCATCAATACATCAATACCCTCCCACCCACTATACACAGGCTTGGCTGACAGAAGGAGCAAGTTCAATGTTAGACTAAGACTCCCAAGATGTAGCACTGAACAGCACAGGAAGACAACCCTTCATTCCGACAGACATCAGACTTTATAATGCATCACTGTGCCTCACTGCATCACTGAGCACAGGGTGACAGTACTATCTTCCTGGACTTTTACTTTTACTTTTAAACCAACATTGTACAATTTTACACTTTTACTGTACACTTACTGTATATTTCAGTATATATATTTTTTGATCCACTTTTTCTCCTCCTGTTTTCCTGTATTTTCTCCCCATCCGAATTTAGTCGTTATGCCAATTCCCCCCTCCCCTTCCTGGTCATTGCACGCATGTGCCCCCCACTGGTTGGTCTAGGGAGCCCTGAAGTCTTTCACATGCTTCCTCCGATACATGTGGAGACAGCCAGCAGCCTCTTTTCACCTGGCAGCGAGGACTCTCATGGTCACACTACCTTCACCATTTCCCTCCCTCGCCGTGCAGGCGCCCTGACCGACCTGTAGGAGTCGCTGTTTACAACGACCAGATTACCACCCACCGACTTCCCTCCCGCTGACACTGCCAATTGTGCCAGTATGACGACCGGCCAAGCCGGAGGCACCGCTGACAGCCGGATTCGATACCAGTGTCTCTGTGGTGGTAGACAGACGCTTAGTCCGCTGTGCTACCCGGCCGCACCCATATTTCAGTATATTTTATATTAGATTGTATAAACATAGGAAATGTATATCGCGGACCCCATTTTATTCTTAGGCTTATTTTTTATTTGTATTCTTATGTGTGACTTTTGTTTTGTTTACTGTGAGCGATTTGTAGTGCCAAATTTCCCTCGGGATGAATAAAGTATTTCTATTCTATTCTAATATGCGGCCGGTTGACGTGAAAGAAATCGAGGACCACTGCTTTATTAAAGGGCAAACACTGAATCACTGGCCCCCTTCAATCAAGATATGTTTATTTTACCCTCCCCTAACGATCCATCCCACACACACACACACACACACACACACACACACACACACACACACACACACACACACACGTCAGTAAACGATGACATCGCCATCTTAATGTGAACGTGCTCATCGGCTCTGTGAGGCAGGGCAGACGGAAGCTGTTGCCCCCGCAGACTGAGGGAACTCCCTCTCAGCCCCGAGGCGTTGAAATACAGTGAGCCAAAAATAACTTCTTCAAAATCTGTGAGCTAATAGGATATATTCCATCCTCAGACGTTGTGGTCCTTTTTTTTCATAATTTTTTTTTATATATCTCTAAGCGGTAACGCAGGCAGGGGATGGTTCCCTCTGGGCGGAGAGGGTCTTCATGGTCTCCATGGCACATAGCGTTAAAGGTCTACGACGGTTGGAGCCCTCGTGGAGCTCTTTGATGGGTACGTTTAGGATGAACGCAGGTCCAGGTTTCTCGTTTTACAAAGTACATACTGTAGGTCCCAGTATGTGCCAGTGTGGTCATAGAGAACCGATGGGATATCTATCATGATAAACCGTAGCTCCAGAAGTACACTTAAAGGTGCTGTAAGTGGTATTTTCTAAAATAATAGCTCTACATTCCGACAGCCATCACTGATATAGAGTGTCTGGTCAGTAACATGGGTCTCTCCCAGTCGCGTCAATACTTTGACCAACTAACTTGCATTTTTCTGCGATCTGATTGGCCACTGACGTTTCTGGTCATGTGACATCTGCGCCAATCGTGTGACGCCTGTTTCTATCACTGGTTAAGCTTAGGCACTCTTTCGAAGTTGGTTACGGTTAGTTTGTCTTAGAGCAGGGCGATAGAACACCAGCCCTGATTCCAAACTCTAACCTTAACCAACTTCGAAAGAGTCGCCTAAGCTTAACCAGTGATATAACTAGGTGTTAGGTAGTTTGCAGGCTGTTAGAGGCGGAAATAGGCGCAGAAACAGGCGTCACGCGATTGGCGCACATGTCACATGACCAGAAACGTCAGTGGCCAATCAGATCGCAGAACGCGGAACTGGAAGTTTGTTGGTAAAAGTATAGACGCCTCCCAGTCGCTCAGTTCTGCAGTTAACAGAAAATATATTTTCCGGTATCCCGTTCCCACTTGATCCAATCAGGAGAGAGAACCCTAGACAGGCACGTGCACACATAGAGGCCAAGGGGTGCTTGAGCACCTGCCTTTTTGAGCCTCATCAAAAAAGTGCCTTTTTTATTTTTTATTTTTTTTGTTACGCATATAGACTGCCCTTCTAACTGAAAAATGTCAGGATAGAATCAAAATATTAGGTAAAGAGAGAGAGATGCCCCATATTCCATTGCAGTTTGTACGGCCTCCTCAGCGTGCCTCTCCACGGACCTATATATTTTATGCATAGAGTGGGTGATGATGATGATGATGATGATAGAAACCGCTGTGGCGCATACAGTTGAATGCTGGTATTACACTCACTGAGGGACACGAAGAAGTCAAGTCCAATGGGATTTGGGAATCTCAAAAACAAATCGGGATTGGAATAAAAAATGCATTTATATTAAACAATACAGAATATACAGCACTTCTTGGGGTCTGTAGGGTAAGCACTTATTCACTCCCCCCTGAACATTTATGGAGATGTATGGGCCTTTTAAGTCAGTGATAAAAGTGTCTTTCAAGGATAAGTGAGCTCCTGCACTGATTATTATAGTTCAATATTCAATATTTGATCACCAAAAAACCCCAAAAAGCATAAAAAGGGGGCCCCCCGCCCGAAAAGGGCCCTTACAAATCGCGCTTGCGCGCTACGCACGCTCGCTTAATATATACACACAAGTGTAGTGCCCTTTTCAGCCTTTGAGCACCTGCCCCTCTAAAGTCCTGTGCACGTCCCTGACCCTAGATATATATATCTTTTTTTTTAACTTATTTCAAGAAATCTTGTTCTTGCAATGTGGAGTTCTCTCTCCTGATTGGATAAAGTGGGAACGGGATACCAGAAAATGTATATTATGTGTATAACACATACACACAGTCCCCCACACATACGCATTTCATCAGAGAGGTCAGAGTGCAGGGTCACCCGTTCAGTGCCTTGCTTAAGGGCACTTAGGCAGGATGGTGGGTAGATGTAAGACCAGCCATCCTTCAGTCACCAGCTCAAAGCTGGAATACACCCTCCTGTCAGGGCCAGGGATCGAACCGGCGAGGAGGAGATCAGGAGAGAGAACTCCACACTGCAAAAAATTGTCTGACAATAATAAGAAATAAAAACGTACTTGTACTTATTATACATATTATAAACTTGAAATAAGTAAAATAATCTGCCAGCAAATTTTACTTGAAATAAGTAAATATATGTAGGGTTCATTCTCCTGATTGGATAAAGGGGGACCCATGTTACTGACCAGGCACTCTATATCAGTGATGGCTGTCGGAGTGTAGAGCTATTTAACACTTATTTTAACAAAGAAAAACCACTTACTTTAATCAATCAATTTAAATATCAATTTACATTTAGGTATCATTGTAACATTCACAGTGTAAACATGGGTCTCTTTATTCATTGCACATTGACAATGTCATTATGCAGCGAATACACACACGCGATGGGCGGCACACACAGGAACACATGCATGCAATTTTTTGGGTCGCTGATGAAATTTCGTCTCTGCACTTGACCCATCCCGTCGTCCTTCACCCCATGGGCAGCCGAGAGCAGACATGGGCTGCTGAGTGGGGCCGCGCCCGGGGACCAGTCCAAGTGCTCCTGTCCGTCTTAGTCAGGTACGCGACAGCGTTGGTGATCTGTTCTGCATGTTTTTCCATTGGGTTAACTTCTGGAGGGGAAACCTTTGCGAGCACAGGGGGAGAACATGCAAACTCCACACAGAAAGGCCCGGGAGATACCTCACCTGGGTACCTGGCAACGTGGCGACCTGGTCCCCAAGCGGGAATCGAACCCTGGACCTTCTAGCTGTGAGGCGACAGTGTTAACCTGTTATGCCCTAGCCTTATTTTCTGAAAATCCGCCTAAAAATACATACCGAGGACAACACCAAGGTTCTTGGCGGTCGGGGACGCGGTCACAGCTGCGTTCTCGACTCACCAGGCCGCCATTGTAAGAATTTGTTCTTAATTGACCTGCCTGGTTAAATAAAAAAAGATTTAATAATACAATTCTTTCTTTCTTTTCTTTCTTTAAACGAGAGTGGGAAGTCCACTTCCCGTAGAGTTTTTCCTTTCTTCTTATCTGGACCATATGAAGGAGACAAGGAGTGGGGGGGGGGGGGGGGGGGGGGGTGGGGGTCCAGGAGAGAAGGTACCAGTGTGATTCAACCCCAGGCCAGCAGACGTTCACACAGGGGTCATCCCCATATCTACACCATATCTGGGTATCCGGTCCAAACGTCAACATGAACGTCCATTGATTGATTCATTGCACATTTATTGTGACATAGCTGTGGTGCTCATAATAATAATAATTAATTGCATTTATATAGCGCTTTTCTAGACACTCAAAGTGCTTTCTACAATGTAGGGTGGAAATTGCCTCCTTCACCACCACTGGTAGGACCCAACCTTGGGCTAGGCAGGCTCAATGGCTACCATACAATGGCACCCGGCACACATCACACTACACAATGGCTGAACGGCTCAGGAGACAGGGATTGATATCAGTCAATTAAGGGGAAAGGGATGATTAGGTGGCCTTGATGTCAGAGACCTGATTGGGAATTTGGCCAGGAACGTCGGGGAACCCCCTACTCTTTACGATAGGCGTCCTGGGTTCTTTTAACCACGCCATGACGCCATGGATTGTAATGGTGACCATGTGTTCTCCAAGAAACTCTCTCTCACTCTCCACTCTCCACCGAGCTACAGTGTCAGTGAGTTACGAAATACAGATGAGCCACTGAGATGGAATGAGTCTGAAACCCGAGAGTGAATGAGTCGGGTTCCTGAATTCGCAAGAAGTGAGCGGCTTTCTGTGTCATATCGTTGCTTCCTTTTTTTCTCTCTCTTTTTTATTGCGGTTCAACTCTCCCTGACGGGGAGAAGGGAGGTCCAGACAGCAGGGTGGGGGAGTCCAGGCTAATCCAAAACAGACATCCAGGAAGTGATATTTGGCTTCGTCAGAGATCTGGATCGGTGCCGTTTCACAACCCTCTCTCCCAAGATTTTATCACGTTCGCTCTATAGGGATCCGCCGATACCAGGTATTGGTCCGATACCAGGCTATACTATTGTTATCGGTTGTTATAATAACCATTTGTTTAAGAATTAAATGTGGAAGCAACGCAGGAGACTGAGTACAAACACAACATACTTCTCAACAGCTACACCTATAGAAAAAGAAAACGCCAATGAAATGTTGTTTAATATATACTATATAAGGATATATATATACATGCACTGTTCATTACCACTATCGCTGTAGAACACATTTCAAATTATCGTGCACTGAATGCTTTTGTGACTTAGGCACAAAAGCACTACCTTGAAGGCAACAACAAGACACAGCAAACACAAACGACTATTCTATGCCTCTACACAATAACAGTTGGACTATACTATATTTTACAAAAACTCTACAAACTTTATCTATAGAACACTTAACTTCTTTGTACGACCAAAAAACAACTACTACTACATTATACTAAACCCCATTTGTACACCAAAAAAACAGAACTTTGCTACTGTCTGCTGGTTGCTTCTTGCTGTTTTACGATTGAGTCTCCATTGCCGCTTCACCAGCTGTGTCCTCCACTATCACACCTTGTACTTCGGCCCCCCTGCATCTGCTGGTGTTGCCTCATATAGCGGCACGGTGGTGTAGTGGTTAACACTGTCGCCTCACAGCAAGAAGGTCCAGGGTTCGATTCCCGCTTGGGGACCAGGTTTCCATGATGCCAGGTACCCAGGTGGGGTATCTCCCAGGCCTTTCTGTGTGGAGTTTGCATGTTCTCCCCGTGCTCGCAAGGGTTTTCCCCCCCGATAAGATAAACCCAATGGAAAAACATGCACAACAACAGATCGCTAACGCTGTGGCGTCCTTGACGAAGACGGACAGGAGCACTTGGATTGGTCCCCTGGCGCGGCTCACGTTGACGCCTGTCTGCTCCCGGCTGCCCTTGGGGGGAAGGACGTGTGTACATATGTGTACATGTCACACCTCATTCATTCATCGGGGGGGGTAATATTTAACTACTTAAGCATCGGGCAGAAATGAGGCTAGTTTTGCATAACACGCCTGACGATTGCATACCCAAAGCGATTTATTATACTTTACACTTATAGCACATACATGAGTCTGGTCTCTTTTGAAAGGAAACATTCTGAACTTTCTTCCACAACAAAGAAGAATCACTCTGAGTGCTAATGTAATAGAGTTACAGAGGTTTGAACACACTGAAGTAAAGGTTTTGCTTACTCACATTTCTGTTCATCTGCCAGATGCCGGTTTTTAACTTGCAGCTGAGAGCTGGAAAACATAACGGTTCCATAGCCTGAAGTCTTATCTAGTACAGGTCCAAAGTTGATAACAATCCCATGGAAAATGTGTGTTTTACAAAGGTTTTTGTAATGTGTGTACCGGCATTAAAGGTCCCATGCATTATAAATGGCCTTTTCCAGTGTTTAGCATTGTTTCCTAGCAATAGGGGTTTATATCAATGTGGTCTGTGTCGTTAATTATCATATTGACTCATCAGTCTAGTCTCGAGTTCACGAGATCTTCCCTCACTCAACTAAGCCGTTCTGATTTGACGGTATTGCTGACGTGAATAAGGTACTGATTTGCAGTAACGCCCCCTCTATGGTTGTAGCGCATAGTGTAACCCGACACTTACTCAAACGGGTTTTGACAGAGAGGCAGAGAACGAGCGAGCAAGAGAGAGGGAGAGAGAGAGATAGAGAGGGAGAGAGAGAGAGGGACCGGCGGGACCGCGTGCAGGAGTGTGTGTAAAAATGTGTGTGCCTGCGCCGCGGGGATGGATCTTCTCTCACACACACACGGAGCATTTACACAGGTTGTGTGTAAATGCTCTGTGTGTCCCTCTCTCTCTATCTCTCTCTCCCTCTCTCCCTCTCTATCTCTCTCTCTCCCTCGCAGTCGGGAGCACTAGCTTATCACTGTCAAAATTTCTTTGCGCATGCTCCCACGTGCACGCCTGTATTCCGATCCATGCAATAATAATCACAGAGATATATATTGTCATTTGAAACAAGTTACCAATGCATTGTCTTGTGGGATTATGCCCCCCCCCCCCCCCCCCCCCCGCTGTGAAATTAATTAGTCTCCCCCTCAATCTCTCTCTATCTCTCTCTGTGCCAGTCGCAGACTGTGTGGGTGACTGTCACTCAAAGCGCTTATGGGCGGAGCCCATCCAATAACAGCCTGAATTCCAAAGGGAGAAAAATTATGCTTTTGAGTACTTGATTAGAAATATAAAACAATGATTTTTTATTTATTTTTTAAACCTTACAGATGTGTATTTGCTATTGAATGTACTGAAGTATCTAAAGTAAAGGTACGCATTCTACATAACGTTTCTGTATTCCAGTGCTTGGGAGCATTCAATACTCAAACCTGACCTCAGGTTATGTTAAAGGGATACGTAATCAGTTATGCAGCTCTGATTATGTCTTCTTGAAGTCGACAGGCTTCAAATGTGAAAGTATATAATCTTCATACATTCTTCCCATGTTTTCTATGCAAAATATTTTTCTTCAAAGTAACTAGTAACTGATGGGTTCAGATACATGTAATGGAGTAGAAAGTACAATATCCCCTTTGAAATGTAGTAAAAGTATAAAGTTCCCTAAAATGAAAATACTCACGTAAGGTACAAGTAGCTCGAAATTGTACTTAAGTACAGTACTTGAGTAAAAAATACTTTCCACCACCGGATCTGGTACATGGCTGTACACAATACTTCACTTCATGGGGGGAAGAGAACCAGACAGATACTGTCACACGCTGTGGCAATGTGTGGCATCCACACAGAATATCTACGTCTCCACATCAAACTAACCTCCACCACCCGATACAGTGTCTTCAGAAGAGTTACCCAATGAGTAATGGCTGTGCTGACCTCACCCAAGCCCATCCAGACTCAACCGAGCCCATCATGTACTCATGTGTGAAGCAGAGCCAATCTGCCAGACTTTTGCTGCCTTAAACCTCAGAAGATCTTGACTCACGATTTTCCATTTGGAAAGGGAAGTATTTGCCCATGGTACAGGCGGTCACAGATGTCTAGTTCGATCCTCCCAATCTCTTGGGTAATGTTTAGGTAGGAGCGTGGGCAGGAGGTTATTTTATTTAATGAAATGTTATGATTATATTATATTGTACTTCTATTTTAATTTATTCCATTTCATCTAATTCTATCTTTTATTTTATTCTACCTTAATTGTCTGTCCGTTAATGTCGCACCAAATGACCAAATCAGATTCCTTGTATGTGTAAACTACTTAATAATAAATAAAGTCCATTCTGATTCTGATTAAACATTCACCTTAAACATTCTCTCACTTTAGACACTTAAGACACTTTTTAAACATTACATCATATTTTCTATCTATTCCTTGTACTACCTCTTCTACCTCATTTTTGTGTTATTTTTTTCTTTTGCATTCTGTACATTATTTGTTTTGTTTATTGTATATTTTGTATAGTGTTTACTTTACTCTTACTTTTTAACTTTTTTTTTTACTGTATGAATCACAATCTCAGGAGGCTCATACATAACCAAGCATTTCACTATAATGCACATGTACCTTATATGATCTCTGACAACGACGAGAAGGCCTACCGGGAGGAGGTTGAGGTACTGGAAATCTGGTGCCAGGACAACAGCCTGCTCCTGAACATTGGTAAAACCAAGGAGCTGATCGTGGATTTTAGGAGAACACAGCAGGGGACACACACACCACTGAGGATAAACGGGGCTACCGTGGACAGGGTGAGCAGCTTCAAGTACCTGGGGGTCCACATCTCAGAGGACAACACACATAGACTCAGTCGTAAAGAAGGCGAAGCAGCACCTCTACCACCTGAGACAGTTAAGGAAGTTCAGAGTATCGGGGAAGATACTCCAGTCCTTCTACTCCGGAGCTGTAGAGAGCATTTATTTTTAATTTTTTTTTAAACTTTGACCAGTCAGCTGGTTCTTTTAGCGTGTATCGCTTTTTCTGGTCAAGCATGACCGACAGAAACAGGTTGAATAGGATACAGATCGGGGGAAAGACACTCTGAGAAAATACGGCGAGTCCGGGAGTCGAACTCGTGTACCCCAGATCCGTGACGCGCACGGTTGTCCCCGACGCCGCAATAGCGCCGAGATACGCGGTGAGCTACTGGAGCTCCCCGAGCATTTATTTTTTTATCCACTTTTTCTCCCATTTTCAATTTTTGTCCCATCCCAATTTTCGTATCATCCAATTCAACCCTCCCCTGTCTTTGAACGCTGTTTCTTGCCTCCCACAAGCCGGCTGCAATGTGGACTAAGTCATACATAGCACGAGTCCCCTCCGATACTCGAGGTAACAGCAGTCGCATCTTTCCACCTGCGCGGCTCGATCTTTCAGCGTCAGGGGTCTGGGGTTTGGAGGGGCCCCGCCCCTGTCGCTTCCTGATTCTACTGCGCAGGCGCACCAACCGACCTGTAGGAGTCGCTGTCCACAACGCCCGATCCCCACCCATCAGTTTCCCTCCCCCTAATACTGCCAATGTGTATTAGTGTGGACGACCAGCTAAACTGAAAGCAATGTGGAGCGTTGGGCTCGAACAGGGAGGCGAACCTGTTCGAGCCCAGTCTCCAGTATTCGTGGTGAGCGCCTTGCCCACTGCACCACGTAGCCGCCCCCTGTAGAGAGCATCTTGACTGGAAACATGGGAACAGCAAGGCACAGGACAAGAAGGCCCTACAGAGAGTGGTGCGCTCAGCTGAGCGTACTACGGGTATTGCACTACCACCCCTGCAGGACTTATATAACAAGAGGTGCAAATCCAGAGCCTGCTGAATTATGAAAGACCATCACGTGCCTGCAAACGCCTGCGAACACCAGCAACTAGACCAGAGAGACATCGGCTCAGCTTCTTCCCCCAGGTCATCAGAGTCTTGAACACTGAACTCTCCACACACAAGCACACACACTGCATACGCTCACACACTAGTAGTCACTTTAGCATGAACACACACACACATGCTGCACACGCTCACACTCAACGGTCACTTTACACAATGAAAGGTCACTTTAAAAGGATATAGCAAGCTAGCATAAGGACACATAGTATAACTGTAGATTGTATAGCATTGTATAGTAGTGTACATAAGACCCAGTGCCTCATCCGTAGCTAATCCGATAGCTATTGCACTATCGCAGGACCTTAGCATGTCTTACCATGCTTTTTGTAAACTTTATGTATATATACCTGTTAGGTCTATTCTTATTACTTGTATTATTGCACAAATGTCTTATTCTCATCCTATTTCTTATTATTGTATTATTGCACAATCGTTGGGGGCAAGACCCCCCGCATTTCACTGTATGCTTGTATGCCGTGACAAATAAAACTCTTGACTTGACTTGATATGTGACAAATAAAACAATACTTGAAACTTGAACTTGAACTAGTATATTGAATATTCTGACAAGTTGAGAGTAGAGAAGAGAAGTGAATGTATCCAACCTGGGCTTGGAAATTGTTACGGGGTGTCTAGAGAGGACCCAAGAGCAGAACACAGGTACAGGAGAATGAGGCGGTTTAGGAGGTTTAATGAAGCCAGGGAAAGACAAGGGGTAGGGGTCTGGTGATGAAGAGTAGGGAGCGGGAGGAGAGACAAACAGGCACTGTGGATACTGGTAGGTGAGTTCCAGGGGGGTTGCAGGCTGGTGAGGTCCGTGGGTGAGTGCAGGCCGGAGGGGTGAGGTATTGCACATCAGAGAACAGGGGGTTAGGATGACGCAGGTTACAGAGGTTAAAGAACAAATCACACTATCACACTATATATATATATATATATATTATATATATATATTAGGGATGCTCGATATTGGCTTTTTTACCGATACCGATATTCCGATATTGTCCAACTCTTAATTTCCGATACCGATATCAACCGATATCAACCGATACCGATATATGCAGGGTTTCCCCCCCCAAAAAACTGAATAATTTCAGGTAACTAATAATTTCACTGGATATATATATATAACAAATGTTGTTATTGTTTTTTTCTTTTTTTAAACCGATACAGATATTTTCCGATATCACATTTTACTGCCGATATCGGTCGGATAATATCGGTCGGCCGATAATATCGGACATCCCTAATATATATATATATATTGTATGAGATCCAGAGAAGAGTCCTAATACCACGTGAGGCGAGCGAAAACAACACTGGGACCAGGAGTGGCAGGGGTGCAGGCCTCTTATCCTGGCTCTGTGATGACGTGAGGGTTATCAGGTGTGTAGGCCGGCCCAGGTAGGCAGAGTGATGGTGAGGCAGGAACAGGAAGAGACCCATATAAGGCTGTGGAGACCTGCTGACAGACAGGGGTGTGGCCGTAACAGAAATCAGTTTTTTTTTACTTCACGTGTAGACTATTAATTATTAACATAATATTACCATCTAGTGGTGTTCCCCATCCACGCCTAGCATGAGAATGTCGAGTGCTGTTGAATGTATGATCTCTGATCCATCATCCTCAGCTCTGAAACATGAACTAACTAACAAAGGTGGACTTATATTATTCTAGAACTGTCAATGTCAGAATCGGAATCGGATTTATAACGTTTGCACAGTACACATAATTTGTTATGGTACGTTGGTGCATACCAGTGGCGGTTGGTGGCATGTACAGCACGGATCCTCATGACATGATCTGAAGACTGCCTCCCTAAGACACTTTGTTAGGAGGTCGAATTCCTCACTTTCAGTTAAGTTCAGACCTACAGTTGCGTTATGAAAAGAGGACTTCCACGGCCAGTAATTTTCAGGGTGGTCATTGAACTTAGTGAGGCCAGAGTTCACAAGCTCACGCCGTACCAGATATCTTGCAATGTCACCCATACCGGTTCTGTCCTCAGCAGGCCTCTGAAATGTGTTTATGTTGGACAAGAAACCAGGGCCCTCATTCATCAACGTGACGTAGAAAATGTTCTATTTCCATACTTAAGCACAGAATTTAGAATGTGTGCACGCACAAAAAAACGGGATTCATCACACGTGCGTACACAGGTCCTACGCACACCTGTCATGATAAATATCACCTTGGTCCTACGCCGAGGCTCGTGCACACTTTCACGTATTTGCATACCAGAACCGCCCCGATTAACCATATACGGTAATGAAACACCCCCAGGAAATGTGGAAAAGTGGACTAACCCAAGCGAACTCTGAGAGACTCCACTGAGAGCGAGATTGATCACCGAGGTCCAACCGAACTTGAACGTATAATCTTCGGTGCGCCGGGAGCCAAGGATGTTGACTGACCCAGTCCTGCTACAGAACCAGCACATTGATAGAAATAAATGACAAGAGATGACCCGACATTAAGCACTGTAATGACTGAAATTAAATCAATTTCAGCACGCCAACTCTGCGCTCTACAATGCCTATTGTGTGCGCTCGTCATGAGCCCGTGGTTCTGATCAGAGTCATTATGGCTTCAGTGGAAAACCCTGATCTACATTGTGATGTTTTAGATACCCCAGTAATAACATTACAATTGAATTAAATACAATTAGGCCTGAATGAGACTCCGGCCACCGGCACATTATCAGCCAAAATGCGCGTTTATTGTTCACAGAGGCGCTGCCGTACCAAGATATAATATGATGTGTATAATATAATGTGTGTAGAGGCATATGATACAATCCATTTTGTTGTTGGTATTAGGTAGCCTATGAATTACATATAATAGCAGCCAGCCTACATTATGCAACAGTAACTTGCGCATATATAACACACAGCCCTGCGAAGCCTGCATACAGTAAACTAACTTGATCGTTAATCTAGCTGTTGTATCTTTACGCGTATGAAAACATTAAATAATATGTATAGGCTATAGGCCGCCTATATTCTCAAATGGCTTAATGGCTATCCGAGTCCTCGATATCCTCGCGGACGGACCAGTATTTATATGATCATATCATATTCATATTCATATCATAGTTTACTCTATCAGCCTACCAGCATGTAATACGTTCTTTGTTAGAACTCAACTCGTTATTATTTTGCGCATAGATTGCAGAAATACGGGAACGTTTTGATTTAGGCTCTGACATTGTAAAACTAAATAAGTGAAATTCTGTAATATCACCCACACGATGACATGTATGCTTTTCATTCATAAGACACATTTATTGCAAGGGTTTTGTATACACATACACTCAACAAATAACCTCTGTCTGTTCTAATTGCAATGCGTTTTTATATCGTGGGTGTTCTCATATGACTTGTATTCTGCTTACAGCTTCGGGGTTCCACTTATTACGTTTAACAATGGCAAAGCCTTTTAAATATAATCAAAACGTTCCCGTATTTCTGCAATATATGCGCAAAATAATAACGAGTTGAGTTACGCGGAGCGCAGTCAGTGCTTATTTCCGCGTTGTGAAAATATTCTACCACCGGCGCCACCTACGCATGGTCCGACCTGTGCTTAAATATACGCACAAAGTCAAGCACAAGTTCAAATAGATAAATCCCACACTTTGCTTAGGAATGGTCGTACGCACAGCTTAAGCACATATCTGTGCGTACGTCAAGTTGATAAATGAGGGCCCTGGTGACCAGGCATGCGTTCTTCATGGGACGGTGCAACCCCAGATAAGTACTCGCTATTTGCATATCAATAGCGCCGGTCGTCAGGTGTGTTAAATACGTTCTCAGATACATTCACACCTAACTTGTTGTGAATGACATGTGTTACATTCCATTCGTAGAGGCAATTAGGCACTGTCTTTAGTCTGTGCTCAAGCGAGGGGACATTAAATGCGCATTCGCGGGAGCGCACATGCACGTGGCGCCATTAGGTGCGTGCAACCCCAGATGATTTCAATAACGCACCACTACAGGTGACTGAGCAGGGTAGCTATGATGAACTCTTGGCGTAGACTTTTCAGGCCGTGTGCCATGGGGTCACCACTGTCCCTTGTGGGTTGTTGATGGAGTACTGGCATTGACCATTGAGTTTGCTGCACTACATGTACGTCGTTGTTCCCGCCGTAAGGGGCTCTACCATCAGAAACATGTCCCTGCATGCTGAAAGGGTTAAAGTTGTGCTCTCTGTCATGAACGTCAGCATTGATGAGAGGCAATAGAGATGGTGTGTAAGGGTCAAGGACTGGCGGCTTCTCAACATTGCGGTGCGACTGAGAGTGATGTTCCACGTAGTCACGAGTACGCTGTGTGGCAACATCCACTACATCATTAAGATCCCTCTTGCTGCTTTGTGTTGAACTTGTGTCTATAGCTTCATTAAGAACTTGAGCCTCAGCTAGGGCTGCTGCTAGTTCCTTTTCATGTTGGAGTTCTGATAACTTAGCTGCTATGTGAGCCTCCTCAACTTTGTAATTAGCTGCTATATGTGCTTCCTTCAGCTTTTGCTCTGATTCTGGCTGAGCAAAGGAAGCACGGACACGTGCATCTTCTACCTTGGCACGCGCAGTGGTGGCAGCCATGCTGTTTGAAGAGGATTTAGACCTACGGGATGTGATGGAGAGTTTTGACAGCGTTTCTCGAATGAGGTCCTGTCCTGGCTCACCATCAGTAGCTGTCGATTTTCCCATTTCAGTTTCCCTGTTAAGTGACATCATGTAGAGATGGCCAACCATAGGGGAGCTGTGAAGGGTAATTTCACATCCCCTCCTCCTCCACCTTCCCTCCTCCTCCTCCTCCTCCTCCTCCACCTTCTCCTCCTTCCCTCCTCCTCATCCACCTCCTTCCCTCCTCCTCCTCCTTCCCTCCTCCTCCACCTTATCCTCCTCCTCCTTCCCTCCTCATCTCCCACCTCCTCCTCCTCCTCCTTCCCTCCTCCTCTCCCACCTCCTCCTCCTCCACCTTCTCCTCTTTCCCTCCTCCTCCTCATCCACCTCCTTCCCCCCTCCTCCTCCTCCTCCCCCCCCTCCTCTATTTGTGAGGTCAGGATTTCTGTTTAAATGTGAAGGGTAATTTCACATTCTTACTCCTCTAGGGCCCCACAACAGGGTAAAATCCATGAAGTCATGTTATCCTTCTCTCAAAAACTGTTAAAACACTATATCCATTCTTTGTATTCAGAGCAGGCCAGATAACGCTTGCATCCAAGGCCGCAGCAAGCCTTCCGCAAGGGCCCATCCCATCCGACTCCCCAAATGACCATATAAAGCCAACCCAATCAGAGACAGAGGCGTCTCTATCTCACTGTGTTAAGCCATTACAATATTGCTTTGTCTTCACTTTCACTCTGACAGACCTGTGAATATGCACTCTGACAGACTGAAAGTCCGTCCGTATGGGCGTACTGTATTATTTTCTTTTCCAATAAACCTGTATTGTATTGTTAATCTGAGTAATCCGGCTGTCTCTTTCTGCTCCTGTTTGATTATTTCAGAATGCCTAATTCGCAGTGTGACACTGTTTTAGGCTGCTGGATGTCCGTGGAGAACCTGGTGGTTTGCACTCTGATTTAAGGCCAATCTCTTGTCTCTGTATTTCATTTAACCATCCCTGGAGACGTCAAAAATCCACCACATTCTTGGTGTCTGTCAGAGTGAAAGTGACAAAAAGCAAAAGTGTCATGTGTTTTAACACAGTGGAATAGAGACGCCTCCTTCGATGCATTCTTGGGAGGCTCCAAAAAGGGCTTCTAGCCGGCGCTGACCTTGACAAACTTATCAGGAATAGAGACAAAAGCACAACATAAGCCATCTCAAGTTATTTGACATCAGCTTTGAAAGTTGTTTACAACATTGTCCAGAAGAGGTTGGGGTTCATAGCACCAAGTACAGTGGCTTCACCTGGGAGGACAACTAGGGACGTTGCATGGACTCCATTAACATCTCTTAATTAATAATAACCTGGAATCATTTTATGAATATAAAAGGAAGAAAACAAAAACAGAAAAAAGTACGTACTACACTATGGAAAGCATTCTTATCCCTGAATCTACTGAAATAGTCAAGTGGCAAGAAGAAGAATCATCCATGAGAGGTTGTCAGGTAACTGGTGTGCAACTCATATGGGAGGAGAAGCACACCGGCACAGAGTAGTTTCAGTAGTAGAGGAACAATAGTATCTAGAACACAGTGAGACAATGCACGGCAGTAGCCCTGCTCTAACTATTGACCTCGATCCACTAGACAAGACGTAATGAGCCGGTACCTATTACCTACACAACGATGTGCAGAGTGATGGGTACCGGCTCATTACGTCTTGTCTAGTGGATCGAGGTCAATAGTTAGAGCAGGGCTACTGCCGTGCATTGTCTCACTGTGTTCTAGATACTATTGTTCCTCTACTACTGAAACTACTCTGTGCCGGTGTGCTTCTCCTCCCATATGAGTTGCACACCAGTTACCTGACAACCTCTCATGGATGATTCTTCTTCTTGCCACTTGACTATTTCAGTAGATTCAGGGATAAGAATGCTTTCCATAGTGTAGTACGTACAAATAGTGGTAACATATATATAGATAGACAGTACTGCTACATCTCTATATTTATGACATACCATATTTGTATGTAACCTGAAACCTAATCTCTGACGGGGAGATGGGCGGAGCTATTTGGTGGGTGGCTGTCACTCAAAGCATTCTGCTAGTATGGTTGGAGCCAAGCCAATAATAGCCTGCTTTCATGAGGCTGAAAAATGCTGGTTTTGAGTACAAGATTAGAAATATAAAACAATGATTATTTTTGGAATAAAAATTACAGATGTGTTACATAGACTCACAGGAAGTGTGTAAAGTTGCCCAAATAGTGCTAGGAATAGCAGTGCATAACCCCTTTAAGATAAGCTACATACGTGACACTGCGAGAAGCTCAACTTTGATGTGGGCTTTGGTCACTATCTGTGTTAAGATAAGCTACATACGTGCTTAAAGGGATTGGGTGACACTACGATAAGTTTCAACCCTGGTTGAATTATAACCTCCTCCTCCTTCCCTCCTCCTCTCCAACCTCCTCCTCGCCCTCCGCTCTTTGTGAAGTCAGCAGTTAGGCTTTGGTCACTATCTGTGTTTATCTCTATCAAGCTTTTCCAATGTTATACCTGCTCTGCCACTGCACAGCAGTTAGAGGCAGTTAGGCCTCTATTCCAAGCACTTTTGAATATATAAGTGCTATTCAAATGTTCTAAATTCCATAGACACTGTCTTATACAGCTTATTGAGGCACTTGTCTTTCCGCCATCACAGCGTTTGTAATACCAGCGTCCTAAAGTTGGATTTGTCATTCCTTTTGATATTTGATTGTAATGTTACAACTTGTAACCCCTGGTGGTCACTATTTCCACATGTTTCAACTTGGGCGACAGCTAACTGTAAACAGTTTTTTTTTTTTTTCTGTTTGTTTCCAGCCAGTACAACTATGAGGGAGTCCCTACCTCCCTGTTGTATATCCAGACATGTAACACACTGACCATGTTTGAAATTGTTGTTGTTTTTTTAGTTTTTTTATTTCTTTTCCTTTGGCCGGCGCAATCTCATTAACGCAACGCATGACATCCAAGATGCAGTACTAGTCAATGCTGTGGAACTCAGATCTATGGAATGTGAGGGGGAGGATGGTGCGTTTCTCTCAGCGCAGGAGAAAGAAGATAACGAATATGCACCAGGGCCGTACTTCCCACTGCAGGGCCACGCTGTCCCTGGGCAACCACACCACCTAGGGGCCCCATCTCCACCGGCACACCAGCCACCATACCCATATGAACCCGCGGAGGACGACGACAACCTAATCAGGTTCAGTCCCAAGTCCAACAGGAACCGCCTGCTCAACATCTCGCATGATATGGCAACACCACAGCAGGGCCGGTGCTACGGAAGCGGGGCCCAGGGATCAGTGGAGGCCCTGGGAGGGCAACTGGGACAGGAACTCCAGCTAAGCTCCCTGTGCAATAGCCCCGCCCTGCCACGAAGATAAGAACGCACCGCTGCTGGGATCCACAGGAACCCCTACCACGCACCCCAGTCGGCAATACAAGCCCTTTTGCATAAGTAGGACCTACCCCACCACGCCAACGACGGCCCCGGCCTGTACAAACAACGGCCGCTACGAATATCCTGCCTCCCTACTCCCTGCACCTGGTATGCTGCTGTATTCAACTATGGGGAGATGACTGCTACTCTACTCAACGGCATCCAGCCTCCTTGCAACAGATATATCGTTCTGTGTGTGAAGGAGTGGGGAAGACACCTGACTGCTACTGTACTCAACGGCATCCAGCCTCCTTGCAACAGATATATCGTTCTGTGTGTGAAGGAGTGGGGAAGACACCTGACTGCTACTGTACTCAACGGCATCCAGCCTCCTTACAACAGATATATCGTTCTGTGTGTGAAGGAGTGGGAAGACACCTGACTGCTACTGTACTCAACGGCATCCAGCCTCCTTACAACAGATATATCGTTCTGTGTGTGAAGGAGTGGGAAGACACCTGACTGCTACTGTACTCAACGGCATCCAGCCTCCTTGCAACAGATATATATCGTTCTGTGTGTGAAGGAGTGGGAAGACACCTGACTGCTACTGAGGACGACAACAAGGGAAGCCAGTGTGCATATTAAAAAGTCAAATTTCTGATTTAGATATGGGTACATATTCAGAGTTTGAAAATACTACTTATATTAAGACTGCCATTTTATTTTCTTTGTTCTTTGTTTCCTATTAACTGCTGTCGGCGCTTCGGGTCACTGAGAAGCGCTTTATAAGGCGCCAGCGACCAATCTGTCCCCGGCCTGGAACTCCTCCCCTTTTCAATTTGCACCTGAACTTTTTTCCCCCTCTTCTTTCTTTCTCAATAGTTATTGTTCTACCTTATTATGTTTTTTTTATTTTTTTTATTGTACCTAAGGATGCAACATTTTGCAATTACCTGCTTGGAATTATCGTCCTACTTAGCCAAGTATGACATTATGATGTATTAATGTTGATTGATTTGATGTTCTGTATGGTGTCTTGAGACTGTGGTTTAGTGATATTGATGGTTGAAATTACCAGGATGTGCCAAAAATGGCACAAAGTGGGGAATGTGAAGGGTAATTTCACATCCCCTCCTCCTCCACCTTCCCTCCTCCTCCTCCTCCTCCTCCACCTTCTCCTCCTTCCCTCCTCCTCATCCACCTCCTTCCCTCCTCCTCCTCCTTCCCTCCTCCTCCACCTTATCCTCCTCCTCCTTCCCTCCTCATCTCCCACCTCCTCCTCCTCCTCCTTCCCTCCTCCTCTCCCACCTCCTCCTCCTCCACCTTCTCCTCTTTCCCTCCTCCTCCTCATCCACCTCCTTCCCCCCTCCTCCTCCTCCTCCCCCCCCTCCTCTATTTGTGAGGTCAGGATTTCTGTTTAAATGTGAAGGGTAATTTCACATTCTTACTCCTCTAGGGCCCCACAACAGGGTAAAATCCATGAAGTCATGTTATCCTTCTCTCAAAAACTGTTAAAACACTATATCCATTCTTTGTATTCAGAGCAGGCCAGATAACGCTTGCATCCAAGGCCGCAGCAAGCCTTCCGCAAGGGCCCATCCCATCCGACTCCCCAAATGACCATATAAAGCCAACCCAATCAGAGACAGAGGCGTCTCTATCTCACTGTGTTAAGCCATTACAATATTGCTTTGTCTTCACTTTCACTCTGACAGACCTGTGAATATGCACTCTGACAGACTGAAAGTCCGTCCGTATGGGCGTACTGTATTATTTTCTTTTCCAATAAACCTGTATTGTATTGTTAATCTGAGTAATCCGGCTGTCTCTTTCTGCTCCTGTTTGATTATTTCAGAATGCCTAATTCGCAGTGTGACACTGTTTTAGGCTGCTGGATGTCCGTGGAGAACCTGGTGGTTTGCACTCTGATTTAAGGCCAATCTCTTGTCTCTGTATTTCATTTAACCATCCCTGGAGACGTCAAAAATCCACCACAGAGCGTAGGTGTGGGGTCCTCAGAAGGAAGAGGAGAGCTTGCAGAGTACCTTGTTTTCCTTGTTGCTGTAGTGCCCGCCGTGAAGATGCTTTTTTACTATTGCGCCCTCAGTGTGTGTCTGTACACAAATCAACGGGTAGTGAACAAGAGTAAAGGAGACCCAGAAGCTGGAGCAAAGTTGATTGTCTTTACTGTTCTCTGTTCTCCAAGTACACATTTTGTAAAACTGAAATACAAAAAAAATAATATGTATCACACAATTGTTGTCAATGACATTGCATTACAGTATACAATACAAATACATTGTATGTGTAAATGTCTTCAACTAAATGTAAAACTACTAAATGAGCTAAAGTTAAAAATGTCACTTAATGCTGATGTGAATGTGCCCTTTAAATAAAGTGCAATATGTACAAAGTTCACTCAACTAAAATATGAAACAGAAAGTCCTTTGAGCTGACTGAGATTAGCATAGCATTAGCAACACAGGTAGGCTAACCAGGAGCTAACACAAATGTATCCAAAATGAAGCAAACATGTTAACTGAGCATTCACAGATGACTCACACATCTATAAATAAAATACAATATAATGCTTGCAGAATACAAAACTTACAAGCAATAATTTCCAAGGCACAAACAGAGCTGGAAAATAGGAGTGTCATAATCACAGCACGGGCATACTTCACTCCCCCTCCTTTTCCCCTCACGTCCTCCACACGCTCCTCTTCATCCCCCTCTCCATCCACTACACACTCCTCCTCATCCTCTCCTTCTCCATCCACCCCTCCCTTTACCCTCATACGCCCAGCTGCACTCCATCCCCCTAATTCACACGCGGTCAGGCACCTCACTCTCCACAGCTGCACTCAATCCTCCCCTGATGGGGTGACTACTTCTACTCCTCGACGCTGACCAGAAGCTGTCGTGGTATTAATTACCACTACCCAGGTACGACGTCTCTGCCTAAAGCTCTGCTGGATTCCAACCTTGTATTTGCCTACTCTAACCTGTTCTCTCCTGTGCCCCAAAGGACCGCCGTCCCTGCCTGGACGTCTCCTGTCCCCGAAGAGGAACACTTGTTCTCCCGCTGCAGCCCAGCAGCTTCCAAGACAAGCACAAGGACCGCTTGCTCGCTCGCTGCCGCCACGGCAGCCACAAGACAGAACATAACCCCGTTCTCTTCCCCCCAAATCCTGTGTTGCTCATTTCATTAAACACCCTTGAAATCTCCTCTCGTGTATTCAGCAATTGGGCTGTGCTCCAGACCCCAGTTCTCACAGAATACCACAACCTAACGATGACAGCACCAGCTGTACACGAGACCGAGGAATGGAAGAAGTTTCAGAAGCAGTCTGTGAGTATCATCAACGGCCAGACCGCCCGGGTCGACCAACTCGCTCACTCCCTAGACGCTGTCACGGCGCAGCTGGCCGCTCTCGCCCTCGACTCCGTTGAGCGAGAAACACAGTATCTCCGTATCGAGGCACTTGGCACAGCAGGGCCTACCAGCCGCTACCCCCGCTGCACCAAGCCCCCCGCATAGAGAACCCCCCGTCCCCGCACCAGAGTGTTACGACGGAAGCGTCTCCAAATGCTGTACGTTTTTATTCCAGTGCTCATTAGTGTTCGAACAGCAACCTCACACGTTTCACAGCGATAGGTCTAAGGTAGCTTACCTGTCGGCTCTGCTCACAGGCGCAGCGTTGAAATGGGCCACCGCTCTCCACTTTAACAATTCCTTCCTCTGCAATTCGTACTCCGAGTACGTCGACGACATGCGGAAAGTGTTTGACCACCCTCCAGATGGCTCAGAGGGGGCCTCCGGCTTGTTTTCGATCCGCCAGGGAAGTCGCAGTGTAAGCGAATACGCTATCGAGTTCCACATCCTCGCCGCCGGCTCCGACTGGGGGGACACACCGTTGCGAGGCGCATTCCGCCAGGGCTTGAGCGACGCTATAAAAGACGAGCTTGCGTCCAAAGAAAGACCCACCTCCCTGAGCGAGCTAATCCATTTGGCCAGGGAACTGAACCTGCGTCTTCGTGAACGTCGTTGAGAGAAAGCTAGCACCGCTCGTTCGCCTATACCCGGTCCGCCTCGTCGCGCCGCCTGCGCTGAAGAAAATAGTTCCTCCGAGCCCATGGATCTTGACCGCTCACGTCTCCCCCCCAGCGAACGCCGACACAGGCTCGCCACAGGAGCATGCCTGTACTGTGGCCAAACAGGTCACTCCGTTGCCTCATGCTCGCTTCGCCCAAACGACGGGGCTCGACAGTAGCGCTGGGCGTCCGTTCGAGTCTTGATATCGCTCCCAGCTCCGGCCCAAACATGCTATTCCGCGTCACGCTGTGTCTGATTAACCAATCACTCCCGTTATCCGCCCTGGTTGACTCAGGGGCCGATGAGAACCTCATCGACGCCGGAGTAGTCTCCCGTTACAACATTGCTACTGACGCCTTGCCGATACCCCGTGACGCCCGGGGGTTAAACGGGAAACTTCTCACGCGGATTACTCGCCACACCGTACCCCTCCGCCTTCTGCTATCCGGGAATCACAGCGAGAATATTCAGTTTCACGTTACCAACTCTCCCCACAATCCCATTGTCCTGGGCATGCCTTGGCTCAAGTTACACAATCCTGTTATCCTGTGACCAGCTGGAGCGCCCACTGTCACGTTGCTTGTCTGCAGTCGACTCGGCCGCCACTAGAGGGCGCCGGTTCGCACCCCCCCAATGAGAACATTGATCTGTCTGCAATTCCGCCGGCCTACCATGATTTAACAGCGGTTTTCAGCAAACAACAGGCTCTCTCCCTGCCTCCTCATCGCCAATATGACTGTGCCATTGATTTACTCCCCGGAGCGCCACTCCCCGCTAGTCGCCTGTTCAACCTCTCACGCCCAGAGAGAGAATCAATGGAGAAGTACGTCCACGAATCCTTGGCCTCGGGCATAATCACCCCCTCCTCCTCTCCTGTCGGCACAGGATTCTTCTTCGTTTCCAAGAAGGATCGTTCCCTTCGCCCCTGTATCGACTACCGGGGCCTCAACAACATCACGGTAAAAAACAAGTACCCCCTGCCTTTAATCGACTCTGCTTTTGAGCCCCTGCAAGGTGCCACCATCTTCACAAAACTGGACCTCAGGAACGCCTATCACCTTGTCCGCATGCGGGAGGGAGTCGAGTGGAAGACGGCCTTCAAAACACCACTCGGCCACTTCGAGTACAAGGTAATGCCCTTTGGACTGACCAACGCCCCTGCTGTCTTCCAGGCCCTCGTCAATGACGTTCTCCGTGACGTACTCCACCGCTCCATTTTCGTCTACTTAGACGACATCCTGATCTTCTCCCGCTCCATGGAGGAGCATGTCCAGCACGTCCGCCGGGTCCTCCAGCGTCTTCTGGAGAACAAGCTGTTCGTCAAGGCAGAGAAGTGTGAGTTCCACGTCTCCTCCATCGGCTTCCTCGGCTACATCATTGAGGGCGGCAAGATCCGGGCGGACCCCGAGAAGATCAGAGCAGTGTCCGACTGGCCCCGTCCCACCAACGTCAAACAGCTCCAACGCTTCCTGGGGTTTGCCAACTTTTATCGGCGCTTCATCAGGGACTACAGCCTGGTCGCGGCGCCCCTCACCCAACTCACCTCGCCTTCCGTGCCCTTCATCTGGTCCGATGCAGTGGACTCCGCCTTTGCCGAGCTGCGCCGGCGCTTCACCACCGCTCCCATCCTCGTCCAGCCGGACACGTCCCGCCAGTTCGTGGTGGAGGTGGACGCCTCCTGCACCGGAGTGGGGGCGGTTCTTTCCCAACGCTCCGCCACCGACCAGAAGCTGCACCCCTGCGCCTTCTTCTCACGCCGCCTAACCCCAGCCGAGGTCAACTACGACATCGGGAACCTGGAGCTCCTGGCGGTCAAGCTAGCCCTGGAGGAATGGAGGCACTGGCTGGAGGGATCGGAGGTCCCCTTCCTGGTTTGGACGGACCACAAGAACCTCGCCTACGTCTCAACGGCCAAGCGCCTGAACTCTCGCCAGGCTCGCTGGGCGCTGTTCTTCACCAGGTTTAATTTTACCCTGACCAACCGGCCTGGTTCCAAAAACACCAAACCAGACGCCCTCTCCCGGCAGTTCGTCCCTGAGGAGGGTCCCACACACCCCGACACCATCCTCTCCACATCCTGTCTGGTGGCCACCGCCACCTGGGAGATCCAGTCCATCGTCAGGGAGGCACAGCGTGCCCAGCCGGACCCAGGTAACGGTCCACCTAACCAGCTTTTTGTCCCTGACCTTGTCCGCTCCCAGGTGCTCGAGTGGGTTCACGCTTCCCGGTTCGCGTGCCACCCGGGGATCGACCGGACACTATCCCTGCTGAAGAGGCACTTCTGGTGGGTCACCATGAGAGAGGACACCCGCGCTTTCGTCCTGGCGTGCACCGTCTGTGCTCGTGCGAAGGCCTCCCATCGACCGCCCGCCGGGCTCCTTCGTCCGCTCCCTGTCCCCGGTCGGCCCTGGTCGCACGTCGCCCTGGACTTCGTCACCGGCCTTCCCCTCTCACACGGTAACACAGCCATCCTCACCATTGTTGACCGTTTCTCAAAGGCTGTGCACTTCGTTGCTCTTCCCAAACTCCCCTCTGCTGCAGAGACTGCTGACCTGATGGTACTGCACGTCTTACGACTCCATGGGATCCCGGCAGACATCGTCTCCGACAGGGGCCTTCAGTTCATATCCCAGGTCTGGAGGGCCTTCTGTCGGGCTCTGGGGGCCACGGTCAGCCTCTCCTCCGGGTTCCACCCACAGACCAATGGCCAGTCGGAGCGGGCCAACCAGGACCTGGAATCCGCACTCCGCTGCGTGACAGCCCGGGACCCCTCCGGCTGGAGCGCCTTCCTGCCATGGGTCGAATATGCCCACAATTCCCTGTCTTCGGCGGCCACAGGTCAGTCCCCCTTCGAGTCATCTTTGGGCTACCAACCCCCGCTGTTCCCTGCCCAGGAAGAGGAGATCGCCGTGCCGTCGGTGCAGGACCATCTCCGCCGCTGCAGGACGATCTGGGAGGAGACGAGGGCTGCGCTGATCCGCACTACGGACCAGAACCGGCGCTTCGCCGACCGCCAGCGGACCCCGGCTCCCGCCTATGTACCAGGTCAGATGGTATGGCTCTCATCTCGGGACCTGCCACTCAAATCCGTCTCACGGAAACTAACCCCCCGTTTTGTGGGGCCCTACAAGATCCTGTCCCTCATAAATCCCTCTGTTGTCAAGCTCCAGCTCCCCACCCATATGCGCATTCACCCTTCCTTCCATGTCTCCCAGCTCAAACCGGTGGTCTCCAGTCCCCTGTCTCCCCCTGCTCCAGAGCCCCCTCCTCCGCTGGTGATAGACGACCACCGGCCTACGTGGTCCGGGAGTTGCTGGACTTGCGGCGACGCGGCCGCGGCTTCCAGTACCTGGTCGACTGGGAGGGCTACGGCCCGGAGGAGCGGAGCTGGATCTCCCGGCCGATGATCCTGGACTCCACAGCTGCACTCAATCCTCCCCTGATGGGGTGACTACTTCTACTCCTCGACGCTGACCAGAAGCTGTCGTGGTATTAATTACCACTACCCAGGTACGACGTCTCTGCCTAAAGCTCTGCTGGATTCCAACCTTGTTTTTGCCTACTCTAACCTGTTCTCTCCTGTGCCCCAAAGGACCGCCGTCCCTGCCTGGATGTCTCCTGTCCCCGAAGAGGAACACTTGTTCTCCCGCTGCAGCCCAGCAGCTTCCAAGACAAGCACAAGGACCGCTTGCTCGCTAGCCACAAGACAGAACATAACCCTGTTCTATTCCCCCCAAATCCTGTGTTGCTCATTTCATTAAACACCCTTGAAACCGCTCCTATCTCCTCTCGTGTATTCAGCAATTGGGCTGTGCTCCAGACCCCAGTTCTCACAAGGAGCTGCAGCTGAGAGCAGACCTCATGGCAAAACACCGTCTGGATAATGAAAATAGCTGACCTGGCAGCCAGAGCCTTCTAAAAGAGAGTTGTGACACTCTCATTAAGTTTCATTGTTATCGTGGAATGCCGAAATTGGAGCGCCTCATGTGGCGTGCATAGTTCCAAGCTCTGCAAGCAAGACAAGTTTCCAGCTTTGAACGCCATTACTTTTTATTGTTTACGAGGCACTCTCGCTGGTAAGTTTACTTTACTTTACTTACTTTTTACATTTTAACGCATTAGCAGACCACTCGTGGATTTAGTCAATAGTGGTATTTTATGTAGAAAGCTTTAGTTAATGTTTATCGTAAGTTAATAGCTTGTTAGATTCTAAATGCAGTTACGGTAGCTAACGTTACCATACTGACGTTGGCCTAACATTACATTTACCAAATTATTTGCAGTTATTGGTGTTTGTTAGTTTATCTTCGTTTATTAGATTTATTGTTAAAGTGAGCAACACGTAGTTTCGATCGTATTCGTATTAGTACATCTGATTACAATCAAGAATCAAGAGGTCTATTTGTCACATACTACATACCAGGGCATATAGTGAAATGCGGGTGGCCATGCCCGCATTGATTGTGCAAAATACAATAATAAAATAGGCATAGAAAAAAATTAAATAGATAAGACACGAGATCTGCATGGTAAAAAAAAATACATGCTAGGTTCCTGAGAAACTGGTTCCTATTACACTTCTATACAATATACAATTTACAATGTGAACTCCTAATGTATCTAAACTATACTATACAGTACCTCCTTCTTTTAAAGTGACCACACTTAGTTAGTTAGTTGCTCAACTAACATTAACCTTTCAGATGAAGAACCATAAAAGTCTGAACAATTAATCTGTGATCATCCACATTTATGCTGCTGTTATGTTTATGTTTTTGTGGGGTCAGGTGCAGGGCTGCGCTCCATCAGCTCCTCCATTCTGAGACCAGGACTGGGAAATGTCTCCTTTGCGTCCAGGAAGTCTGCCAAAAGGCTGGAGGAACTTGATGGCCTTTTGGTATTCCTCCATCTTGTGCCTACTCAGTGCCATTACTGGGTGGTGAGAGGACATGAGTCAGGGGCGTAGCTGGGGGGGGGGGGGGGGGGGGGGGGGGGGGGGGGTAGTTTAGGATGATTCCAAGGGCCCAGCACTGGGGGGGGCCCCACATTTCTATTTTTATTTTTTTTTACTAGACATCACTCAGGTGTATTATTGATGCTCTCATTGATACTATGTTTGTTTCTGAAGTGTGTGTGTGTGTGTGTGTGTGTGTGTGTGTGTGTGTGTGTGTGTGTGTGTGTGTGTGTGTGTGTGTGTGTGTGTGTGTGTGTGTGTGTGTGTGTGTGTGTGTGTGTGTGTGTGTGTGTGTGTGTGTGTGTGTGTGTGTGTGTGTGAGATATATAGAGAGAGAGGGGGGGCTTTGGTAGACTATTGCATTGGTCCATTCATTGAAGATGAACGCAATGCGACATCCTTTACTAGGCTCACCCACCAACAGTGCAGGTGCTGAACTGCTGATCCGAATGTATAGGTAAAAACCATATTATGCGTTTTCATCAATAAAAAAATTGCCAAAAAAGATTCTGCTTGCTCGCATTCACTGGGGGCCTACAAATACATTATTTCATGGGGCCCAGAATCTGGAGCTACACCCCTGCTCGGAGTCAACCAGATCCGCGACGCAGCACGGTATTCCCAGACGCTTTCGCGTCGAGGTACATGGTGAGCTACTGTAGCTCCCCTCCCCTGTTTTGTTTTCTAGGATAAATTACCACTATAATGATGTGCGTGTGTCCAGTCTGAGGTTTGTGAGCAGCAGTCGTGACAGCAAGGCCCGAATATAGCACTACAAACAACAGGAGTGGAAGACTGGACCTCTACCTGGACATATTATCGGCCTATAATAATAAAAAAAAATTGTGGAATGCAATTGCTTGCCTTGTATTTTTTCTACTGTTGACCAAACTTCTTTCTTGGCTTAATTGAGTAGTTTCTGGCATGATTGATATTTAGATTAGATTAGATTAGATTCAACTTTATTGTAATTTGCACAGACTACAAACTGAGACAATGAAATGCAGTTTAGCATCGAACCAGAAGTGCAAAAACTTACATATTATGTATAATATTTATAAATAGAATAAACAGTAAAGGTAGGTATGAATGTGCTAAGATACAGCATGAACATTAACAGAATGAACTGTATGAAAAGAGTGGTATGAATACACTAAGATATACAGTGTGAACAACACTAGTAGTAACTGTATGGACAGTATGACATGTAGCATTTAAGTTAGTCATGGATGTATTAGAGCTCTTATAATACATCAATGGTTACAGTATGAAATGCAAATGCTTAGAAATGCAGAGTAATAACAGCTTGAGGTATGATATTCACAGCATTTCCATATTCACTTTGTGCATGTATATGTGAATCAGGGGCGGATTTAGGATTGCAGGAGATCCGGGGCTTAGCCCAGATAGGTGCCCGTGTTAGCGGGCACGGATTTTTTTTACTTCGACACCACAACCTTTAACTTATACCACCACCTTAAAGCGGACAAAAGGCACTAGAGAACACTTATCACACCCTTTAATTAATGAAGCAAACTATAATAATTTATAATAATAATACACTGTGTTTGTATAGCACCTTTCATACAAGAATTGCAGCTCAAAGTGCTTCACAGCAGTACAAAAAGACAGGCATAAAATGAGCACAACATTGGCAGATCAAGAGCAATGCATAAAGTGCAGACATAAAGCATAAAATAGATAGCAGTAAAATAGACAAAGTCAAGGTAAGACATAGAACATTAAATCACATCGTTTTTCATATTAGGATCTAAGATCTAGGGTTAACTCGATAAAATAGAATAGTAAATTAGTATTAGAATTAGAATTAGTAAAATAGAATAAAATAATGCAATAGTGCATTGCAATAAAATAGTTATCATCGTATTTTTTCGGGAGGCCGGTAAGGAGTGCATTACAGTAGTCGAGTCGGCTTGAGATAAAGGCATGGATCTGGTTTTCAGCGTCCTTTTGATTTATAAATGGCCGTACTTTAGCAATGTTTCTAAGGTGGAAGAATTATGTTTTTGTCAACTTGTTGATTGTGATTTAAAGCTTAGGTCTGAGTCTACCATAACACCAAGACTTAACTCACTCAAATACAGTTAGCAGCTGGATAGACTACAGATGGAAATTAGCTTCTGCTAAATCTGGTGCAAACATATTTTCATGTAACAATGATTAATTGTCAAAAAAAATATATATATTTATAATCTTTTTTTTTTTTTTTTTAATAGATTCAGGGCTTTTCAGAAAACATTCGGGGCTTGAGCCCAAGTAGCCACCCCCTAGCCCCGCCCCTGATGTGAATGTCTTAACATAAGATAACATTAGGATGTGTGTGTATTTATGACTAGAAGCACAAGAAAAATATGAATGCATACATACTGTAAATGTTACAGTATGTAACGTTAGCCTATGCATTCATATTTTTCGTAACTTATCCTAGGTTATGGGACAGTCCCCACAGACAACAGAAAAACTGATTAATGCTGTCTCTCTGCCACCCCCCAGAAATGCTATTATATATATATTGAATATAAAGTGTTGTCAACATAGTAACTGTAATGTGGGCTGATTAATAAAATTATGCTTGAGTGTTTAACAACTGCCGTTAAATGGCTAATGTAAAGTAAAACAATAGTCATCAGTAGCTAGCGTTCGATATTGCCGCCAGCGCCTAGTGATATAAAGAAAGTATTATAAATGTAAATAATAAAGTAGCAGACATATAAATGGTAGAACACAACAGTGATCAATGCACATTATGTATTCATATTTATTTACCAAAAATTGCTGTAACAGACTAGTAGTAGTCACTGCTGCTTCTCTGTCTCGCTAAAATCAGGTTGCCAACGCAGAGTGCAGATTTGTTGAGGATATATGGGAGCTACGAACCACGTGATCACGCGGCGGCAAGATCACAGAGTGTCGCAACTCTTATTTATATGGCTCTGCTGGCAGCGTCACATGACTGAATCAGCCAATAGCATCAAAGCTAGAACAAGCTAAATAAAATGAGTGCACTACTCAAAAACGTCCACAAGAGGGAAAAAACACAATGACTGTAACTGAGGGGTACAATTCCCTGACTGTATTAATCAAGTATTAGTATCATTAAACTACTACCGTCTTGTACATTACTGGCCAATACCGTACAAAGGTATATTAGATTACAACACTTCCACAATGAAACGGTTTCCACACAAATACTCGGTTAGAATATTTATTACATAAAAGAATATGATATTACATCAAATAGTATTACTTAGTTGCGCTTATAAGGCAAAGAATGTGCGTAGGCAAGTCAATACTGAATATTAAGGATTATCTCTATGGTACTCTGGGAAAGGGGTGTACTACCGGTTGTAAGCCAGCAGGGGGGGGCAATGCTCTATGAAAGTCAATGGCTCCAAAGGGAGCTTCAATAGGCACCTGTGGAGACGGTATATTGCTCCCTGAGTCAGCGGGGAATGAATGAATGAATGAAAACTTTATTTAACAGATTGCAGAATGGGTACAATACAGTACGGCTCAATACATACAAAGCAGGGGAAAAGCAGCCTGGTCCCAGGGTGCGCGCCGTGCAGGTGAAAGCCGTGGAGCCTCTGGTACGACAGAGACGGGCTCGAGTGATGTCCCCACGGGCAGGTGTAGATCCCACAGTAGCAGCGGGGTAGGCGGTTCTCTGCTCCAGCAGCTTGGTGAAGAATGAAGAATAATAATCCTTGCCAGAAAGTGGCTCTGCTGGTCCGGTGTAGATATCCTCCGGTGCGCGGTGGGCCACGGTTGAACTTGACGTTACTATCCTTATTAGCACGCGGTAATAAGTGCTCTATTGTAGACACACAATTACTCACTTCACGTGGTCTTTGACTCGTAATGAAGGTTTACTAATAAATAGCGAACGATACGTACGTATACATACAAACGTATTAGGATAACACGAGACTCTATCTTGGGGCGATGCGAGCCCTACTCTGCCCACGTTGCGTAGTGGGGAGAGACGTCACTTGGATAACTGGAACTGAACGAGACTGAACGGGACAAGGGACTAAGAGGAGTTCTACATTTCTTGCGCCCTATTTATGTGCACGGTGAACAAATAGTACCATTCGTATTTCGGTAGCCGTATTCCTACGCGGAACCGGGGCTAGTTGGGACATGTTCGTCGGCACCTTTCAAGTCAGCTCTAGGGGGGTAAGTCACTGGCGCCAGGGGATCGCTTCCAATAGGAGAACGAATAATATGGTCTGTCCTGTATCAGGTAAAGGGATATTCCGTATATATGTACAAAGAATATACAAGGGATATCAAACGATATACAAATATTATACATAGGATCTCAGGCAATAAATATATATATTCGGTTTAATCTGACCCTTTGTAACAATGACCAAACTAGTTCGAATAGATCATGACAATAAGCATAAAACAAAAAGAAAAGTAAGGAAGTACGGCAGCCGGTCAAACAAGTACAGGGAACGTGCAAGGGTCATGTGACCGATAGGGAGACTGTGCGTCAAAGATTGTTTTCTTCTTTTTTAAGATATTTTTATTTCAAAGAGTTTTGTACAACCTTGAAATGTAACATGTATACATTGTCTTTTATTGTATAAACAAACAATTAAAATACAATTAAAATAAAAGTTTGGGCCACCCAAGTGGCGAACCATGTAACGTGCTGCGTCACGATGCGGCCGACCGGGGTTTGATTCCCGGACCCAGCATCCTTTGCCGAATGTCTTCCCCCTGCTCTGTCTCCCGTTCTTCCTCTCTCTCTCTCTCTCTCTCTCTCTACCGGACTGCCTGGTAGTAAAAACAATAAAAATCGACCAAAAACATAATTTAAAAATAAATAAATAAATAAAAGTCAAAAAATAAATAAATACAAAACCTGTTTTTTACCAACTGCTCCCCAAACTGTTTTGCATGGATATATATTCACATACACACATATATACATATATATGTACCCTGTGTCTGTTAATAAAGGTGATTTGATTTGATTTTGAATATACATACACATATACAAAATAAAACAATTATAAACAGAACCCTCCCAACACCACCTCACCTGACCCAGAACCCCCCACTCCCCAGGATCGACCGTCCGTAAATGTTACTTGTGTATAGTCTACTGCCACGATTGGGAATTCACCTGGTAGTGGTAGATGGTGCCTTTATATAGCAGCTTTTATCCAAAGCGCTTTACTTTGGATACTTACTTACATAAGTGTTTCTTATGTTTTTATTGTTTTTTTTGTTACTGTAATGTAATGTACTGTAATGTTGTAAGTTATGTGTTCGGACCCCAGGAAGAATAGTCTTTCACCCATGGAGATCCATAAAATAAACAAATAAACAAATAAACAACCTGCACAAGGACACTTCAACACACTTCCCGGGAGGAGCGGGAATCGAACCGGGAACCTTCCGACTACCAGACGACTGCTTCTATAGTCGTGGAAAGTAACTAAGTACTGTGGCAATTCCAGGTGTAGGGGTGGCAGAATAAACAACACACAGACAGGTTGCAGTTCCCAAAATCATACTCTTTATTTTCTATTTAAATAATGATCGCTTGCTGGCGTTAATCTGTCGGCCGGGCGGCGTCTCCGCTCTGTGGCCTCTCGCCTTGCGCTGCTACGGGGGACTGAGAGGAGGCTCCTTGGCTCCGTTAAGTCCCCCCTCCCCAACAGGCGCACCGCGCCGTGATTCGATAATCACTCCTGATGGTTATCTAGTGACAGGTGCGTCTGGAAGCGGACGCCCAAACATGGGCAGCGCCCAGCCATTGGGTCGCCACGTAACGCCCATCAATCACCAAGCCCAGGGGTGGCTTGGGGTTGCCACAGTACCCCCCCTCCAGCTCCGACCGTCGGGGAAGAGCGTCCGACGCCCAACAGGCATCCTTCCTGGAGAGGGCGTCTGCGTTTCCATGCGCCACCCCGGACCTGTGGATGACAGAAAAGTTAAACGATTGCAACTCCAGAAACCATCGAGTCACCCTGGCATTGGTCCCCTTTGTCTTGGCCATCCAGAAGAGGGGGGCGTGATCCGTCACCAGCGTGAAGCGCCTCCCCAGCAGATAATAACGGAGCGTCTCCAGTGCCCACTTAATTGCCAGACCTTCGCGCTCCACCGCAGAATAATTGCGCTCGTGTGGCAGTAGTTTCCTGCTCACATACAAGATTGGATGTTCCTCACCCTCCAGCTGCTGGGAGAGGACCGCTCCCAGTCCCACCTCTGATGCATCTGTCTGTACCGTCATCTCTTTGTCGAAGTTCGGTGGGAGACCAGCACCGGTCCCGAACAGAGGGCCGTCTTGAGGTCCTCGAACGCCGCCTCCGCCTCCGGTGTCCACTTCACCACGAACGGCCGCCGCGCCTGGGTCAGATCTGTGAGGGGAGCAGCGCGAGCAGCGAAGTTAGGGATAAACCTCCTATAATAGCTCGCTAGCCCATTAAATGTCCTGACCTGCTTCTTGGTTAAAGGGCGAGGCCACTCCCTTATCGCATCAATTTTCCTCTTCTGCGGTTTTACATTGCCCCGGCCTATTGTGAACCCCAGGTACTCTGCCTCTTCTAGTCCCAGCCTGCATTTCTTTGGGTTGGCGGTGAGACCCGCCTCCCGGAGGGCACCCAACACCGCTCTCACCTTTTGGAGGTGGGAGTCCCAATCTGATGAATGAATGATAATGTCATCGAGATATGCGGCTGCATAATCCCGATGGGGCCGTAGTACTCTATCCATCAGCCTCTGAAAGGTAGATGGCGCCCCATGCAGGCCAAACGGGAGAACTTTATAGTGAAACAGCCCGTCTGGGGTGGAGAAAGCCGTCTTCTCCCTCGAGGCGGGGGCCAGAGGGACTTGCCAATAACCCTTCGTTAGATCTAGTGTTGTGATGAACCTGGCCTGGCCCAGTCTATCAATGAGCTCATGGGATAGGCGTCAAACTTTGAAATGTCATTAAGCTTCCTGAAATCGTTGCAGAACCTGGTTGTTGAGTCGGGTTTCGGCACTAAAACAATAGGACTAGACCACCCGCTATGAGACTCCTCAATCACTCCCATCTCCAGCATGACCCGCACTTCTCTTCTTACGGCCTCTCTTTTTGCCTCTGGGATACGATAGGGCTTCAGCTTTACCTTGTCTCCCGGGCTGGTAATGATGTGGTGCTGGGCCAATGTGGTGCGGCCCGGCGTGGCCGAAAACACGTCCCGGTTCTGTTGGACCAGCTCCCGAAGCTCCTGCCGTTGGGTCGGGGACAACTGTTCCCCGATGGGAACATCGGCCGCCTCTGCCACCTGCTGCGCAAAAGGGGGGAGAGGGGGGGGCGAGAGCAACACATCCCGGGCATGCCATTTCTTCAACAGGTTAACATGGTATAACTGTCGATGCTTCCTACGGTCGGGCTGGTGGACCTTGTAGTTGACAGGACCCACTTTTTCGATTATGTCGTAGGGTCCCTGCCATTTGGCTAGGAATTTGCACTCTGCTGTCGGAACCAGTACGAGGACCCGGTCCCCCACATTAAACTCCCGTGGCTGTGCGCCCCGGTCATAAATGCGCTTCTGTGCGTCTTGGGCCTGTTGCATATGTTCTCTCACCACTGGCCAGAGCGCCTTCATCCTGTCTCTCATTACCTGCACATGCTCTATGAGAGACCGGTGGGGCGACGGCTGTTCCTCCCAAATCTCCTTTGCGATGTCCAGGAGACCCTGCGGCTTGTGGGCGTAGAGCAGCTCAAACGGCGAGAAGCCAGTGGAAGCCTGTGGGACCTCACGCACAGAGAACATCAGAAAGGGCAACAACTGATCCCAATTCTTCCCATCCTTCTCCATCACCTTTCTTAGCATGCTTTTCAGTGTTTTGTTAAAGCGTTCACACAGCCCATCCGTCTGTGGATGGTATATGGAGGTTCGCAGCTGTTCCACTTTCATTAGTTTGCACATTTCTTTCATGACCCGCGACATAAAGCACGAGCCCTGATCAGTGAGAATAGAGTCGGCAATTCCCACCCGACTAAACAAATGAAAGAGCTCCCGTGCCACAATTTTGGCCGTCACCGTGCGTAACGGGATGGCCTCGGGGTAACGTGTTGCATAATCTATGATTACCAGTATATACTGGTGGCCTCGGGACGATTTGACTAGAAGGCCCACCACGTCGAGGGCAATTCTTGAGAATGGGGTCTCAATGATGGGCAGTGGGATCAGAGGATTTTTATATTGTACCTTTGGTGCTGTGCGTTGACACTCTGGGCAGCTCCTGCAGTAGTCCTCTACCGCCCCCTTCATGCCCGGCCAATGGAAACGCGCCTTTATGCGCTCCATGGTTTTGTCCACGCCCAGATGCGCTCCGAGGATATGTGAATGCGCTAGCTGGAGTACAATGGGAATAAAGAATTTCGGCACCAGCAATAGTTCTTTAACCTCATCATTCTTTTTTACGACTTGGTACAGCAGTTGTCTTTTTATTGCAAAGTGAGGATACAGTATGACAGGTTACTCACCCCCTCCACTGGATTTCCATCTACGGTTTTGATATTCGCACCTGCGTCAGGTTTGGGTCTTCCAGCTGGGCCGTTCCGAACTGACCCGCCAGGTCCCTCCCCACCTCGTCCGCCTGGGGGAACTCCGCAAATGGGTCCTCGTCACTGCTATCCGTCTCGGGGCCCGCTTGGGGCTCTGGCGCGTTGTCACCCACACCTGATGCCATCTCAGTCTCACTCCCCGTTACATTCAGGGGCTCCGGCGCGTCGTCACCCACATCTGATGCTGTCTCAGTCTCACTCCCCGTTACATTCAGAGCACATACCTTCGGCTGACGTAATCCTTTCCTCTACCTCGGTTTACCCGTGGAGGGTGGGATGCGCGGGGAGATGACGGCTGAGCACAGCTGGCAATACAGGGGGCAGTCTCGACCAATCAGCAGCGCTACCGGCAGGTTGGGTATCACACCGGCTGTCATCGAGCAGACCCCCTTGGTGGTTGTCAGGGTGATCTGCGCTGTGGGATACAACTTTGTGTCCCCGTGCACACAGGACACTGACACTTGCGGAGCCTCTGCGTCGCAGTGTGCCAAATGGGGCTGAACCAGCGTTATGACACTACCCGAGTCCAGGAGCGCTACTGCATCTTCGTCGTTGACACGCACAGGTAAAAGTGTCGCTGATGTTTCCTTATGGGCCCAACAGGCTGCGCCATAATTGCACGTCTTTCCGCGGGGGTCTGAAGCTGCCGCCGATGGCATGGACACATCCCGGCCTGGGCAGTTCCACGAGAGATGCCCTGGCTCGCCGCAGTCATAGCAGCGTCTTTGGTCCTGGTCAAACAGCTGTCTTCTTCGGGGTAGTTCGGGATCACCTGCGTTCCCTACCCGGCCCCTTGGGCTGGGCTCGTCGGGACCCCTCCTCGTTCTTAGCCGCTCTGGCTTTTCCCCTCGCCCCCCTTTGAGTAAGTCCCGCGTTACCTGGTGGGCCTCCACAATATTCACTAGCTGCTCCACGGAGCAGGGGTCCGCCTGACTCGCCTGCTTCTTCGTGTCATAAGGGAGGGCTCTAACAAAGCGGTCCATAACAATCCGTTCCAGGACAGTGGGCCCTGCGGGGTCGGTCATTAGCCAGGCTCGGCTTATGCGGACTAGGTCGTGCATCTGGGAGCGCGGGGAGGCCTGTGCGTCATACACCCAGTCATGGAACCGCTGCGCACGGGACTGCAGACTATGGCCGTAGCGGCCCAAAATCTCCTGCTTTAGCCGGGTGTAGTTCTCGGCTTGCTCCGGTGGCAGGTCCTGGTAGGCCTTTTGCGCATTACCCGACAGGAAGGGGGCCAGCAGTCCCCCCCAGTCGTCCTCTGGCCAGCCCTCCCGGCCGGCGGTGCGCTCAAACGCTAGGAGATAGGCTTCTATATCCTCCTGCTCCGTCAGCTTAGGGATGAAGCGCCCGGGGTTAGGCCGCGTCCCTGCGGGCCCTTCGTCCCGCCGGTGAGAGGCCATCCGCTGGAGCTCCGCGTGGATCATCCCAGTCTGTTTCCTCTGTTCTTGCAGGGCCTCTTCATGCCGGGCCTGTTGTTCCAGGTTCGACTGTACGAGCTGCTGCACTAGCACATCCATGCTTCTTTTCGTTATTATATATATATATATATATTTTTTTTTTCTTTTATTCTACTTCGATAAAGTCTATTGTTGTTTATTCTGCACCCCTTATTGCCAGTAGACTATGCCCGCATTCTCCACCACTGTGGCAATTCTAGGTGTAGGGGTGACAGAATAAACAACACACAGACAGGTTGCAGTTCCCAAAATCATACTCTTTATTTTCTATTTAAATAATGATCGCTTGCTGGCGTTAATCTGTCGGCCGGGCGCAGTGGCGGCCGCCACTGGGGGGCGCTAGGGCGCCGCCCCCCCTTCAGGCCCTGCCTGGTTATATGAGAGTAGATCAAGAATAAGTATCTTTTTGTTTTTTGTTTTATAGCCCTATAAATAATATAAACATGTTTAAAATGAATAATATTTACTCATTTTAAGTATGTTTGTATTTCCAATGCACAATATAACGTTATTATCGCAATTAAAAAACACTCGTTTTCCAGAGCAGGAAGTGACATCACGTTTTTTTAATTTTTTTAATTTTTTCGTATTTCTCGGCCCGGGCTATACGCGATAGCGCTCTGAGTGCGCGTCACAGTTTGATCGCTGTATCCGTCACAGCCAATCAGTGCATAACGCGTTGTGCGTTGAAATATGACTATTATGTTGGAATCTGGGCGCGATTTGAAGCGGTCTAGCCAGTAGCGTCAAGAATATCTGTAGCCGCATTTCGCGGAGACGCTCTCTGATTGGCCGACGCCAGTATTTTTTTCCGTAGCAGAATTTCACAGAGATGATCTCTGATTGGCCGAATCCAATTTCTAATGTTCCAATTCTAGGTTATTCCGGCTAGGTTGGTTCCTAGGTTGGTAGGTTGGTCGGTGGAGATAGTTGTGTTGTTGTGAGAATGATGCAGGCAGCTGTTTGTCTTAGACGAGCGTGCCGTGACTGCAAGTTCTTTAGACTGTTAAGCTTAGGCACTCTTTCAAAGTTGGTTAAGGTTAGAGTTTGTCTTAGAGCATGGCGATAGAACGCCAGGTAGTTTGCAGTCTGTTCGAGCGGAAATGGACAAAGGAATGTACTTGTGTTGTGCTAACGAGCTAACACTTGGCTAACAAGCTATATGGCGGATGTAGTCTGGAGACAGACTACAGTGGACAGTGGTCTGGAATACATCATCAGTGGATTATACACGTTTATCAAGCTCTCCTGCCCTGGACGTTTCAACTAAACAGTGAGTCTCTCTCTCTCTCTCTCTCTCTCTCTCTCTCTCTCTCTCTCTCTCTCTCTCTCTCTCTCTCTCTCTCTCTGTGGTTAACGTTAACGTTTGTAAATAGTTTTTTTTAGGAGCAGTACTGTTAGGCTACTGCTGGCCATTCATGAAGCGAGACATTGCTGATTGTTTATTTATTTTATAACACAAGACTATGACTACCAACTGCCTAGCCAGCCGTGTATCAATCTTGGATGCAATAATAACGTTACGTTGTTACCACACTGACTATGTCGATGGCTCATTGATTTAACTACTGCAGCTCTCTCGGATTGAAAATACGTGGATTATGGCTTGTTCAATATCGTCTATGTTTGAATGAATGAATGAATGAGAACTTTATTAACAGATTGCAGAATGGGTACAATACAGTACGGCTCAATACACACAATTGTTAAGGGGATGCAGACCAGAGAAAGACGTTTGTCTTGTTTACATCAGGGTCCCAGATTTTCGATTCATATCCATAGTTTAATAGCTAGCCTTGGCTCGTTTAACAATATGCAAAATATGTGTACAGCCCTGTACTCATACTGAAGTTATTCTTGGTATATAATAGATTGTGTAACGAATCGATTCCACGTCGCGCTGTGTGTGAGAGAGAGAAGGAGAGAGGGAGATATGTTTGGTATAGCGCCCCTAGTGGCGAAGTACCCACCGGCCGCCACTGGCCGGGCGGCGTCTCCGCTCTGTGGCCTCTCGCCTTGCGCTGCTACGGGGGACTGAGAGGAGGCTCCTTGGCTCCGTTAAGTCCCCCCTCCCCAACAGGCACACCGCGCCGTGATTCGATAATCACTCCTGATGGTTATCTAGTGACAGGTGCGTCCGGAAGCGGACGCCCTAACATGGGCAGCGCCCAGCCATTGGGTCGCCACGTAACACCCATCAATCACCAAGCCCAGGGGTGGCTTGGGGTTGCCATAGTACCTTTACTCAAGTACAGTACTTGAGTACAGTTGTAAGGTATATGTACTTATGGTACAGTACTTCAGTGTTTCCATTTTAGGGATTTTTCTACTTTACTTTAGCTTTTACATTTACATTTAGTCATTTAGTTGACGCTTTTATCCAAAGCCACTTACAAGTTCTGTACGGCGGGTTTCAGCTGTCCTGACTGTGGTGGGAAGTTTGTTCCACCATTGTGGAGCGAGAATAGCCTGCTTCTCTTTGATGACCCCCCCCCCCCCCCCCGGAGCTGGATTTGAGGCGGCCAGAAGATGGAAGGGTTAAAGCGTGGCAGTGGCTCAGGAGGTAGAGCGGTCTTCTGGTAAGCTGAAGGTTCCCGGTTCGATCCCGGCTCCTAAGGGCAGTGTGTCCAAGTGTTCTTGAGAAAAATTATGAACCATCTGACTACTCCCGACAAGCAGGTTGGCATGGATACCTCCACTGTTCGTGTGAGTCAGTGGGCGTGAGTTGAAAACGCGCTTTGTATAAAAACACTATACTGTATGAAGGGAGTCCATTTCAATAGTGTAAAACAAGGGCACGTAGTGTCATAGATGCAAAGTGCTTACATTAACATTTAGTCATTTAGCTGAACGCTTTTATTTATTTATCACTTTTTCTGTCATTTTTTTCTCCCATCCCAATTTAGTCGTTATGCCAATTCCCTTCCTGGTCGTTGCGCGCATTGCCCCACTGTCGGCCTAGGGAGGGTGTAGAACTACCACATGCCTCCTCCGATACATGTGGAGTCAGCCAGTCGCTTCTTTTCACCTGACAGCGAGGAGTCTCACTGGGGGAATGTAACGCGTGCGGAGGTTCACACTATTTCCACCCGATCCCCTCCCTGCTGAACAGGTGCCCCGACCGACCAGTAGGAGTCGCAGTTTACAACGACCAGGAATACTTTCCCTAAGGGGTTTGTACTTCCATGTTCGGTTTGCGCAATCTGATTGGCCACTGACGTTTCTGGTCATATGACATGTGCGCCAATCGTGTGACGGCAAGTTCTGCGCCTATTTCCGGGTCTAACAGCCTGCAAACTACCTAACACCTAGTTTATCACTGGTTAAACTTAGGCGACTCTTTCGAAGTTGGTTAAGGTTAGAGTTAAGCATTACATCACGCGCAGGAGTGGTTTGTGACCAATAAACCATGCCTAGGGGTGGTCGTTAGGCCCGAGGCGCAGCCGAGGGTTGTTAGACCCCCCTAGGCATGGTTTATTGGTCACAAATCACGACTACAAGTGGTGTAAAGCTTTTATACAACTGCCAGATTCATCCAACCTTATTTCTATACAATAAACACACATTAATCGAAGATTTATTGAAAAAACCATCCGCCAGAAAAAGTAGTTCCCACAACTACAAAAAAGACAAGTTGCCTCCATGTGGAAGCAGCTTGAAGTGCATCCAACCAAACTAACACATCCAACTGTGTATTATTGGAATGATTGAGAGAAGTTGCCTCATGTGGAAGCAGCTTGAAGTGCATCCAACCAACTAACACATCCAACTGTGTATTATTGGAATGATTGATTGAACATTTTATTACCAGATGCAGAATGGGTACAATACAGTACGGCTCAATACACACAATTGTTAAGGGAATGCAGACCTACTTTCCATAGAACTTCATTCTTAGATGCTTCTATATAAAGTAGGTAAAACAAATTAAAACGTTTTCTTTGCCCTATAGGAAAAAAACGTTTTCTTCGCCCTATTTTTTTATTTATTTCTTTTAGCCTAAACTTAACCAGTTGGAAACCAGGGGTACAGTAATAAAATTAGCAATCAACCAATCAATCAATTCAATAGACCATGCTCACTTAAAACAGCGCTGCTTCTCTCTCAGTCTGACTCCCCCGCTGTTGCAGACAGGAGTGTGTGTGTGTGTGTGTGTGTGTGTGTGTGTGTGCGTGTGTGTGTGTGTGTCACAGTGTGTGCGTGTGTGCGTGCGTGTGTGTGTGTATGTGTGTGTGTGTGTGTGTGTGTGTGTGTGTGTGTATGTGTGTGTGTGTGTTTGTGGGTACGCCAGCGTCGGACAGTGTGAGAGAGAACGCTGCAGTCAGTAGAAAGTAGGAAGGAAGAAATTTAAATCAATCAATTAATCAATCAATCAATCCGCGATTTTTCTTTTGTTCTAGATTGACTCAAGACCCATCAATTACATCATCCAACATTGTTTAAAGGACTAACACATTCCCCTTGACAGAATCGCTTCATATTTAGTCGTTATGGTGCTTTCAACATAACCATTTGTTGTCCGCGATCTTGTTTTCTCCCGGAGTGAGCCGGGGAGTGATATGTGATTCGGTTGTGGGCGGGTCCTGAGCCCAGGACCGTGGATTGTTGCCAATAAAGACGTGTAAATGGCCAATCAGAATCGAGAAATTTGCATGCCGTTGTATAATTTGGAATAAAGGCTGGTGTTCTATCGACCAGGACGCGTGTAACTGTTCCGCAACAAAGTGACTTCCGGGGTAGGCCTGATTGGCCCCGACAGGCACGTGACGCGGCAAACTCAGGACGCGCAACGAGGCTGCTGAGAGCTGTCGCGCGGAAATAGGCTGTCTATTGCCATTCTCTAACACAAACTCTAACCTTAACCAGCTCCTTAACAGCGCCTAAACTTAACCGTTCTAACCTTAACCAACTCCGAAACAATGCCTAACCTTAACCTTAACCTTAACCATGCCTAACCTTAACCATAGAAAGAATATTGCCATTCTCTAACACAAACTCTAACCTTAACCAGCTCCTTAACAGCGCCTAAACTTAACCGTTCTAACCTTAACCAACTCCGAAACAATGCCTAACCTTAACCTTAACCTTAACCATGCCTAACCTTAACCGGCGAAAGAATACACGTTAAAAAAAAAATCACGTTAAAAAAAAAAAATTCTATGGGATTCGAACTCATCAACAACGGACCGCAGGATCGCAGGACCGCTGCTCTGCGAGGTGAGCTGAAGCGCCGAACGAAAGTCATAGCGGATTTGGACGGTTACATCATTCCGCAAGCTCGCGTGCCGCGCGGCAGAGAAAGTTGCGCGTCACGTGCCTGTCGGGGCCAATCAGGCCTACCCCGGAAGTCACTTACTGTTGCGGATAAGCTATAAGCGACCAGGACACATACCCCGCCAGCTTCCCACCCGCTAACACTGCCAATTGTGTTAGTAGGGACAACTGACCAAGCCGGAGGTACCGCTGACAGCTGGATTCGATCCCAGAGTCTCTGCGGTGGTAGGCGAGTGCATTCTCCACTGCGCTACCCAGCCGCTCTAGCTGAACGCTTTTATCCAAAGTGACTTACAAGTTAGTGAATTCGCGGACGACTCTGGTCTCTGACAGGGACAAGTTGCAGGTTGAAAAAGCCCTCAGCTCTGAACTCGGCAGAATCTGCACCTGGCTCACTGATAACAAACTATCATTACACCTGTTTAATCCTACCCCTTTTCCACTACTCAAAATGAATGTACTAATTTAAAATTTAAAGAAATAAAAAAGACATTTTAAACACCTGTGAATGTCAAATCCCTTCCTCATCTCTGTACCTCGTGAAAATTATTTCTTTATAATTCAGTTTGAATTGTCTCATGTTTTCACTCCACATAGGGAAATGCAGTGTCTTCTCCTGGTAAGAACTTTTAAATTGAGTTCACCCCTCAGATTATAACCCCCCTCTCTTTCAAAGAAGAGTTCTTGAATGTTTCCTGGAAGTACATTACCTTTTGCTTTATACATTAATTGTGCTGTTTTAAATTCCACAAGATCATTTAACTTTAATGTTTTTGACTATTATATTATTATATTAGCATGATAGGTAGTAATATAGACAAGTGCATAATAGTAAAAGACAGTATGGAGGTCAGTGAATTCCACAACCACAACACCAGAGGGAGTTCCACAAATCATGTTCAACCCAGATTCGGCTGAAACAAGGGACAAAACACGTTTCGCAATTATGCCACAACAATGTGGAACGCCCTACCCACAGCCATAAAATAATGTGAATCCCTACCCTCCTTCAAAACCACTCTCAACGAGCACCTACGGGTGGCTGCAATTAGAAACTGGCCCTGGTAAATGTCCAAATACCACCCCACCCACCCAACCCCCTCCAATGTACAGTTTCTTCCCCTTTGGATGTATATATTTTTCTTATGATCTCTTTTTTTTTCTTACACAGTACTGTATATTTGTATGTCTTGTATGTCATAAATGTCCTGATGAATTGAAAATGGAGGACCCTGATGTAAACAGGATGGAAGTATTTTTCTGGTCTGCATCCTCATAGCCGTTGTTTGTATTGAGCAGTACTGTATTGTACCCATTCTGCAATATGTTAATAAAGTTTTCAATCAATCAATCAATCAATCAATCAAACCTTCCGATAACAGACAACGCTCTACCTCCTGAGCCACTGTCGCCCACGAATAAAGAATATGTAGGCCTACTTTTGATTCGTAAGCATCCAACATCAAATCATTTTACTTAACTACAATTTTGAATTAAGCACTTTTATTTTTACCAGAGTACTATTCAGAGTATTTCTACTTTTACTTAAGTAGAAGAGTTTTCCACCATAATCTTTGATGTGAACACGCAGTATTTTAATATTTATTTTATTATGTTGTATGCTGAATATATACAGTATATATATATAAATGTATTATATCTCATAGTAGATTGTCAGTAATGAATAGTCATTATACTCGTATATAACTGTACTCATTCTCCATTATACTTCATCAACAATATTGTATTGGTATTACAAAGTATTGGGGAGTTAACTACAGTATATGTTCATTGTTACGAGCTGGCTCAAGCTTGTAAAAAAAAAAAAAAAGTGGTTGGTAATTCAATTCAAATAGCTTTTTCAGTTTAGTCTTGGTAGATAAACTAAATGTTCCCTCCAAAAATTGCATTCCTTGTTGGTTTCTCTCGTCGTCTCCTAGTTCCACCACAACAATGGCTCCCTGTTTAAGAAATGTTAAGAGACACTGGAGTGAATTATGTTACTTCCCTGACAACTAAATCAAACACACCCACACGGTTACCACAGTTACCATAACATTCACTCTTGTTAGTCACATGCAGCTCTTTTTTTATGTCCATATTTTCTTTGTGATCCAATTTAATTAAATTGTATAGAAAAACAAAACTATATATATATATATATATATATATATATATATATATATATATATATATATATATATATATATATATATATATATAAAGACCAGTTGGAGTGTAGAAGACAAAGAACAAACAAACAAAACAAAAATTAAATAATAATAATTAAAAAGATTGCACATGAGAAGGACATGTGGTCCCCATATTTTTTTAAGAGATGCTTTACACCAGAGCCAGTGTAGCAGATGTGAGCCATCCTGCTTTTAACAGTAATGTGGGAAAGGGTTAATTTACTTACATAGGTGCCACACAGTGGAACGATCTCGACATCAGTGTCAAACTGACAACCAATCTGAGGTCTTTCAAGCAGCAGATAAAAGCTGGTATTTTAGAAAAGGTTCCCCTATAGAGGGTCATTAGTATAGAAAAGAGGGAGCACATGTTGTTGTGTATGTAATGTATACTGTATGTCATATGTTTTTGTATTGTAATGTATCTTTAACGTATTAAGTGTTAATTGTATGAGGACCTCAATGGAAATAAGTCCCACGACTTTCTTGTGACATCCTCGATTTGCTGTAAATATGTTATTTACTGCTTTTCAAAATAAATCAAATCAAAACAAAAAGACATACAGCATACAATATAGCATACTAGATACTAACCCCCAAAATAACCCCAATATCCATATATGACGTTACAGGCATTTTCCACAGTAAGTCCACCCCCTCCTAATGTACAGTCACCTCCCCATCATATGTATATACTCTGTCAGGATCTATGGGTAACAGTACTGTATATTTGAATATCGTATATGTCACAAATGTAACAAGTACTAAATACCTGTATGTCATGTATGTCCCTATGCCATAAATGTCATGTATGTCATAAATGTCACTATGAATTGAAAATGGGGGACCCTGATGTAAACAAGACAAACGTCTTTCTCTGGTCTGCATCCCCTTAACAATTGTGTGTATTGAGCCGTACTGTATTGTACCCATTCTGCAATCTGTTAAATAAAGTTTTCATTCATTCATTCATTCATTCATTCATTCATTCATTCATTCATTCATTCATTCATTCATTCATTCATTCATTCAGTCTGGATGTAGTTGGAATTGGAATCATGGACTATAACCCCTAATTGGATAGATATGGGTAGCACTTTATAATAACACCCTGTTATAATACATTTATAAGGTATTTGTAGATAATGAACTAATCATGAACAAACCATTTATATACATTCATAAATGATTATTAAATCATTTATAACTATATTTGTATAACATTTACAGATTAGTTCTACATTATTTATAACTCATTATCAACATTGTTTGTACTTGATTTGTTCATCATTAAATAATGTTGTTTAATGTGTAGTAACACATTTGTAGATGCTTTGAAAAATGGATATGAAAAAACGACTATACTGTATCTCTATTTATTTGTCATGTTCAACAAATGATTTGTTAAGACATTCATAAAACATCTATAAATCATTTGCAGATGCTATTGTGTGCCCTAATCTAAAGTGAAGCCTATTCATCATTAACAAATGTATAATACAGTTAATTATTTGTTTACTTTTTCGTTACAAATGTTGTAGACAGCTTTCGGATACACCCTTCTTTGTGACATCAAACAGTGACAACCACATCAAGTGATTGATTGATTGATTGAAAACTTTATTAACATATTGCAGAATGGGTACAATACAGTACGACTCAATACACACAATTGTTAAGGGGATGCAGACCAGAGAAATGAATGAATGAATGAATACAAACAAACAATAACAAAAAGCAAAACAACTCAATCTACATGTTCGAAAAGGAGTAGGAAGAAGTATACACTTATTTAATCCTACCCCTTTTCCACTACTCAAATGAGTGTACTATTTTAAAACATAAAAAAAAAAAAAAAAAAAAAAAAAAAAATATATATATATATATATAATATATATGCAAAACAAAAAACAAAAACTATATATGTAAAACATGAAAGAAATAAAATAGAAAACAAAATAAAAATGTAAACACCCGTGAATATCAAGTCCCTTCCTCATCCCTGTACCTTGTGAACATAATTTCCTTATACATCAGTTTGAATTGTCTCATGTTTGGACAATGCTTTAGCACCACATTTAGACTGTTCCACAGTTTCACTCCACATATTGAGATGCAGTGTTTTCTCATAGTAGTGCGTACGTTTAGCATATATACGCAGGGCCGCCTCAGGGGGTGTGCGAGCAGTGCGGTCGCACAGGGCCTCGCGGGAAAGGGGGCCTCGCACAAACAAAATAAAAAGAAATAAAAAAAAAATATATATATATATATATATATTTTTTTATTATTATTTATTTTTATTTTTTTTTTGCGAGGCCCCCCTTCCCGCGAGGCCCTTTTTCATCACCGACCTAAAATCTAGTTTTGCTTATATGCTTATATATTTCACATTAGACACGTTTGTAGAATGTGTCTGACTTGTTCCTGGCTCTGCGGCTCTGCAGCAGACATACTCACTATTGGAGCTCTGGGGCTCTGCAGCAGACATACTATTGGTTTCAAGGAAGGGAGGGGTTACATCATGTGTACGCCGGCGTGCGTCAGCTGCGATTGACTATTTCGCGCGTGCAGCTTTGGAGGTTATGCTTAGTTATGCCAGCCAAGACGAAGAGGACAGTCATTCGGCAGATGGACTGAAGATGAAAGTTGTTGCATGTTAGACAGTTCAGTCAGGCTAGCCATGTCGGCTTAGCTAAAGGCAGGGACAGCTAGTTAGCTTTAGCTACGTTATAATATCGAGTGCTAACGTGTGGTTCAGTCGGGATAGCCATGATGATGTTGGCTAGTAGCTAGCTTAGCTAAAGGCTAACTAGCGTTAGCTAACCTAGAGAGAGCGCGTGCAGCATTGTTATGCCAAGATGAAGAGGACGGTCATTCGGCAGATGAACTTCGTCAACTCCACGCGGTTGTCTCCATCCTCTTGGACGTTTGGTGAGTTTTTAATGCACTCTATTCTATTCCCGCCGTGGATATATCTCTCTCTCTCTCTCTCGGGAACGCCAAACGGGCCGGCTAGCTGTTGTAGCTAATGTTATATTGAGCCAAAGCGGGCCGGCTAGCTAACGTAGCTAACGTTATATTGAGCCAAACGGGCCAGCTAGCTGTTGTAGTAGCTAACGGTGTGTGGCCTGGTGTCAGTACCTGGCTACTCTATTTGCAGTTAGCCTATTTAGCTGATGTCGGCCATTGGCTCCTTGCTACTTTGTTTTCTCTGGTATAGACCCTCTTCTCTTTGGATTTAAGTGTTGATCTTTGTCCTTTTGGATCTATGTATATTCATGTTGCCTTTGTGAAGTTATCTTTTCCTTCTGTTTTGTTCTTCCATTAAAAGTTGAATATCCTTTAGGGGCTCATCTTTGCTTATCGACTCTCTCATACATGCTCTCTCTCTAACACACACACACAGACATGCTCTCTCTCTCTAACACACAAACATCTCTCTCTCTCTCTTTCTAACACACACAGACATGCTCTATATCTCTCTCTAACACACAAAATGACATGCTCTCTCTCTCTATATTTCTCTCTCTTTCTAACACACATATACATGCTCTCTCTCTAACACACACACACAAACAGACATGCTCTCTCTCTATCTCTCTCTTTCTAACACACACAGACATGCTCTATCTATCTCTCTCTCTTCAATTCAAATGGGCTTTATTTCACATTCTTGTATTTCTCCCAGTAGGTATGGGAGTTTTGAGTTATTGTCGATGTTTTCAAAGTCTCTTTGGGTGTTTGCAATTTGTGGGAAGTATATTTTGGTATAGTGGGCAGGTGGGTCTGTCTTCGCTTGGGAGCCAGGTCTGCCTATGGCGGCCTTTCTCGATGGCTAGGCTGTGCTCGCTGAGTCTGTACCTAGTCAAGGATCTTCTTAGTATTGGGTCAGTCACAGTGCTCAGGTATTCTGCCACTGTGTACTCTCTGTTTAGGGCCAAATAGCATTTCAATTTGCTCTGGTTTTGGGTTGTTTCTTTCCAATGTGTCTCTCTCTCTCTCTCTCTCTCTCTCTCTGGCCTTGCTCTGGTGGAGGGTCAGGGGCATTGCCGGGTCTGTGCAGCGATAACACTGTATATTGACTGTAGAACGGGAACTCTCTCTCGCTCTCTCTCTTGCTATATGTTGACTGTATCATGCCCAGCCTCGGGTAGCGCTATTATTTAAGAATATGTTGACTGTATAAAAAAAATAAAAAATAAAAAAATAAAAAATAAATATATATATATATTTTTTTTTTACCTTTTAGGGGGGGGGTGTAACTGAGGGGTACAATTCCCTGACTGTATTGATAAGTATGGTATCATTAAACCACTACCGCTTGTACTTTAACTTCTGGCCATCCAGTACATGATATAGATATGATGAACACTTTCCCACCTGATGAAACGAAGTCCACACAAATGTATAAATCGAATATTTGATATAGCAAAGGGTATATACAACGTTCACTTAATGACATTTATGATTTGAAATGCACTTGTAAGGCAAATGAGTATTCGTAGGTAAATCAACATTGAATGTCCAATCTCTGGTTACGCAGGGAGCAAGTATACAACCTGGTTCTTTAGGGAACTATAGCGATGGTACTTAAATGATTATAGCTGGATACACTAAAGGGGGGGGTCCCGCTGGTTGTAAGTCAGTAGGGGGGGGGGTTAGGAGAGCCGCTGGCGGTATCCCATCTGGCCGACGATTTCTTGGGAGAATTCAGAGTGCTGAACACGGTGCCCACAGAACCTCGGTCCGCAGATGAATACAGCTGGGCCCTCTGGTGGACGGTAGCTGCCGGTCCACAACGAAGAGACGTGAGGCGACCTCACTCGGGGTAGAGCGCCGTCTCACCTGGACTCCTCTCGGGGGGTAGTTCCAACACTCAGCAGTGTTGGCTGTTATCCATGGCATAATCAAAGCACCCAAAGCACGTAGATAATCAAAGCCGTGGAGGGCTCGCCGTCGTCCGGGTGAAGTAATCCAATGTACAGGTCCACTCGTCCTGGCCCGGAGCTCCTCGGATGCAAGCACCACACGTGGTCTGCCCAGCCTGGTTAAGACTCCAGATAACGTCAGGAACGATGGGGGTACTGCTCACTTTATAACTCTAACCGAACGATGCACCATACATAATAGACTATTATTAACTTAATAGAAATACGTCCCACTCGACGGTATAGTGCCAAACTATGACAATTCAACTATTAATCCACACGATGTCTCAATGCCTATTCTGAGGCCAAGTAGGCCATACTGCACCACACGTGCGTCGTGGGTGAGGCTTCACGTCTGTTACTAGGTTGGAGGGTAAAGGACTAATGGACTAAAAGAAAGTTCTACTTTACTTGCGCCATATATATATGCGCTGTGAACAAATAGTACCATTCGTATTTCGCCAGACGTATTCCTACGCGGAACCGGGCTTGTAACGACATGTTCGTCGGCACGATTGAACTTGAACCAAGGGGCTTGGCTGCTGGCGCCAGGTTCTCGTCCAATGGTAGAATGAAACTATTATGGGCTGTTAGTAGACTAAAGGGATATTCAGTGTATATGTACAAGGAATATACAGGGGATATCAAACGATATACAAATACTATTAAATATATATCCATAAATAAATATATATATATTCGGTTTAATCTGATCCTTCACAACAGCCGCCCCCTAATTAGTCCCACCTAATTAGCTAAGCAGAGACAGATTAACCGCACTGTCTACCACTCAAGGTCCGCTGTAAGGGTCAGTCAACTCACAAAGTCATGGGGTCATGGTCGTCATCGATAGTGTCTGGGAGTCTGGGCAGTTCTATTAGCCTCGCCACGGGTCGTGTGTAAGTTCGCCCTTGGACGAGCACCTCGGCTGCTCGGACCTTGCCATCGGCACCGGTGATCACTTTGCTTACGCGGCCAGCCGGCCACATAGCTCTGGGTAGTGACTGGTCGATAATCATGACGACTGTTCCTTCTGTCAAATTGTCTCTCTCTTTTACCCACTTCTGGCGGGTCTGTAGAGACGGTAGGTAGTGGAGTAGAAAGCTGTTCCAAAACTTGTCAGCTAGTACTTGACTGTACCTCCACATTCTTCGGCCGTTCGCTTCTTCAGGCCTGTACATTGTCTAGGGTAGCGCGGGGTCTAGCCGCCCCATCAAGAGTGTGTTGGGGGTGACTGGGTCGACATCTGCTACATCACTGGAGACGTAGCCGAGGGGCTTGGAGTTCAATACTCCCTCGATCTCCGTGAGGACTGTCATTAGGACTTCTTCCGCCACAGTCTGGGCCCCAAGCACGGCGTACAGGGCTGTCTTTATAGAACGTACTTCTCGTTCCCAGGTTCCACCGAAGTGGGGTGCGTTCGGGGGATTAAACTGGAAGTCAATCTGGGATGGAGCGAGGTGGGTCTTAAGTTCTGGGCCCATAGCTTGGAAGCTCTCTCTCAGCTCTCTTTCTCCGCCTTTGAAGTTTGTCCCGTGATCAGACAACAATGTAGACGGTTTTCCTTTCCGTGATGTGAATCTTCGGAAGGCCATAAGGAATGAGTCTGTGCTCATGGTTGAAAGGAGTTCGATATGTATCGCTCTGGTGGTCATGCATTTGAATACAATACCCCACCGCTTCTCGGTTCCTCTTCCTTTCTTTATATACAACGGGCCAAAACAGTCCATGCCTGTGGAGTGGAATGGCTTGTCGCCGAGTCGGAGGCGACAGGGAGGTAGGTCAGCCATCCGGGGTATGCTGGGCTGCGCGCGCCACTTTCGGCAGTCTAGACAGGTTCGCTGGAAGCGTCGCACTGCTTCTCTTCCTTGAAGTATCCAATAGCGACGTCTGATCTCCGCGAAGACTCTCTCTGCTCCTGCGTGGTGTACATCCTCGTCGTATTTCTTTATGATCAGCTCTGTGACCTTGTGTCGGCTGTTCAAGACTATCGGGTACTTAACGTCATCCGGTAGATCGGGGGCTCTCCGCAGACGACCACCCACTCTGATGAGATTATGGGCGTCACTCTCGGGTGCCAGGTGGAGCAGTCTGCTGTCTGATGGGACGGGCTTTCCTCCCTGTAGACAGTCTAGCTCATCAGGGAACGAGTCTCTCTGGGCTCGTTGTAGTAGAAGAAGTTCTGCTTCTTCGTAGTCAGCTGCTGAAATGTCAGTGGTGGACTGAATCTCTGGGTGGTGCCACAGGAATGTCTTTAGCTGCGCACTCTGTAGGGTAATGCAATCATCTATGTTGGGGTCTGTGGAGGCGACTGTGCTCAGTCCACAGAACATAGGTTTCTTGTTCTCAGCCTCCTCTTTACTTGCTTCCCGTGGGGTGGGCGTAGGCCACTCTTCTTCCGGGAGCTTGAGGAATTCTGGTCCGTCGATGTAGATGTTGCGACGGGTGAGGTCATCCAGGGACATTCCCCGGGTGATGACGTCAGCTGGGTTGTGTTTGGTGTCCACATACCGCCAGCTCGCTGCTTCTGTTAAACTCTTGAATCTCGGTGACTCTGACTCCCACGAAGACCTTGTATCTGCATGAATCAGACTTGATCCATGTGAGTACTGTCGTGGAATCTGACCACAAGATTGTTCTGTGCACCGGAATGGTGAGTTCACGTTGGATTAACGTGGCTAGATGCGCTCCTGCTAGGGCTGCGCAGAGCTCTAGACACGGGATAGATTGTTGCTTTCGTGGGGCTATTCTTGAGCGAGCCAGGATGAAAGCAGTGTGTATCTCTCCTCCCTTCTCTTGGGCACGCAAGTAGGCCACCGATCCATAGGCTACTTCGGAGGCGTCACTGAAGACGTGTAGATCCATCTTGCATGTCTCTGGCCTCACTGTGGGTGGGAAGTAGCTGCGGCGTATATTGACGCCTGGGAGTGAGCGGAGCTCCGTCTCCCACTCTCTCCATGTGGAGGCAAGGTGTGCGGGTATTGGGTCGTCCCAGCCCTGGTCCTTGTCCCATAGTGCTCGTACAATCATCTTTGCCCTGGTGGTGTAAGGTAGAATACATCCCAACGGGTCATATTGTCTGGCGAGTGTTCTGTACACACTCCGTCTGGTGGTCGGTATCGCCGTCGACCTTCCCTGCTCCGTGGTCAGGGGTTTGTGTCTATAGTGGAGCGAGTCTGTTTTGAAGCGCCAGACTAGTCCTAGTGTCATTTCTTGGGCTTCTCCTGGGATGGTCGCCATCCAGGTCTCGCTGCTGGCAGCCTTGTCCGCGGGGGAGAGGCTGCGCAATACGTGCGGGTCACTGCTGGCCCACTGCCTGAGATCAAAGCCGCCTTTGATCAGGGAGGCGCGTAGCTTGATTAGGAGAGCCTCGGCTTCTTCTTGAGTCGAAACGCTTTGTAAACAGTTGTCCACGTAGAAACTGTTCTTCACACTGTGTCGGACCTCTTCATCTGCTGCTGGGTCCTCTGCGACGTGTTTCTGTAGTGCAAATGTAGCACAGCACGGGCTGCATGTGGTTCCGAAGGGGAGGACTTCCCACTGGTAGATGGCTGGGTTCTCATCTCCGATCCTCTCTCTCCATAGGAACCGCAGCAGGGGCTTGTCCTCCTCCACTAGTCTCACCTGCAGGAACATCCCTTTGATATCCCCGCTGATAGCCACCTTGTCCTGGCGGAAGCATAGTAGCACGCCTAGTAGAGAGGGGCCGAGTGTGGGGCCGGGCAAGAGCTCTTTATTCAGATTTTGGGATCCGATCTGGTAGCTGCAGTTAAACACAATGCGATCCTTGCCGTTGTGGTGGACCTTGTGGTGCGGCACGTACCATGATTCGGTCGTCTGATCGGCCTCTTTAATGTCAATCTTTGTCACGTGTCCCGCTGTGATTAGCTTCTCAATCTCAGCGCGGTACACACTCTCTTGAGCGGGGTCTTTGGCTAGGCGCCGCTCTGTGTTCAATAGGTACCGCTCCGTGGCGTCTTTCTTTGCGTGAAAGGTGGGCATTCCCTCTCGCCTCAGGAGTGGAGTTGCGTATCTCATCACTCCGCCGACTGTGACTCTCTTTGTCCCTTGCTCGAGGAGGTTGATGGCGTAAATGTCTTCTTTAGAACGAATGTCTTTCTTTTCGTTCTTAAAGGGCATTGTCTCTAGTGTCCATAGCCTCTCGACATGCTGCAGGAGAGTGGTGTCTTCTTCTGTCGCTCTGGAGTGGAGGCAGCTAGTGGCTGCTGTTCGGTTGAGAGATTTAGCAAGGGGGCCTTGTAGTGTCCACCCTAGGCGGGTCTCGACTGCTGCAGGACAGCCTCGGGGTCCTGTATGGACCCGGTCAATCGGGACGATGAGGTCTGCATGGTCGGAGCCTATCAGCAGGGTCGGGGTGGCGCCGTCTATGAGCGGGATAGGTAGTTGACGCAGGTGCACATATTTATCCATCAGCTTGGCGATGGGGTAGGTGTACTGCGATAGTCCTATTTCTTGGCTGGTGAAAGCATTTGTAATCCTATACCGTCGCTCTGGCTGCCCGCTTGCTGCGATAGTGAAGGAGACATTCTCGCCCTTTATCGTCTTTAAATCTCTTCTTATTGTCCGAATCGTCATTTGGTTCTCGCTCCCCCGCAGTCCCAGCTGGGCCGCAGCGGACGCGAGCAGAAGGGTCTTCTCTGACCCGTCATCAAGGACGGCGTAAGTGTCCATGACTTTATCTTGGTAGCTCAATGTCACACGGACTACCTTTAAGAGCACTTGGGCGCCGCTGCTGCTGGCGGGGTCAATGTACATGACACTTGCCCTGGTGCCGCTCGATGGTGCAGGTGCAGGCCTTCTTCTGTTACTGTCGTGTAGTATATCTAGATGGGCTCCGTCACACCGACTGCACCTTTTCTTTAGGCGGCATTCGGCTGCCATGTGACTGCGCGCACATCGGTAACAGCGCCTGTTGGACTTTATCCATTGACTCACTTCTTCTGCATTCATCTTTGTGAACAGGTCACATTGTGACAGCCAGTGTTCCTTCTCGCAGTAGGGGCACACCATCTTCCACTTCTCTTTTCTCGAGGGGGTACTGTGGCTCTTACTGCTCGGTACTGACTCTGATTGGTGCATGACAGTCACCGATCTTCTTCCATCGTTTATTCTCCTGGGTCCCTCTCTGGAGCTTGGCGTGCTCCGCACGAACGTATCCAGTCGTAAGCTGCTGACTTCTCTCGCCAGGAAGTCGGCTAGATCGAGGAGGGATGGGTCGGGACCGTTAGGATCACGGTGGTCTCTCTGCCGCCTAAAACGCTCTTGTCTGGCGGGTGGCAGCTTCTCTAAAATCCTCTCGACGTTAGAGTTGGCGTATAGCTCGTGCATGCCCTTTTCCCGTTGCGCTCCCAGCATCCCTACCAGGGACTGCACTTTTATAGACAGGTCGTCTAATGAGCGATTGTCTGTTGCTGGGGGTAGGCGATCAATATGCCTTATCTCTTGGATTACGTAATCCCATATACGTCCATATCTCTGGTCCAGCGCTGCTAGAGCCGCGGTGTATGGGGTCGTAGAGGTGGCATAGGCTAGCGCTATATTGTGCGCTCGCGGTACTTTCAGGTGCTTCAGTAATATTGCATACTTGTGGCGTTCATCAACGACGTCCACCATCATTGTCTCTAAGCACATCCGGAGCTCCGTGTACTGTGCTCGATTCTCATAGGTGAAGTCTGGAAACATCGGCGTGGCAATGTATGACGCCGTGGATGGCTGATACATCGGCGAGCGTTGGGGGAGAGACCTCCTAGGCGAGTCTCCTCTTGCGCCTCTCTGTGGGCTGGTACCGGCAGGGTACCATGGCCCGCTGGTCCAGGTGCTATTCCTCGGGGCTGGTCGTGCGTCGTGCTCACCCGTGAATAGAGTCGGGGGTCTGTAGCGCAGCGCCGCGGGGGTATAGCCTGGGCTGTACTGGACCTCCTGGTCCGGTGGAGTACTGTGCTGTCGTCGGGCTTGGTTCTCCTCCTCTCCCTCTTCTTCTTCTATCAGGTCCTCTAGATCCTGTAGTCGTTTATTTAGCTTCTCCGCAGTGTATGCCGCTCCTTCCTTGTAGCTGGGTCTCGCTTGGACCGGTCTGGGAAGGGGGTCTGCGGGGGGTATAGGCTTGGTCTGTTGGTCAAGTTCAGGGTCGCTTGCTCGGTTAGGAGACGCTGCCCTTGACTGTTGTCTCGACGAGTTCCTTGAACCCCTGGCGGAGGGAGAGGGTGTTGCCTTGAGGATCAGCTGCTCCATTAGTTGCGCTTGTAACTTGTCGCGCTCGGCTTCGCGCTTGGTGAGATCTGCTTCTCTTTGGGCACCGGCAGCGGCGCACTGGGCGTCGGCCCGGTCTCTTGCCATATTCTCTTCCGTCTGAAGGCGTCTCATCTCCAGGCGTATGCGCTCTTCTTCGCTCCGTTGCTGCGCTTGGAGTTGTTCGCGCTCGATAAGCATCTGTGCTTGGAGTCGATCGCGTTCACCCTGAAGTCGATCGCGTTCACCCTGAAGTCGATCGCGTTCGGTAGAGGCTGTCAGGCTGACGAGGAACGCCTGTGATAGCATCCTCTCCGCTTCGCTGGGGGAAGACGGTTGTAGAGGTGAGCCGCTCCTGACGGTACTCGTTGGGGAGTCCCGGAGCTCTATTTCCTCGGCGCTCTCCTCCTCTTCTTCCGTGCAGAGTTCTCTCTCTGTAGGGTTGTCTTCCTCCCGGGGCTGGTCGGGGACTACTTCTTCGGTATTGGCGGGGGGTAAAGGCATGTCAGCTCCCTCCTGGTCCCCACCGTGAGCTTGGTCAGTTACATTAGAACCCACTAGGGCCTCTGTGGTCGGGGAAACCTGGTCGTTAAGGTCAGACATAATTTTACTTTCTACTTTTACCGCGTTTACCGTTTGTCGAAGGCTAGGTAGTTGACTGACAGCGTAATCCTCTAAGTACTGAGGTGGCTGTCGTCTGCGCTGCGGGCGTTCTACGTTAGGAGGACCGTTTCGTGGAGTGTTCATCATAGGCCATTCCAATATTAATAACACTATATTAATATTACACTAGTTACCCTCCGGCTCGAAGGACCAATTGTAACTGAGGGGTACAATTCCCTGACTGTATTGATAAGTATGGTATCATTAAACCACTACCGCTTGTACTTTAACTTCTGGCCATCCAGTACATGATATAGATATGATGAACACTTTCCCACCTGATGAAACGAAGTCCACACAAATGTATAAATCGAATATTTTATATAGCAAAGGGTATATACAACGTTCACTTAATGACATTTATGATTTGAAATGCACTTGTAAGGCAAATGAGTATTCGTAGGTAAATCAACATTGAATGTCCAATCTCTGGTTACGCAGGGAGCAAGTATACAACCTGGTTCTTTAGGGAACTATAGCGATGGTACTTAAATGATTATAGCTGGATACACTAAAGGGGGGGGTCCCGCTGGTTGTAAGTCAGTAGGGGGGGGGTTAGGAGAGCCGCTGGCGGTATCCCATCTGGCCGACGATTTCTTGGGAGAATTCAGAGTGCTGAACACGGTGCCCACAGAACCTCGGTCCGCAGATGAATACAGCTGGGCCCTCTGGTGGACGGTAGCTGCCGGTCCACAACGAAGAGACGTGAGGCGACCTCACTCGGGGTAGAGCGCCGTCTCACCTGGACTCCTCTCGGGGGGTAGTTCCAACACTCAGCAGTGTTGGCTGTTATCCATGGCATAATCAAAGCACCCAAAGCACGTAGATAATCCAAGCCGTGGAGGGCTCGCCGTCGTCCGGGTGAAGTAATCCAATGTACAGGTCCACTCGTCCTGGCCCGGAGCTCCTCGGATGCAAGCACCACACGTGGTCTGCCCAGCCTGGTTAAGACTCCAGATAACGTCAGGAACGATGGGGGTACTGCTCACTTTATAACTCTAACCGAACGATGCACCATACATAATAGACTATTATTAACTTAATAGAAATACGTCCCACTCGACGGTATAGTGCCAAACTATGACAATTCAACTATTAATCCACACGATGTCTCAATGCCTATTCTGAGGCCAAGTAGGCCATACTGCACCACACGTGCGTCGTGGGTGAGGCTTCACGTCTGTTACTAGGTTGGAGGGTAAAGGACTAATGGACTAAAAGAAAGTTCTACTTTACTTGCGCCATATATATATGCGCTGTGAACAAATAGTACCATTCGTATTTCACCAGACGTATTCCTACGCGGAACCGGGCTTGTAACGACATGTTCGTCGGCACGATTGAACTTGAACCAAGGGGCTTGGCTGCTGGCGCCAGGTTCTCGTCCAATGGTAGAATGAAACTATTATGGGCTGTTAGTAGACTAAAGGGATATTCAGTGTATATGTACAAGGAATATACAGGGGATATCAAACGATATACAAATACTATTAAATATATATCCATAAATAAATATATATATTCGGTTTAATCTGATCCTTCACAACAGGGGGGGCTCGCGTTTAAATCTCGCACAGGGCCTCGCATTTCTCCCAGGCGGCCCTGTATATACGTTTATATATATATTAGAGCTGGGCCGTTAACGGCGTTAACGTGCTGCGTTAACGCTATACTAGTATCGCGCGATAATATAATTAACGCATTAATCTAAAAAAAGATTTTTTTTTTTTTATTTTTTTTTTACCTTTATTTACCCAGGGTAGGTTCGCTGAGCACAGATGCTCTTTTTCAGGAACGCCCTGCTTCACATTCACACAGTTCCATTCACACCTGGGAGCTGCCCAGTACAACCACAGTTGACACCATTGGCCACTGAGCAACTCCACTGGAGCAGTTGATTCAAGCCATGTCACATAGTTCAAGTTTGAAATGATTCTTTCTGTTTTGCTCCTGAGAGTGTGCTAGATACTGTACTGTACTGGTAATATTATTTATTTGTGTTAACTTCTGAATAAAACAACTTATTAAACACAAGTACATCTTATTGAACATTATTTTGATATTTCATTACCAATTATCATAGCAAAACAGCTTTTTCAAACAGTCTGTAATGCATTTTGGAAACGGGAGATGGGCTCATGGTGTAATGGGCCACCTGGCCTGAGAAACATAAGGAGGAAAGAAAAAGTAAGGACTTACTTCTGGTCATTATTTGGGTAGAACACACATATTTTGAATGCCTTCGGCAGGTTTTTTTTTTTTTATTTGAGCCATTTTAATCTAGATTAATCTAGATTAAATCCAGGATTGCAGATAGATTAATCTAGATTAAAAAAATTAATCTATGCCCACCTCTAATATATATACATACGGTGTAATGATCTCCCCTCTCCCCTCCAGGTAGGATTGCATCCAGCTCACTGATAGACTATCAAAACCAATTGCTTTTAGCTTGTCAATCAGAATGGAGTGATTGACAGTGTCGAAAGCCTTTCGACGATTTGTTACAACCTCTACTTGTACCATCCCTGACTGACTAATGGATAAATAATGTAGCTGAACTACTTTTTCAAAGTAGTGTGTTTGACAAACACCATTTTTGTGAGAGTAGCTAAGATGTAGTTTAACTTCTTTCACTGTGAAGTAGGAGGTTCGTTAAGTAAACTACAATTTCCACAACACTGGTATTACAAAACAGGGTGTTGCTCACTCAATGCACTGTAATTGACTGTAAAGTGTGCTTTACAGCCTTTCTCAAAGGTAGAAGTCAGAGCTCCACCCATAGATATTACGTAAAACAAACTTGGATGTACCAAACAGAACACCAAACACTGTCCCTCCCAACAGTATATCACACAGTGCAAAGTAAATAAAAACACAATCCCTCACAACTCATTTGAAAGGTTAATATGGACCTTTTGTTAGAAGGCATATTGTCAAAATGGTAAGGTTTTGGCATATATATTCTGAAAAGTAGACCAACAGATAAATGATAGCTATATAAATGTACTGGTCTTGTTTGATACAGACCTTTTTTTTCTCACCTGGCAAAAGTTTTTCTCCACACATAATTATATGTTGGTTTCATTATAAGAAGGTAGAGAAAATAAACAACAAAGTTGTAATACAGTAATTTCGAAACCAAAAGTGGCTGAAACCTCACAGATAAGCACCACCATAAGATAAGATAAGATGTGTTTTTATTAGGGATGGATGCAATATTGTTATTGTTTTATCTTTTTACCGATACCGATATTTTCCGATATCACATTTTACTGCCGATATCGGCCGATAATATTGGTCGGCCGATAATATCGGCCATCCCTAGTTTTTATTGTTCATTGAAGTTGAAGATCAAAGGCTCCATTTTGTTTACATCCTGTGTACCACGGTAGGTGGTTTTAACAGAGTGCAGAATGGACAATAAAAACACATCTTATCTCACGGTGGTGCTTATTTGTGAGGTGTCAGTCGCTTTTGGTTTTTTCGAAATTACTGTATTATCTGTATGATACAGATAGACAGTACTGTTACATCCAGACATTTATGACATACCAGGAGGAGTGGAGAAGGCCACAGTCACCACACCAGGGCCATCCTAACAGACCTGTGCCGTCCGGCCGGGGTATAAAACAAACCTGGGCAAGTGCGCCAATAAGTTCAGTGGAGCGGCACATTGGCATAGGCTGCTGCCACATGTCTGCCACACGCATGCGTATATGTCACAAATCGCTGCTGTCGGGACAAAACCTCATAACTCCAAAAACCCAACTTTTCAGCAGATGAAAAAAACTAACACAGATTTGAGGGTGAATAGAGTTAGGAGGTTTAGACAGATGATCGGTTGAATGCTTTCCCATTGTTTAAACTTTGTAAAACCCACACACACATATGGAGGATGATCTACGGAGTTGATTTATATAATAAAAAAAAATTCAAAAAATGGAGTTATGAGGTTTTGTCCCGACAGCAGCGAAATGTAACAGTACTATATACCTGTATGTCATGTATGTCCCTATGTCATAAATGTCATGATGTCATGTATGTTGGGTATGTCATAAATGTCACTATGAATTGAAAATGGGGGACCCTGATGTAAACAAGACAAACGTCTTTCTCTGGTCTGCATCCCCTTAACAATTGTGTGTATTGAGCCTTACTGTATTGTACCCATTCTGCAATCTGTTAAATAAAGTTTTCATTCATTCATTCATTCATTCATTCATTCATTCATTCATTCATTCATTCATTCATTCATTCATTCATCCATTCTTCATTCACAGATAAAGAGCATAGCTAGCCAACCTCTTTTTAAAAGGAGGGTCAAAACATGGCTCACAGACAATACAGTATTAGCGCTTAGCCATGGGAGGTAGGTGACCAATGGTGTGTAATGTCTACTAATGATGACTCACCAACAAGGTTGCCGCTTTTCATGTCATCCTTTGGATTATTTTGTCTTGCAATTTTCCATGAAATCAAATCAAATGAAATCCATCAGTGACACAAAACACATAACAGACAATACAATACAAAAGAAGTAGGCCTGCAATAAAGTAAAATATAGTCAACTGCTAGATATATAATACCACTTTCCCTTGACTGCCAGAAGTGTACCTTCTTGCTTGGGGGCGACAGTCGCTCGGGAGGTAGAGCAGTCGTCTGGTAATCAGAAGGTTCCGAGTTCGATTCCCGCTCCCCCCGTGGTAGCGTGTCGAAGTGTCCTTGAGCAAGACACTTAAACACCTAACTGCTCCCGATGAGCAGGTCGGCACCTCGCATGGTCAACTCCGCCGTTGGTGTGTGAATGTGTGAGTGAACGGGTGAATGTGAGGAACAAATTGGATAAAAGCATTATATAAATGCAGTCCATTTACCATTTTACTGACTTGTCGCACATAATTTGTAAGCCGCTGAATAAATGTAAATGTAGTGTGCTATATATATCATGCCAGTTAGGGTACCTTGTGTATACTGCACATACTGTTTACTTTTACTCTCACGCATAGTATATATTCAGAATGTTTATTGCCTATATTTATTGTAACGTATAATATAACCAATAGGGCAATAGGGCAATCTTATTTTTCTCATATTTTATATTCAGAGTCGATTATATTGTTTACACTCTTTATTTTTCTCATATTATATATTCAGATCAAATTGTATTGCCTATATTTATGTCTTTCTACTATTACCCTGCCCATACCTGTGCCTCCCCTCCCCCATCCTGCTATGATGCCCGAATTTCTCAGAAGGGATTAAAGGAATATCTTATCATATCTTAGCTTATGTTATCTGTGTCCTCTGAATTCTTTCACACGACTATGATGGACAGTAATGACAGCCAATGAGGCGCGCTGTGTGAGTGTAACATGGCAAATGAACAGGTCTAGCACTGGGCCATGGTCGCAATCAAAAATTCAACTCAACAAGTAGCCTGATTTGTGCATCACAGAAAATATTTTATTGTGCATTTTTATCAAAATCCCCAAATCATTCATTCATTCATTCACATTTTTAAACAATCTCCAGCATGTGTGACAATGTGTATTGCATAGAAAAATAATGTGCATAAACAATTCATACAAGTTCTTTAAAACATCCGGTCAGCAATATAAAAAGTGCATTTCTTCACATCGAGAGAAAAGTTGATAGTAACTAGACAACGATATATATACATTGTTGCATGACACATCTACAGTGTACACTCCATGCATAGATACTGTAGATAGATTATTGATTCCATTCAAAGGAACGACACAGTTTGATCTCCTCTCTGCAACATCATCATCATCATCATCATCATCATCATCATTGCCTCATCAAATAATCTAGTTTTCCAGAAGAGGGGTCACATTTGTCTATGTTTGTTTACATATTTTACCCTCCACAAGATAACCGAGTTATTTACAGTGCTGCTAAAGGTCCAGTCCCGCTTCCAGTGCAATATCGTGAAAGGTCCAGTATTTAGATGCAAGTAAAGGGTTCCGCCTCAAGTACATGTACTCCATACACATTCATACAGTTTGATCAAGCCACTATTTACACACACTGTAACATAGAGAGCCCTTGTCCGTGAGCCTATGGCTCTAGATAAATATAGCACTCATCCTTAAACAAAAGAAAATGTGCTTATCTAAATATGATACATTTACATGTACATTTTGTGATACCTAAATAAACTCTTAAATAGCACACAAATAAGTCACAATCAATGGAAGGATCTCTAGTAAACCTTAATAAATATCATAGTCTGACGTGTCCTGAGAGGCACTGAAATGCCTTCAATGCAGATGTGCAACATACTGGTATATATACGAAAACATTTTATATATCTACTAATCGGTTTTTTTCTCGACACCGCTATTTGTTTGTGAAGCATTCGGTATTTAGGCAGTTGTTCCCCTGCATCACGAAAGAACACGGATATATCCATATTATTATATCGTCGGCGGTATCGATCGCTTCTTCACATCGCTCGCTCCTTCATACGTCGCACGGTCCTCTCGCCCGACTCTCGCCGAGGCTGCGTGAAAAGCCCCTTCTTCAAGGACAGTTACCACGAGACTAAATAAATACACGTCTTATGACATCGGGAATAAAAAAACGCACACGACAACAGCGTCCAAATAAATTAAGTATTTCCTGTCCTTTTTTGGTCCCCTTAGCCACATCGCCTCCTACACGCTCACCTTGTAGTTTCGCATGCGGCTTCTACACGACCTACGGAACCACACCCAGTAGAGGGTGATCATGAAGACCCAGTAGCACACGTAGGCGACGCAGCCGTAGATCAGAAACTCCGTCTCCATTATCTTCCCGGCGGTCTGCCAGCCCATCCGGCTCTCCTTGTAGATGGTGTAGCACAGCCCGCTGAGCAAGATGGCCGCCCACACCGACAGCGGGAGCAGGGGCATGTAGTTGCCCACCATCTTGCGCCGGCCCGACGTGCCCCAGCTGCTCTTGTTCATGGTGAGGATGGCAAAGTACTTGGCGGGCAGCAGGCTGGTCATGTAGAGGACGGAGTAGAGGGACATGAACACCATGACGAAGTCGCGGCGCAGGACACAGGCGTAGGCCGCCTTCAGCAGGCCGATGAGCTGGATGCAGCACAGGACCCAGAGGATGTCCCACAGGGAGCCCACCCAGAACAGCTGTATGATGGTGGCGGTGACGAAGAAGGGGAAGATGCCCGAGACAATGGACTCGTAGGTCATCCAGAGGTGGTGCTTGTGCCACCACATGGCGTTGTACAGCCACTCGCGGAAGTAGGACTTGCTCCAGCGGGTCTGCTGGCTCAGCCAGCGGAGGAACTGGCCGGGCGTCTCCGTGTAGCACTTGGCGCGCGCGGTGTACCTTTGAGAGAGAGGGGAGGTTATAGGAAGATGAAAAGTGAGAATTCCAACATTTTAGGTTTACAATTTCTTTTTTTTATTATTATTAGTAGTAGTATTTTTACAGCTTTTTCTGGTCACGCAGGACCGATAGAGGAGAGGGAGAACGGGAGGAGATGTGGGGAAGACATGCGACAAATATAGGCGGGAGCGGGAGGCGAACCGGGGACAGCTGCGTAGGACAGTCCGTGGGTGTGCGAGGCACTATGCGATGCGCCACGAGGGCGCCCCAGGTTTACAATTTCAACATCAACTAAAACACAACTCTTCAAACAATATCTTTAAAAAAAAATTAAAAATAAAGCTAACATCCTTACTGTCTTTTTACTACCCTACTAGTCTTTTTACTACTCCTCTTTTGTACCCTGCTACTATACTACTACCTATCATGCTAATATGTCTATAGGACTATGGTTTTTACGCTATTTGACGAACAATGCCACCTGACCCTTGGCCACTGACTTGTTGAGAGATTTACCCTTCCTGCTGACTTGTTGAGAGATGTACCCTTCCTGCTGACTTGTTCACAACTTGTGAAGTCGCTTTGGCTAAAGGTAATGACTAAATATACATGTAAATGCACTAATACACTCACAGTACACACTCACTTTAAATAAACTCACTGTAGCACCCACTTTACCCACTTTAGACACTTTAACACACTTTATATTTATTGGTAAAGAGATTTGCACTACAACTCATACCTCATTGCACCTTACCCTAAGTTGTACCTCATCCCATTTCTGCATTGTACTGTATATTGTATTGTAACTCAGCTACTTTTTCTCTACTCTGCATTGTATATTGTATATGTATATTGAACACTTTTGTTTTGTTTACACTTGTCTACGTACTTGACTTTCTATTTTATACTTATTTTATACTTATTTTATACTTATCTATTTTTATCTAGCACACTCTCAGGAGCAAAACAGAAAGAAGCATTTCATATAAAAGTATTCTGTATTTTTGTACGACAACTAATAAAGAAACTTGAAACTAAATGGGTAGTTCCATTTGACACTAGTGATCTTCAACTAACACATCACATCAAAGGTAGTGGTGCACTGTGTCATTTTAGTACAATACAGTGTTAGAGCGCTGAGAGCCGACGTACTTTGTGGCGTAGCCCATGCTCAGCATGCGGTTTGTGAGATGCCTGTCGTCCCCGAACGTACAGTGAGTTCCCAGGAACATCTGGTTGTACCACGACTCCAGGAACTGCTGGAGGAGGTCGTTCCTGTACAGACCTGAACGTCGAGGAACCATGGAAACACAACAAAACAGAGATTATAACAAATGTATTATAGAATAATAATTAAAAATAGAAAAAGAAAGAACCTTTTTACGGTCTTATGCTATCATGCGCTCTTCCACTAATTAATCTCCCTTGTCTTTATTTCTACCCACTATGCTAATATGTCTCTACTAATATGCACTCAACACTGCAGCACCCAAGTTTCAACACTGTTTGATGAACATTGTTACTCAGCTGAAAGAGTTGTACCCTTCCTTCCTGCTGACTTGTCGTACAGAACTTGAAAATGTATTACCACCACTAATTCTAACTATGATGACCAAAGGAATTTGCACAGCAATTATGTTTATAAGCAAATTGCCAATGATCATAAACACCCTAACCACACTGTTACCTTAAACTAATCATAACCCTAACCTTAACCACACTATTACCTTAAACTAATCATAACCTTAACCCTAACCTTAACCACACTGTTACCTTGAACTAACTTTAACCCTAACCACACTGTTACCTTGAACTAACTTTAACCCTAACCACACTGTTACCTTGAACTAACTTTAACCCTAACCACACTGTTACCTTGAACTAACTTTAACCCTAACCACACTGTTACCTTGAACTAACTTTAACCCTAACCACACTGTTACCTTGAACTAACTTTAACCTTAACCCTAACCTTAACCACACTGTTACCTTAAACTAACCTTAACCTTAACCCTAACCTTAACCACACTGTTACCTTAAACTAACCTTAACCTTAACCCTAACCTTAACCACACTGTTACCTTAAACTAACCTTAACCTTAACCCTAACCTTAACCACACTGTTACCGTAAACTAACCTTAACCTTAACCCTAACCTTAACCACACTGTTACCTTAAACTAACCTTAACCTTAACCCTAACCTTAACCACACTGTTACCTTAAACTAACCTTAACCTTAACCCTAACCTTAACCACACTGTTACCTTAAACTAACATTAACCTTAACCCTAACCTTAACCACACTGTTACCTTAAACTAACTTTAACCTTAACCCTAACCTTAACCACACTGTTACCTTAAACTAACTTTAACCTTAACCCTAACCTTAACCACACTGTTAACCTTAAACTAACCTTAACCTTAACCCTAACCTTAACCACACTGTTACCTTAAACTAACCTTAACCTTAACCCTAACCTTAACCACACTGTTACCTTAAACTAACCTTAACCTTAACCTTAACCACACTGTTACCTTAAACTAACCTTAACCTTAACCCTAACCTTAACCACACTGTTACCTTAAACTAACTTTAACCTTAACCCTAACCTTAACCACACTGTTACCTTAAACTAACTTTAACCTTAACCCTAACCTTAACCACACTGTTACCACACTGTTAACCTTAAACTAACCTTAACCTTAACCCTAACCTTAACCACACAGTTACCTTAAACTAACCTTAACCCTAACCTTAACCACACTGTTACCTTAAACTAACCCTAACCCTATAAGTGCCTTCTCCTTACCCAGCGGGCCGCTGATGCAGGACACACAGTTGAAGAAGGACTGGCAGGACCTCTCGATGTTAAAGGCCATCCAGTAGCGCAGGCTGCTCATGAAGCTGATGTAGGACTCCTTCAGGTTGAGGATCATCACGTCTCCCCCCACAGCGCCGTACCTGGGATCGCTCTCCAGCACCTTGCACAGCTCCAGCGTGGCCAGAGGGTCCAGCATAGTGTCTGAGTCACATACCTGGAAGATAAGATGAGATAAGATTATTATTCCTTTGGGGGGAAATTCTGGCGTAATATAGCAGCATGGGGGGGGGGGGAGGGGAGGTATACAGGTGGGCAGGGTAATAGTAGAAAGACATAGAAATAGGCAATACAATTAGATCTGAATATAAACATGAATGAATTAATGAATGAATGAAAACTTTATTTAACAGATTGCAGAATGGGTACAATACAGTACGGCTCAATACATACAATTGTTAAGGGGATGCAGACCAGAGAAAGACGTTAGTCTTGTTTCCATCAGGGTCCCCCATTTTCAATTCGGTTATATTATACGTTACAATAAATATGGGCAATAGGGAATTTGAATCTGAATATATGCTATATGAGTAAGAGTCAAAGTAAATGGTATACAGTATACAGTATAGACAAGGTGGTACCCTAACTGGCTGATATATACGTCAAGATGGCAGAGATAGCAGTGTAAAAAAGGATAAACAAATTTCAAATGTTTTTTTTAGCATCTTTATGAAAGTCACCGCACGCTAACGCCTTTATCATTTTTGTGAAAAGAAAAAGCGGATAAATAAAACGCAATTTTTTTTTTTTGCGATCTCTCTCCTAAACAGTACTGTATTTATTTGTATATCTTGTATGTCATAAATGTCAGGATGAAACAGTACTGGATATCTGTATGTCATAAATGTCTTGATGAATTGAAAATGGGGGACCCACGCATGATGTAAACAAGACGAAAGTATTTTTCTGGTCTGCATCCCCAATTGTTTGTATTGAGTCGTACTGTATATTGTACCCATTCTGCAATCTGTTAAATAAAGTGTTCAATCAATTCAATCAATCAATCAAACCTTACCTGTATGTAATCAACCGAAGAGCCCAGTGCTTTGAACGCCGTGTACATCACCTCCCTCTTTCCGCCCCACTGCTGCATGATGCACACGCACCTCGTGCTGTCGATCATGTGTTCCACCTGCTTCCTCTGAGGGTCCTCGCCGTCCACCACACAGTCCCCTGCCGCCGGGCCCCCCTCCTCCTGTTCCCCGGCCGCGGCAACGGGGTCCCACGTGTGGTAGTTGTTCTTCCACACGAGGCAGCCGGGGTCTTGGTCCGCGAACACCTCGCGGAACATCTCCAGCATGTAGAGGTCGTCCTCCGTGTTCCCGTCCACCACCATGATGACGCGCATGAGCTCCGGCGGGTACCTGAGCGCCCGCACGGACTCCAGGCACTTCCTGAGGTACGCCGGGTCCTCCTGGTAGGCGGAGATGGTGAAGCCGATGGTCTTGGTGAAGGTGCAGGGCTCCGTGATGCGCGCCCTCATCCGCCGGTGCTCCAGGAAGGCGAAGAAGCTCTGGACCACCACGTGGAGCGACAGCAGCAGACCGTAGAAGCCGAAGGAGACGATGCCGTGCGGGGAGGTGGCCAGCTGGAAACCCGCCACGTAGGCCCACACCATCACGCCCAGCACCGCCAGGGCGAAGAGGAACGTGAAGAGAGCGCGGACTATCGAGCCCAATCTCTTTATGATCGGTTTCAGCTCCATCTATTTTTCTTATTAAGCTGCAAAAAAAGAGAAAGAAGATGTCACTCTCTATTCCACTATGAATTGAAAATGGGGGACCCTGATGTAAACAAGACGAAGGTCTTTCTCTGGTCTGCATCCCCTTAACAATTGTGTGTATTGAGCCGTTTTACTGTATTGTACCCATTCTGCAATCTGTTAAATAAAGTTTTCATTCATTCATTCATTCATTCATTCATTCATTCATTCATTCATTCATTCAAAATGTTTTATGGGGCCCTGATATAAGATATCCCTTTATCGATCACAGGATCATAGCAGCATGGGGGGGGGGGGGTACATGTATGGGCAGGGTAATATTAGTAGAAATTAATATAGGCAATACAATTAGATCTGAAACAGATGAGAAATAATAAACAGCCTAAAGTCAACACATTTCAATACATTGTAGAAAAGAAAAGAAAATTACGGGAAATTCACTGTATTATTTTACAGATTACTTTTCTTTTTCTACTTTAAGTGTAAATGCCATACAAATACATTAAATTACATTAAATTACATTTTATAAAAATATGAAATAAAGGTTGTAATCTGTAAATGTATTTATTTTACTGTAATTTGACAGTAAGTATTTGGCAACCGTTGCTGCCAGACATTTACCGTTTTTTAACAATAACTATACAAGCATGGTTATCAATGACAACTCTTTAATATTGTGCCAATGATTGCCTTTTATGATAAGATATATAGGTTGCATTTTACTATAACAGCCACCGGAAACAATAAACAGAGATTATGACCATAACGTTAACAACACCGACCATAATTAAACCATGCATATACCCGCGTCAAATTATAGCACGAAGGAGCTACAGAGGACTTTCATCATATCATATCATCATTATCTGAAATGATAAAAAAAAAAAAAAAAAAAAAAAAAAAATCTAACCCCGACTAACCTTAATGTCATGCACTTGTCCTAATAAACTAACCTACACTGTAACACGCAACACTTTGATGAACATTGTTACTCAGCTGATAGAGTTATACCCTTCTTGCTGTCTTGTCGCACAGAACTTGTAAGTCGCTTTGGATAAAAGCGTCAGCTAAATGACTAAATGTAAATGTAAAAATGTATATTCATCTCATAATCATATATAGACGCACAAGCACAACAGGGACGTTTTAAGAAAAGGTAAAAGTCACAAAATATCCTACCATATATACAGCAACAAAATCAATGTTTTTGTTTGATTCATCATCATCATTCTTCAAAAGATATCATTAGAATTCATGACGTATAGCCTGATAATGATTGACAACCAATCAATGTATAAAGAATTGTTGACCACCCAGACGTTGTTTGTTTTTAAATGTTATATGGTATAATTATATATATATTATAAACTACGTTAGCAGGTACTGGTTGACTGCGACCGACTCATCCATAACTGGAATATAACTGGATATTAATCGTAAAAAAAAATGAAAGGAAATAAACTCACTATAATATCACAGATCAGTTTTAGTATTATTATTACCTGATGTCAAATTCCTCGGGTGTTGAATTTGCGACGCATCCAACTCGCGCTCTCTTCACTAGCTGTCTGGCAACATGTGCAGAAGTTGGCATGCTTTATAGAGGGACTGGAAACACACACTTCTTAATCATGGAGCCAGATGTGGACCATGTTCACTGAGAAATTAACAATCTGCGCCCATTGACTCAGCAGCAGCAGTGCGTCAGAAGAGAGGAGGTGGTCTCTCAGCTCAGTGGATTGAAGATGTATCAGACATGTGTGTTTTCCAGGAAGGCTTAGTTATGTTGTTTTGTGTTTCACCATGGTAATTAGTTACCTAGTTAAATTACACTACTGTGTGTCGTCTATAAAAAAAATGGTGTTTGTATAATTGTTACTTTATTGTATATAAATACCAGCTTTTTCATTTTGTTAATATTTTTTTTTTTTTATTCCTTTATTATGCTGTCGAGCAAACTGAGAGTAAGAATCAATCACATTGTACTTGTTGCATATGGCAAATAATCTGAATCTGAATCTTAATATAATAAGATAATAATCTCGATATATGCTATACCCGTGCTGTTGGGCTAAGTATCACATTGGCAATTAGAGATGATTTATTTTATACTGTATTCAGATCTAATTCTGTCTTTCTACTATTACCCTGCCCATACCTGTACCTGATTGAATTGATTGATTGATTGATTGATTGATTGATTGATTGATTGATTGATTGGTTGGTTGGTTGATTGATTGATTGATTGATTGATTGATTGATTGATTGATTGATTGACTAATATATCAATTAGTCACTCCCCCATGCTGCTATGACGCCCGAATTTCCACAAGGGGATCAATAAAGGAATATCTTATCTTATCTTGTCTTATATAATATTGCCTTGCTTTGTCTGTAATATGTAATGCATATAAATTTTTTAGAATGTATATCTTTGACTGTGTATTCTTATTATTGACTACCTAAATGTTTATTGTGAGCGATCTGTGGTGCTGAATTTCCCTCGGGATTAATAAAGTACTTCTATTCTATTCTATTCTATTTTATTCTGGATTGATATAGCCTACTTGATGTTTAAAGAATATATAATAATAATAATAATAATAATAATAATAATAATAATAATAATAATAATAATAATAATAATAATAATAATAATAATAATAATAATAATAATAATAATAATAATAATAATAATAATAATAATAATAATAATAATAATAATAATAATAATAATAATAATAATAATAATAATAATAATAATAATAGCCGCACTAGAAACACACTGCAATTAGAAACTGGCCCCGGTAACTGTCCAAATGCCCACCCAACCCCCTCCAATGTACAGTTTCTTCCCCTTCGAAAATATATTTTTTCTTTTAAGATCTCTTTCTCTTAAGAAAGTGAATACCAGGAAGGCAGCAGGACTGGACGGTATCCCCGGCCGCGTCCTAAAAGTCTGTGCCGACCAATTGGCCCCGGTATTCACGGACATATTCAACCTGTCCTTAGAACAGGCTGTCATCCCCATCTGTCTGAAGAAGTACACCATTATCCCTGTACCCCAAAAAATCCATGCCCGCTTGCCTCAACGACTACCGCCCTGTAGCTCTCACCTCCATAGCCATGAAGTGCTTTGAGAAGCTTGTGAAGGGCTACATCTGTTCCTCCCTCCCCATCAACATGGACCCCCTGCAATTTGCATATCGCCCCAACAGGTCCACGGAGGATGCCATAGCCCATGTGCTGCACACAGCAGCATCACACCTGGACAAATGTGTATGCAAATGCAATGTAATAGCAATGTGAGAATGCTATTGATTGACTACAGCTCAGCATTCATTCTGCCTGGTATGGAAACAGCAAGGTACAGGACAAGAAGGCCCTACAGAGAGTGGTGCGCTCAGCTGAGCGTATTATGGGTATTGCACTACCACCCCTGCAGGTCTTATATAACAAGAGGTGCAAATCCAGAGCCTGCAGAATAATGAAAGACCCTCACCACCCCAACAACAGCCTGTTCAAGCAAACACCAGCAACTAGGACAGAGAGACTTTGGCTCAGCTTCTTCCCCCATGCCATCAGAGTCTTGAACACCGAACTCTCCACACACAAGCACACATGAGCACACACACAACACACACACTGTATACGCTCACACACTAACAGTCACTTTAGCATGAACACACACACACACATGCTCCACACCCTCAACTCACGGTCACTTTACACAATGGAAAGGTCACTTTTAAAAAAAAGAATGGGAGTGGTTCTTGTATAGTAAATAGATGGATATAACAAGTTAGCATAAGGACACACAGTATAACTGTAGATTGTATAGTATAGCATTGTACAGTAGTGTACATAAGACTCAGTGCCTCATCCGTAGTAGCTAACATTGTATTGCACTATCGCAGGACCTTAGCATGTCTTACCATGCTTTTTGTAAACTTTATGTACATTATACCTGTTATGTCTATTCTTATTACTTGTATTATTGTTGTATTATTGCACAAATGTCTTATTCTCATTGCTTTCTTATTACTTGTATTATTGCACAATCATTGCGGGCATGATCCCCCGCATTTCACTGTATGCTTGTATGCCGTGACAAATAAAACTCTTGACTTGACTTGACTTTCAATACCATAGTCCCCTCCAAGCTCGTAGTCAAGCTCAGAGACCTGGGCTTGAACTACGACATCAGCCAGTGGGTCTTGGACTTCCTGACAGGAAGACCCCAGGTGGTGAGAGCAGGCAACTGCACCTCCTCATCCATCACCCTCAACATGGGCCTGCCAGGGCTGTGTTCTGAGTCCCCTCCTCTACCCGCTGTACACACATGACTGTGTGGCACAGCGGAACAACAACACAATCAGTTTGTTGAAGACACAGTAGTGGTGGGCCTGATCTCTGCAAACGACGAGAGGGCCTACCTGGAAGAGTTAGAGGATCTGGCGCGGTGGTGTCAGGAGAACTGCCTCTCCCTGAATGTCAGCAAAACAAAATAAATTATTGTGGACTTTAGGAGGTCGGGGGCCAGGGACTACAGCCCCCTCAGCATCGACGGGGCACCGGTCGAGAGAGTGAACAGTTTTAAGTACCTCGGAGTCCACATATCCGAGGACTTGACATGGACCACACACATTGACAGTGTAGTTAAGAAGGCACAGCAACGCCTCTACTTCCTTAGGCACCTAAGGAAGTTCAAAGTGAGTCAGAAGATCCTTAAGAACTTCTACTCATGCACAATAGAGAGCATCCTGACTGGTAACATCACCTCCTGGTTTGGGAATAGCACCACACAAGACCGAAGCAGACTACAGAGAGTGGCCCGTTCAGCCGAACGCACAATCGGAGGTGGGCTTCCCACTCTCCAGGACATTTACAACAAGCGTTGCAGGGGCAAGGGTAAGAGAATAATCAAAGACTCTAGCCACCCAAACAACTGCCTCTTTGAACTGCTGCGGTCAGGCAAACAATACCGGAGTCTCATGGCCAGTACAGAGAGACTCAGAAGGAGCTTCTATCCCCAGGCCATCAGGATGCTCAACGAACAATGACACTATGTAACAAAACATCAACTACACTCACAGCACACACATCCACATGTACACACTCACTTTAAATAAACACTCACCTTAACACCCACTTTACCCACTTTTAACACACATTATATTTTTTGGTAAAGAGATTTGCACTACAATTCATACCTCATTGCACCTTACCCTAAGTTGTACCTCATCCCATTTCTGCATTGTACTGTATACTGTATTGTACTGTAACTATTTTTTTTAGTGTTACTATTTTTTTTACTCTGTATTGTATATTGTATTGCCTGAACACTTTTGTTTACGTACTTTTGACGTTCTATTATACCTTTTATCCATTTTTATCTAGCACACTCCCAGGAGCTCATACAGAAAAAAGCATTTAATGGAAAAGTATTCTGTATTTTTTACTATGACAACTAATAATAATAATAATAATGACTTGGATTTATATAGCGCTCTTCATGGCACCCAGAGCGCTTCACAGAGTCCATTATTCATTCATACACAGTCATACCGGTGGTGGTAAGCTACAATTGCAGCCAGAGCTGCCCTGAGGCAGACTCACGGAAGCGTGGCGAATAATCAACGCCTACGGCCCCTCCGACCACCACCAACATTCATTCACATGCATACACATTCATACGAGGCAAGTAGGTTAAGTGTCTTGCCCAAGGACACAACGGCAGTGGGATGGACATGGGCTTGAGCGGGATTTGAACCACCAACCCTTCGATCATTGGACGACCCGCTCTACCCCTGAGCCACGCCGCCCCACTAATAAACTTATTGAACTAATAAAGAAACTTGAAACTTGAAACTTGTATGTCATAAATGTCTTGATGAAACAGTACTGTATGTCATAAATGTCTTGATGAATTGAAAATGGGGGACCCTGATATAAACAAGAAGAAAGTATTTTTCTGGTCTGCATCCCCATTGTGTGTATTGAGCTGTACTGTATGGTACCCATTCTGCAATCTGTTAATAAAGTTTTCAATCAATCAATGAAACACAGCAAAGGTTAGCTGGCGCCCTCTGCTGGTGGGGCGTATGAACAGGCAGAGGGGAACAGTGGTTTGATTGATTGATTGATTGAAAAGTTTATTAACAGATTGCAGAATGGGTACAGTACAGTACAGCTCAATACATACAATTGTTAAGAGGATTCAGACCTGAGAAAGACTTTCGTCTTGTTTCCATCAGGGTCCCCCATTTTCAATTCATCATTTGACACACACGACATACAGATAGACAGTACTGCTACATCTATACATTTATGACATACCAGATTTTCAAATACAGTACTGTTTGTGATACTAAAAAAATCCAGAAAAAGAGTGTATATACATTTGACATAGAAACTGTGCATTGGGGGAGGTTGGGTAGGTGGGGTGGGGCTGTACATTGGAGGTGGGGGGGGGGGACACACTGTACATTGGAATACTGACATACATTTGACATAGAAACTGTACATTCGAGGAGGTTGGGTAGGTGGGGTGGGGTTGGGTGGGGCTGTACATTGGAATACTGACAAAGCCATGCTTGGTCTTTATTGTACAACTGGGTTAGGACATTTGTAGGGGCCAGTTTTGAATTGCAGTCTCCCGTAGGTGTTCTTTGAGAGTGTTTTTGAAGGTGGGTAGTGATTCACATTCCTTTACAGCTTTGGGTAGGGCGTTCCACATTGTTGTGGCATAATTGCGAAATGTGTTTAGTCCCTTGTTTGAGCCGAATCTGGGTTTTACATGATTTGTGGAGCTCCCTCTGGTGTTGTGATCGTGGTATTCACTGACCTTTGGGAAGTATTTTGACATGTACATGGGTACCTTGGTCGTGTAGTGTATCTTGTAGACCAGGCCCATTGCAAGTTGCTGTACTCTGTCGTCTACTCTAAGCCATCCTAGGTTGGCAAAGTGTGCAGGGGTGAGGTGGGTTCTAGGAGTCAGGTCAAGCAGTAGTCTGACTAGTTTGTTTTGAGATGTTTGTAATTTGGTTTTTAGTGCCTTTGAGGTGCTTTGGTACCATGAGGTGCAAGCATAGTCGTAGTACCCTTGAATGAGTGCTCCTGCCAGAGTCTTCAGGGTATTCTTGTTTACCAGGGAGGAGATCCGGTACAAGAATCGAGTTCGTTGATTGACTTTTTTTATTACATTGGATGCCATTTTGTCACAGGAAAGATTAGCCTCTAGGATGGAACCCAGGTAGGTAATTTCATCTTTCCTTGTGACAATATTGTCACCCACTGTAACTGAGAAGCCGTCGGTTTTGCTGAGTTTGTTATTTGAACCGAAGAGAATGGACTCTGTTTTGCCCATGTGTAATGATAGTTTGTTGTCGGCGAGCCATATGCAGATTTTGCCTAGTTCCGAGCTGAGGGTTTTTTCAACCTGTAACTTGTTCTTGTCAGAGACCAGCAGGGCTGAGTCGTCCGCAAACAGGAACAAGTTGCAGTCACAAGCTGACGACATGTCATTTGCATAAATTAGGAACAGTAGTGGTCCTAGTATGCTTCCTTGTGGAACACCACAGTTCACTGTGAGGGGGGGGAGAGATTTCTCTTTTCAGGGACGATATGACGGAAAGCGGGTCGTCGAGCAAAGGCGTTTGGACCATTATGTGACTATACTGCTTGGCTCAGTGTAGAGCAGACCTCAGAAGACTTTCCCATCCACCCTAGTGCTGTGTAGTTTTCAAGTTCAAGTTTGTTTATTATTTGTCACAACAAAATACGGAATACTTTATAATGAAATGCTTGTTTCGGTATGAGCCCATGAGAGTGTGCTACATACAGTAAAAAGAAAGTAAGTAAAAAAAATAAAAAAAAAATAAAAGTAATTAAGAAGTAAGTAAAAAGTAAGTAAAGTCGTATATACAATATACAATACAGAGTAAAATGAGTAACAGTGAGGTAGAATGCAGAGGTACAAAACTTGGGGTAGGGTGCAAATGAGGTATGAATGTGGTGCAAATCTCTTTAATAATCAAGTTTCAAGTTTCTTTAATAGTTGTCATACAGAAGTACAGAATACTTTTATACAAAATGCTTCTTTCTGTTACGCTCCAGAGACTGTGCTAGACAAAAGATAAGTATAAAATTAAATTAAATAGTATAGCATGTAAAAATAGAAGTAAAAATAGAAGTCACGTACGTAGACACAGTGTTCAGTATATACATATGTACAATGTTCGATGCAGAATAGAGTAACTGAGTTACCGTACAATATACAATATACTATGCAATATACTAATATACAATACTATATAGTGCAAAGCAGAAATGGGATGAGGTACAATTTACAGTAAGGTGTACTGAGGTATGGGTTGTAGTGCAAATCCTTTACCAATAAATATAAAGTGTGTCTAGGTGTTCTAAAGTGTGGAGAGTGGGTGCTGCAGTGTGTTGTTTGTTTAAAGTGAGTGTGTGCGTATGGATGTGTGTGTTGTGTGTGTTGTGTTGTGAGTGCATTTGATGGTTGTTGCATAGTGTTATTGTCCGTTGAGCAACCTGATGGCCTGGGGATAGAAGCTTCTTCTGAGTCTTTCTGTGCTTGCCATGAGACTCCGGTATCGCTTGCCTGACCGCAGCAATTCAAAGAGGCAGTTGTTTGGGTGGCTGGAGTCCTTAATAATTCTCTTAGCCTTACCCCGGCACCGCTTGTTGTAAATGTCTTGGTGATATTGCCAGTCAGGATGCTCTCTATTGTACATGAGTAGAAGTTCTTAAGGATCTTCTGACTGACTTGGAACTTCCTTAGGCGCCTGAGGAAGTAGAGGCGTTGTCGTGCCTTCTTCACAACACTGTCAATGTGTGTGGTCCATGTCAAGTCCTCGGATATGTGGGCTCCAAGGTACTTAAAACTGTTCACTCTCTCAACCGGTGCCCCGTCGATGCTGAGGGGGCTGTAGTCCCTGACCCCCGACCTCCTGAAGTCCACAATCATCTCTTTTGTTTTGCTGACGTTCAGGGAGAGGCAGTTCTCCTGACACCACCGTGCCAGATCCTCTACCTCTTCCAGGTAGGCCCTCTCATCGTTTGCAGAGATCAGGCCCACCACTACTGTGTCTTCAGCAAACTTGATGATTGTGGTGTTGTTCCGCTGTGCCACACAGTCATGTGTGTACAGCGGGTAGAGGAGGGGACTCAGAACACAGCCCTGGGGGGCCCCTGTGTTGAGGGTGATGGATGAGGAGGTGCAGTTGCCTGCTCTCACCACCTGGGGTCTTCCCATCAGGAAGTCCAAAACCCACTGGCAGATGTCATAGTTCAAGCCCAGGTCCCTGAGCTTGGCTACGAGTTTGGAGGGGACTATGGTATTGAATGCTGAGCTGTAGTCAATCAATAGCATTCTCACATAGTTCCCCTGCCTCTTGTCCAGGTGTGATGCTGCTGTGTGCAGCACATGGGCTAAATTGCAGGGGGTGCAGGGGATTTTAAGGTGCTCCTCCTTGTATACAAAGCACTAAATGGAACAGGACCAAGCTACTGTACATTGCAAATTCACTTATTAATTATATACCCCCAAGAACTCTATGATCATCTGGACAGTACTATCAAAGCAGCTCTGAACGCTCGTACCACTGCCTACAACCTGGGCAGAGAGTCAGGAAACATGGAGGAGTACAAGGCTACAGTCTATACTCTGCGCAAGGCTGTAAAACTTGCAAAACGGACATATGCTGATAAACTGGAGACTACAAAGTCAGCGCCGCCTCAATGGGGAGCGACGACGCCTCTCTCGCGGACAAACTCAACTCTTTCTACGCTCGGTTTGGGGTAGACAGTGGCGCCGCTAGCTCAAAGGCTAGTGACGTCACTGGCGCGCCGGCTGTTGTGGAGGGGGGGGGGGGGGGGGGGGGGGGGGGACGCTCTCTCGTTGTCGGAACACAGTGTTAAAAGAGCATTTATGCAGGTGAACACCAGGAAAGCTGCTGGCCCAGATGGTATAACAGGACGCATACTTAAGTCCTTTGCCAACCAGCTAGCCCCTGTGTTCACCGCCATATTTAATTAATCCCTGGTGGAGTCAGTGGTCCCTGCCTGCTTCAAGATGTCTACCATCATCCCTGTACCAAAGAAACCCTCCCCAACATGTCTCAACGACTACAGACCGGTGGCACTCACCTCTGTGGCCATGAAATGTTTCGAGAGGCTGGTCAAGGACCACATTTGTGCCTCCCTCCCCAGTGATATGGACCCCATGCAGTTTGCATACAGGCCAAACAGGCCCACTGACGATGCGGCCTCCCAGGTACTGCACAGCACCCTCTCTCACCTTGACCGCCAGAAGGGGGGCTATGTGAGACTGTTGTTCATTGACTATAGCTCAGTGTTCAACACCATAGTCCCCACCAGACTGGTGGACAAGCTGATCGAGCTGGGTCTGAGCTCCGCTCTGAGCGCCTGGATACTGGACTTTCTGAGCGAAAGGCCCCAGGCGGTCAGGGTGGGGGGTCAGACCTCCAACACCATCACCCTGAGCATCGGGTCCCCCCAGGGCTGTGTTCTGAGCCCCCTGCTGTACTCACTATACACACACGACTGTGTGGCCAAGTTCAGCTCCAACTCCATAGTGAAGTTTGCGGACGACACAGTGGTGGGGCTGATCTCGGACAACGACGAGAAGGCCTACCGGGAGGAGGTTGAGGTACTGGAACGCTGGTGCCAGGACAACAGCCTGCTCCTGAACATTGGTAAAACCAAGGAGCTGATCGTGGATTATAGGAGAGGACAGCAGGAGACACACACACCACTGAGGATAAACGGGGCTACCGTGGACAGGGTGAGCAGCTTTAAGTACCTGGGGGTCCACATCTCAGAGGATCTGACATGGTCAACACACATAGACTCAGTCGTAAAAAAGGCGAAGCAGCGCCTCTACCACCTGAGACAGTTAAGGAAGTTCAGAGTATCTGGGAAGATACTCCAGTCCTTCTACTCCGGAGCTGTAGAGAGCATCTTGACTGGAAACATCACTGCCTGGTATGGAAACAGCACGGCACAGGACAAGAAGGCCCTACAGAGAGTGGTGCGCTCAGCCGAGCGTACCACGGGTATTGCACTACCACCCCTGCAGGTTCTATACAACAAGAGGTGCAAATCCAGAGCCTGCAGAATAATGAAAGACCCCCACCACCCCAACAACAGCCTGTTCTGCCTGCTGAGGTCAGGCAGACGCCTGCGAACCCCAGCAACTAGGACAGAGAGGCTTCGGCTCAGCTTCTTCCCCCAGGCCATCAGAGCCTTGAACAATGATCTCTCCACACTCAAGCACACATGAGCACACACACGATACACACACTGTACACGCTCACACACTAGCAGCCACTTTAACATGAGCAAGCACACACTCATGCTGCACACGCCCACACTTATGGCCACTAAGGAAAGGTCACTTTAAAAATAGTATAGTATAACCTGAGACTGTATAAAATAGCAATGTACAGAAAGACACAGTGCCTCATCCGTAGCTAACAGTGTATGCACTACCACAGGACCTAGCATGTCCTCCATGCTCTGTAAATAACTTATGTACAAATACCGATATGCCATACTATGTTACTGTTTATTGCACAATGTTGTTTTATTGGATTCTATTATATGTTGTTACTACTGTATTGCACATCGTTGCGGGCAAGACCACCCGCATTTCATTGTATACTTGTATGTCGTGACAAATAAAAATCTTGACTTGACTTGACACTTGTTTACTAAAGGTTCCCAATACATTTGATTTTATTTGATTTTTATTTGAGATTAGGGAGGCAAGCGCACTAAGTTTTCTTTTTTTTATAATTTTTTTTTTAAGTAAGCTAAAACCTATCTTTTCACCTTGGCCTTTTAATATGGATAACATTTAAAGACATGATTATTGTACTGTAAATGAGAGCTATTTTACTGCATTACTTTTAGCCTGTCTATTGTATACTTATGTTATGCCTATTCTTATGTCTGCACTTTATGCATTGCTTTGTTTATTCAACTGTATGCTAATGTTATGCATATGTTAATTTTAGGCAATTTGCTGTGAAGCACTGAGCATTAACATTCACATTTACATTTAGTCATTTAGCTGATGCCTTTATCCAAAGCGACTTACAAGTTCTGTACGACAAGTCATCAGGAAGGGCACAATTCTATCAGCTGAGTAACAATATTCATCAAAGTGTTGAGTGCTACAGTGTAGGTTAGTATATTAGGACAAGTGAGGACAGTAAGGTTAGTTAGGGTTAGATTATTTTTTTTATATATATATATATAATGGTTGAAGAATTCAACTGCTTTAGTCGACGGCGAAAGATTGGATGGGTTTCGGCTCCTAACTGGGGTGGGCAGTTCCTTCCACCATTGTGGTGCAAGGACTGAGAAAAGGCCACTTCTCCTTGATGATCCTCACAGAGCTTGGATAGGAGTGGGTCTGAGACGGCCAGAAGATGCAGAGAGTAGGGGTCTTGAGGGTGTGTAGTTAGAGACCATTGACCAGAGGTAGGCGCTATATAAATAAAGTTATTATTATGAATTATTATTATTATTAATAATAATAATAATTATTATTATTATTATAATAATAATAATAATAATAATAATAATAATAATAATAATAATAATAATAATAATAATAATAATAATAATAATAATAATAATAATAATAATAATAATAATAATAATAATAATAATAATAATAATAATAATAATAATAATAATAATAATAATAATAATAATAATAATAATAATAATAATAATAATAATAATAATAATAATAAACGATATTGTGATATTTTGACATGAAGAAAAAGGAGAAGAATGAATGCTGGGGCTCCTCCAGCTTCCTCCCCTTATTCTCCTAATCTCTCAAATCTTGATCTGAGCAAGTATCTGTCCTACATAGATACGCAAACTGATATGTGTGTCAGGCCTGAAATGAGTCAAGGGCCTTCTTTATGATGGGCCAAAGATCAAATCGTGCATTGGTTTGAGAGTAGAATAATTTCCACTTTCCGATTTGATTTTAAATGCCTTGAAATTTGCAATTATATATATACAGTATATTATATACTCCCCTTACTAAAGACAGACAGGTTCATGTTACATCTGATGATGATGATGATGATGATGATGATGATGATGATGATGATGATGATGATGATGATGATGATGATTATTGTTGCTATTCCGTGTGGCTATTTGCAATGTGGTCTCTTAATTTTTTTTTCCCCATGGCATATTATTCACAAAACTTCCTAAAGTAGGAGAGCTGATCTTGGGTCAGTGACACAGAAACACTCTTGTCTTCCTGGTTTTATTCAAAGCAGACTCCAGATCAGTATGGGATCGGGGGTCAGAAGCAGGGCTATGCAGACACGTTGTCGTGCCGCTCCTGTGGGTTCTGGGGTCAGAGTTATGTCATGTCCACGCCTTCTTCTTCTTCAGATAATGTTTTTGCTTGATGTGCAAACTGTGGTCCCTGAGCGGTCCTGTGGTCATATAGGTCGGGCGTGTCTGTGATGCCAGGACTCCATTGTGGACCCAATGAGCCCGGTTGCATTCATGAGTGATGATGTGGTGGGTGGTTACTGGTTACTGTGGCCTGGAGACCTGGTTACTGGTTACTGTGGCCTGGAGACCTGGTTACTGGTTACTGTGGCCTGGAGACCTGGTTACTGGTTACTGTGGCCTGGAGACCTGGTTACTGGTTACTGTGGCCTGGAGACCTGGTTACTGGTTACTGTGGCCTGGACACCTGGTTACTGGTTACTGTGGCCTGGACACCTGGTTACTGGTTACTGTGGCCTGGAGACCTGGTTACTGGTTACTGTGGCCTGGAGACCTGGTTACTGGTTACTGTGGCCTGGAGACCTGGTTACTGGTTACTGTGGCCTGGAGACCTGGTTACTGGTTACTGTGGCCTGGAGACCTGGTTACTGGTTACTGTGGCCTGGAGACCTGGTTACTGGTTACTGTGGCCTGGAGACCTGGTTACTGGTTACTGTGGCCTGGAGACCTGGTTAGTCAGTGCAGTAAATAGGTACATCGAGCATCGGAGAGGGGTGCTTACCATGCAGGAGAGGGGTGCTTACCATGTAGGAGAGGGGTGCTTACGATGTAGGAGAGAGGTGCTTACCATGTAGGAGAGGGGTGCTTACCATGTAGGAGAGGGGTGCTTACCATGTAGGAGAGGGGTGCTTACCATGTAGGAGAGGGGTGCTTACCATGTAGGAGAGGGGTGCTTACCATGTAGGAGAGGGGTGCTTACCATGTAGGAGAGGGGTGCTTACCATGTAGGAGAGGGGTGCTTACCATGTAGGAGAGGGGTGCTTACCATGTAGGAGAGGGGTGCTTACCATGTAGGAGAGGGGTGCTTACAATGCAGGAGAGGGGTGCTTACCATGTAGGAGAGGGGTGCTTACCATGTAGGAGAGGGGTGCTTACCATGTAGGAGAGGGGTGCTTACCATGTAGGAGAGGGGTGCTTACCATGCAGGAGAGGGGTGCTTACCATGTAGGAGAGGGGTGCTTACCATGTAGGAGAGGGGTGCTTACCATGCAGGAGAGAGGTGCTTACCATGTAGGAGAGGGGTGCTTACCATGTAGGAGAGGGGTGCTTACCATGCAGGAGAGAGGTGCTTACCATGTAGGAGAGGGGTGCTTACCATGTAGGAGAGGGGTGCTTACCATGCAGGAGAGGGGTGCTTACCATGTAGGAGAGGGGTGCTTACCATGTAGGAGAGGGGTGCTTACCATGCAGGAGAGAGGTGCTTACCATGTAGGAGAGGGGTGCTTACCATGTAGGAGAGGGGTGCTTACCATGTAGGAGAGGGGTGCTTGTTAAGTTGTTATGCAGAAGAGGGGTGCTTTTGTAACTTTAATCTTATGTCACTACTGTTCCTTTTTTATGATAATGATGACAATGATGATGATTATTATTATCATCATTATTATGACTATGAAATAACTTTTTTTATTGGGAAAAAAGTGACAATCACTGTTCTGATAATTCACTAATTACATCCCCAGATACTTTATTTCCAGGGGGAACTCTACTGACCACTGGTGAAAGGGCCACACCCTAAGCCACAGGAGTTGTCGTGAATGATGGACATGCAGTGTGTCAAACAGAAATAGAAGCCACCAGACCAACCGCTCGCTCGGTCACCAGAGCCTTGGTTTGTCAGCATGATGTCATTACATCAAGGCTGTGTGGTGGCCGGTGTATTTAGGATGATGGATCAGAGGCCTGACTTGGTGGAAAAGTTACTATGGATACAATAGGCTATGTCACTGATTCACCAGCAGAGGGAGCTAGATATATTCTTTTCACTAGGTAGACTAGGAGGACTGTAACTGTGAAAAAGTTGACACCGTTGAAACAGTTAACTCAGACCACAGTTATGCACCGCCCACCACACTAAGAACTGAGCACGTCAGACGATGAATCAGGCGAGTCCATTACATAAACATTGGACAGCTCGGGAATATAACTGAATAAATGCAATAATCCATCATCAAAATAAAAATAACGGTCAGTTAGAGCACTGAGGTCATCGAATGAGGTACTTTTAGACGTCCCAAGGTCTAAAGGCTCAACTTCGGTTGGTTTTAAAGGTGTGCAAGGTCGCCCACAGTGCAGCGCCCCTGGAGCAATTTGGGCATTCAGTGCCTTGCTCAAGGGCACTTAGACAGGATGGTGGGCACCGTAGATGTAATATGTCAACGCACTGTGTCTGAGTCTTGTTTTATGAAGATTTTTACTCTAAATGTGTGCAGTCCTGTTTACAGTCAGATGTTTCCAGGCACCGTGGATGCAATTTCTAACCAAATTCACTTCCCCAAGGCGGTTCTGACTGGGCAGGTCTGATGATGCTATGTGGCAATGTTTGTGTAATTTGAACCAAGAAATTGAAACGGTTTTATTAGTTTTGCAGTTTTGCTTGAGTTCATAATTGAATATAGGTCTAGGCTAAACACTAAAGACGACAAGCTTTTGCAGCGGCTGCCCCCAAGTTGTGGAATAGTCTGCCACTACAAATCCGGTCTGCCCAGACCCTAGAGCTCTTTAAGTCGCAGCTGAAAACGAATTTGTTTTCATTGGCTTTTTGAGGCTTGTTAAGTCATACATCCCTGGTCCTGTTGTACCTATTTAGTGTATTTATTGTATTGTATTGACTTGTATGTGCACGTTATATTGTGTTTTGAATTTGTCTGTTTTTTTGTACTGTGAAGCACTTTGGTGCAACTTTGGTTGGTTTTAAATGTGCTATATAAATAAAGGTGACCTTGACCTTGACCCTGGAGGGTGGATGTGACACATCTAAAAGTACTCAACCTCTACTGGGTTTAACTATGAATGTACATGACCAGTTTAGCGTCCTCATTCCTCAACCTTGTTCACCTGAACACTTGAATGAAGAGGCAGAAGCCAGAAACATAAGAAACGTTTGCTTCCCTCGCAGAACCGGACCGGACAAGCTTGAACGATTAACTGCTGTCAAAAGTACAACATTTTTATAAAATCTATATGCCTCACTGAAGCTCTAAAATTTGTCCCTGAGACTCACTGAACACTGAAATAAGTACACTGCAAGCATGGTATATCACACAGATGACTTTATATATATGTTTTAATATATATATGTACAGTATATATATATGTTGCTAAATCCCACGTGTTGCTCAGCTGGAGGCCATGGTGGTCTTGATCCAGGAGACGTAGTTGCACACCTTAGTGTAGACCCCAGGTTTCTTCCTCTGAGCACAGCCGTGCCCCCAGGACACCACGCCCTGGAGCTCCCCGTCACACACCATGGGACCCCCAGAGTCACCCTGGGGAGGAGGAGGGAGGGGGTATGTTAATGTTTGTGTTTGTGTTTATATGTTTATGTTTGTGTTCATGTTTGTATTTATGTTTATGTTTGTGTTTGTGTTTATGTTTAGGTTTATTTAACTCATTCAGCGCCAGAGGTCACTGTTTACCTTACCGTTGAAATGCCAACGCCTTTTAACATGGGGATACGTGGCTGTGTTTGCAGGCCTAAAGCTATATTATAGCTATGGATCTAATAATATAGTCGATTGTCATTGAGTTTCTTCCGGTCAAGATGCAAAAAACAGATAATTTTCCCATCCATACATTCCCGTTTTATACCGTCGTGAATATGAGTGTAGTTTCAGGGCGGTCTGGTGTAATTTCCAAAAGGCTGCGTAATGGCCGGAAACGTGTATTCTAGTAAAAGCGTTATCGTTTCTTCCCTGGACTAGCTACTGTTCTCAAATCAAATTTATATTATCGGTATTATGTTTCATCATGAATGCGTGAAAGGGGATGCTCTGATCGCCACCAACGGCATACATTGTGGAGTAACGTTACAGTAACACTTTCGGATCACAATGAAAGCATGCTCGGATCAATGCAAGATTGATACCATATAGCCCTTACCTTGACTAGGATGTACTGATCTCAAACCTACCGAAGTCGGCCCATGTCACCCCACTTCTTAGGGACCTGCACTGACTCCCCATTGCTGCACGTATCTGCTTCAAGGCCCTCGACCTAGCATACAGTGCGGCAAAGGGAACCGCTCCCGCCTACCTCCGGTCAATGGTCTCTAACTACACACCCTCAAGGCCCCTACGCTCTGCAGCTTCTGGCCGCCTCAGACCTACTCCTATCCGAGCTCCGGGAGGGTCATCAAAGAGAAGCCGCCTATTCTCAGTCCTTGCCCCACAATGGTGGAATGAACTACCCATCCCAGTTAGGACAGCCAAATCACGTCCAATCTTTCACCGTCGACTTAAGACGCACCTCTTCAACCATTATCTGAAATAATATAAAAAAAAATTAAATAACAAAATAAAAAAAATAACTAACCCTAACTAACCTTACTGTCATGCACTTGTCCTAATAAACTAACCTACACTGTAACACGCAACACTTTGATGAACATTGTTACTCAGCTGATAGAGTTGTACCCTTCCTGATGACTTGTCGTGCAGAACTTGTAAGTCGCTTTGGATAAAAGCGTCAGCTAAATGACTAAATGTAAATGTAAATGTTATAAGCACTTGGTGTGCCCGACTATTTAGACTCTGCCCGCAGGCCGCAGATCGACCGACACACCAAACCACATCGTTTCAAATGGAGTGCAATAGCGGCCGCAAGGCGGCAGGCGGCGGTATTGGACTTTTTCAATCTCAGACTGTTGACAGAATCTGACTATGGGGCGACAATAATGTGGTCAAGAGGCATGGTTTCTATCTTCAGCCATTAATCAGCGTGGTTTATTATTTGCATGGTAAAGCAGCAGCACAATGAGTTCTCCTCTCCGTGAGAGGCAGGTGGGGAAGAGGTAGAGAGGGAGGAGACATCTCCTTAAATACTCGCCACCTGGTGGCGTCTCTACTTTTCGTAGCTCCATTTCTGCAGACCCCTCTCTGATTGGTTGAGCCCATTTCTGCAGACCCCTCTCTGATTGGCCGAGCGCGCGCATGCGCATGAGCCGCGACAGGCTCCTCTAGCCAGGAGTCGAAACTCCGTTAAGCTCCAGAGAGAGAGGCTGAAAACCCACAGTTCTTGCCCGACGGATGGGAGCCGAATCCCGGATCAGAGTTTTCTGATGAATAGCCCCAAAACATGGAGGTCGCGAACGCAATTTATACGCATGGAAGTATTGATTACGCCATAACGAATCATTAAAAAAATATACCGTTAACTGGAATATGTTGTGTGTGCCTTTACACATATTATGTTATGGATTATGTAATTGGTTTGTCATTAAAAACCAATAATAATCGCTCGCATCGCCGGCTTCGCTGACCAGAGCTCTCTCAGATTCAAAGTTTTAATTGCAGCCTGGAACATACATGTTTCGGAACCAATGTGTAACTAGACAGTTACAATATAACATTTATATTAATTAACCCAGTTAATGCCTTAAGAGAAAGAGTCTGGTGGTCAATTGCTACGGAAATGTTGTGTCTTACTAATAATAACTAATTCCTTGGTCAATAGAAGTCTCTGTGATACTTTCTGAATATGATTTGGGAACATCAAATGGGCAGGCCGCGAAATAACATAACGTTACAATGTACAGTTTCTGACAGCTGGCTGTGTTGTGAAATGTGCATAACGTTATGAATAAACCGTGAAGTCACGCGAAATAACGTTATACGCGAATCTGGTAGTACATTTCTTTTTATCTTCTTGATATGATAACATTACATCCGCCTTTTACCGCGTGACGAGCTAAACCAATCAGAGAGGGGCTTCGCTCAACCAATCAGAGAGGGGTCTGCAGAAATGGAGCTACGAAAAGTAGAGACGCCACCTGGTGGCAGCATTAGTGGCTCCGCCTAGAGCGCCCTCTAGTGGAAACAGTTATATACAGTTAGACAGTTACTTGCAATCCTACATAGAAACTCTAACTTTAACACTCCCACTTAGGGTTGTATAGCACACTGTATAACTTCTTCAAAAACAATTTACAAAGAAAATAATACATTTCAGAACATCAAAAAGAATATGGCAGTCAATATTTACACACCAAACATGACCTCTTCAAATCTCTTCAATTTCAGTTTGGAAGCAGGTTTCGTCATAGCGTCTGCTACCATGTCGTCCGTTGGACAATAAATCAGTGTCATTCTTTCTTCTCTAATGACAGATCTGATGAAATGATATTTTATATCGACATGTTTACATCTCTGCCAGCACACAGGGTTTCTAGCAATCGCAATGGTTCCCTGGTTGTCCTCGTAAACAACAGTCTTCTTATATACATAGGTATCCATCCCTTGGAGCAGTTGTTCTAGATAAATACTTTCCTGTATTGTCATAGCTAGAGCCATATATTCGGCTTCACAAGTTGATAGTGCCACTGTGGGCTGCTTCTTTGTTTTCCATTGATTGATTGATTGAATTGATTGATTGAAACGTTTATTAACAGATTGCAGAATGGGTACAGTACAGTACAGCTCAATACATACAATTGTTAAGAGGATGCAGACCTGAGAAAGACTTTCGTCTTGTTTCCATCAGGGTCCCCCATTTTCAATTCATCATAAATGAAACCAGTTCAGACTCACACAATATCCTGTGGTACTTCTTCTATCTGTGGTGTCAGCTGCCCAGTCTGCATCACTGTAGGGTTTAGGCCCTAAGCCCTCACTGCTCTTTCTGAAACACAGCTGTTTATCTGCTGTACCTTTGAGATAACGAAAAACAAGTTTTGCTGTAATCCAGTGCTCCTCTGTGGGGTCAGCAAAATGCTGTGACAATTTTCTCACTACAAAACATAGGTCAGGGCGAGTACATGTTGTCAAATAAATGAGGCTACCCACAGCTTCTCTGTACATTTTTACATCTGTCAGTTTCTGAGCATCTTCCTGGTAGTCAAATTTTTTATCACATGGTGTTTCCCTTGATCTACATTCTTGCATGTTAAAACGTTTCAGGATCTTTTCCACATATCTCTTCTGGGATATTTTTACACAATTGGCAGACTGTTCAAAGTCCATGCCTAGAAAATACTTTAACCTTCCAAGGTCTTTCATTTTGAATCTGGTGGAGAGCATACCTTTCACCTGTTCTAGGTTTCTAGTGTTGTCTGCTGCGATGATCAAATCATCCACCCAAATGACGATGATCACCTTTCCTGACTCTTTTGACTCCCTTGAGTAAACACAGGGGTCTACTGGGTTCTGTAGGAAGCGATCTTCAATGAGACATGAAGCATCTCGTTCCAATTTCGCCCAGACTGTTTCAGGCCGTAAATGGATTTTTCTAGCTTACACACTTCTCTCCTTTCTTTTCGTAACCTTCAGGTTGTTCCATATATATCTCCCTATCTATGGGTGCGTGCAGATAGGCTGGCTTCACATCCATCTGATGTAAAATCAAATTGTCCTCAGCTGCTTTCTGCATCACTACCCTTACACTGGTCAGATTGGCTGTGGGGGAGAATGTTTCACCGTAGTCTATCCCCTCCCTCTGACTGTAACCTTTAGCTACAAATCTCGCTTTGTACTTGTCGTGGCCTTCAATACCCTCCTTGATTGAGTACACCCATTTCCCTCCCACTGTCTGTCTGCCCTCTGGTAACTTGGTTAGAGTAAAGCTGTGGTTGTCCTCTAGAGACCTCATCTCCTCATCCATTGCTCTCTCCCATTTACTTGATTCAGGGGACACTATGGCCTCTTTAAAGGTCTGAGGTACCCCACTGACTACCCTGTAGCAGTAATCAATGGTGGTAAGTGTACTGTCATCCTCGTCACTTCCTCTCCGGGCATAGTCTGTCAGATACTTTGGGGGTTTGTGTTCCCTTGAGGGATACCTCCCACTGCTTGGGGCACGTGACGTCACCCTCGGGTGCTCCTCGTCATCGCCCTCTGGGGGTTGCTGACTGTCTGTCTGCTAAGTACACTGGGCTGAGGTGTCTCTGTTTCTTCACACCTTACTCTGGAGTCCAGCTCTGGCTCCTCTGTCTGTGTCTCGCTCTCACATGTTGTCTTTGTGACAAACCTGACTAGCATGTGTTTCTGCACTCCCCCTTTACCGGGATAATAAACTAGGAAAGCGGGGCTTCCTTTGTCGTGCCCTACAAAGAGTCCTTTTTCACATCTGGACTCGAGCTTTCCTCTGTCCTGCAGGTAAGCATAACACACTGATCCAAATTTGTGCATTCTAGCTAGATTACACTTCTTTCCTGTCAGTGCTGTATACGGGGTGGTGCCTGTGTGCTTATTAAAGCACCTGTTTCTGGTGTAAGCGGCTTCTTGCACCGCATAATGCCATAGACTCTTAGGTAAGTTACTGTCTACTAGCTTACACCTAGCTATTTCGAAAAGAGTGCGCCATTCCCTCTCTGCCACTCCGTTCTGGTGTGGGGAATATGGATATGACGTCTCGTGTCTTATCTTGTTCCTTCTCAACAGTGATTGGAACTCTCTGTTTGTGAACTCGGTTCCGTTGTCGGACCTCAAGCATCTTACGTTACCATAAGGGGCTATGTCTGCCAGGAATTTCTCCGTGGCCTGGAGTGTGTCACTCTTTGCTTTGAGAAAGTAAACAAACACTGCCCCTGTGCACACATCTGTAAAAGACTGTACATATCTAAAGCCTCCTATGGACTCGTTTCTTACTGGACCGGCTAGATCTGTGTTAACTAGCGCAAGTGGTACCTTTACTTTTTCTGTGGGATTTCTGTTTCTCAATTGAGTAAACTTCCCCTTTATGCACACTACACATTCTCTGTCAGGTCTACGCTTTTCACCTTTCAGTAAATCCTCGTAATTACAATGACCCATAATCTCATGCCATGTCTGAATATCGTGACTGACAGATGAAGAAATTTACCTGGAACTCGACGACATCTATACCACAGCAAATAAAAACGGACTACACATTTTTCACCTGAATGTAAACAGCATAAAACATAAGCTGGAGGAAATAAGAAACCTGTTTATTAGCGGTAAGGTAGACATAATATGCTTTACTGAAACTAAACTTGACTCATCTGTAACAGACCCTGAAATAGAGTTGGAGAACTATTCTATTGTCTGTAATGACAGAAACAAGTATGGAGGTGGTGTTTGTATGTACATTCATAAGGACACCAATTTCATTAACCGTACTGACCTTCATCATGAGACAATTGAAACCGTATGGGTAGAAATTCTATTTGAAAGGGCTAAATCTGTTCTAGTCGGCACAATCTACAGACCGCCAGATCAAACTGGCTTTTATGATACTCTGGATGTGTGCTTAGCTGGAGCTGAGGATGCTGAAAAGATTCTTATTGGGGATTGGAACACGGCAATCAAAAAGATGCACCCGTCTTCAAATCCTTCAATAGGTTTTGTGATCTGCACGGCCTCAGCCAGCTAATCACCCAACCCACAAGGGTATGTGATTCAACTCAGACTACCATTGACCTCATCCTGACCTCTGACAAGTCCAAGATCTCCAATAAAGGGGTTATAGCATGTGGGTTAAGTGATCATTATATGATATTCTGTACCCGCAAAAAGCTAAAGCAAAAGGCTGGCTGTCACAAAACAGTCACATCTAGAGACCTCCAAACCTACTCTAGCGAGGCCTTTAACCTTGAACTGGAGAGTCTGGACTGGTCAGATGAACTCAATGGTACACTGGTTGAAGAAACCTGGCTTGGCTTCAAAACCAAATTTTCATCAATACTAAACAACATGGCCCCCCTAAGAACCACCAGGGTAAAAAATCGTGCTGAGCCATGGATGCAAACTGAAATACTGACCGCTATGAAAGCCAGAGACAAAAAATGCTCTGAGTTTCGTAAAAGTCAGTCAAAGCTTACCAAAAGCCTTTCCATTAAATGAGGGCCATTTGCTCCTTCCCTTGGTTGCCACGAGTTCTAAGACGGGGTTCTCCCCCTCGCCTCCGTTGGGCTCAGCAGGCTCCGTCTCCCCCGGTGCCGCCTCCCCGGGGCTCTGCGCGCTGCTCTCCGGGCGGGTCCGCTTGCGCTCCAGCAGCAGCGCGTCGGTGGGGTCGGTGCCCCGCTTCCTCCTGACGCGCAGGATCGTCGTGTTGGATTCCATGTTGCTCTTTGATGGTGGGCGTAGCTTTAGCTCCTGTTGGCCTAGCGTCTAGCCACGCGGTACTCCCGGTGCTAACCTAGCCTATACTTCAGCTAAACTTGCTACCCTTATTATTTCGCCCCTGCGTGATCTGGGCCCATAACCTGTTGACAGAATCTGGCTATGGGGCGACAATAATGTGGTCAAGAGGCATGGTTTCTATCTTCAGCCATTAATCAGTGTGGTTTATTATTTGCATGGTAAAGCAGCAGCACAATGAGTTCTCCTCTCCGTGAGAGGCAGGTGGGGCAGAGGTAGAGAGGGAGGAGACATCTCCTTAAATACTCGCCACCTGGTGGCAACATTAGTGGCTCCGCCTAAAGCGCCCTCTAGTCGAAACAGTTATATACAGTTAGACAGTTACTTGCAATCCTACATAGAACCTCTAACTTTAACACAGACCCATCCCCAGTGATAACACAGGCTCCTGGGATGTTTTATGAATGGGAATATCGAATAAAAGAAATAACGATGAAAACGGAGTATACTTTTTTTCGGGGGTCCTGGCGCTCAACGTTCAGCGAGTTAACCTGACTAATAGTCGGGTCTGGCTATCCCCATTAGAAGCATCTCTAGTCTTGAACATCTTCAACTTCAAATTACGTGCAGTGGTTAAAAGACAAACAGATACAGTCACAATACTGTAGGCGCCGTAATGGAGGTCTCAGTATTCTCATTCAGTATTATATTTATGTTATATTATTAGTTGTACTGTCACTTTAGGTGGTGGGTGTGTTCACAGGGATGCGGCGGTAATGGGAGTGTTCTTATGGAGTTTCATTTGCTTTTTGTGGCTAGCAGCTAACGTTAGCTCACGTTAGTTAGCCAGCCAGCACAAACTGATGATATCAGGAGCTATCAGTAGCTAGATAACATTAGAGAACGCCTCGTGTATTAAACAAAGGTGAATAGATGACTGGGCCATTTTGTTTAATGCTTGTTAAGATTGAAAGAGGAGCTCTGACTAACAGGGTCTGATAGCTAACGTTAGCTCACGTTAGCCAGCTGCTCATGCAATCGTTAATGCTAGCAGAATGAATGGATGTAAACTTTATTTAACATATTGCAGAATGGGTACAATACAATACGGCTCAATACAAACAATTGTTAAGGGAATGTAGACTGTTGTAGCTTGGACTGGGGTCCTTATAACAATAGCTTGACAACACATGGTAGCTGCAGCTATATTGTCACCGGACGTTGGTGAGGGCACGCAGATGTCGGCAGGCATGCGTTCTTCATGGGACGGGGTTGCACTGCGTGCAAGCCCAGATAAGTACTCGCTATTTGCATATCAATAGCGCCGGTCGTCAGGTGTGTTAAATACGTTCTCAGATACATTCACACCTAACTTGTTGTGAATGACATGTGTTACATTCCATTCGTAGAGGCAATTAGGCACTGTCTGTAGTCTGTGCTCAAGCGATGGGACATTAAATGCGCATTCGCGGGAGCGCGCGCACGCGACGGGAGTGCGCGTGCACGTGGCGCCATTATGTGCGTGCAATCCCAGTTGATTTCAATAACGCACCACTGGATGTCAGTATCTACTGCACATGGGCGTTGAGCAAATTTCACTTTCAACCAGGTATCTGATGAATGAAAACTTTATTTAACAGATTGCAGAATGGGTACAATACAGTACGGCTCAATACACACAATTGTTAAGGGGATGCAGACCAGAGAAAGACTTTCGTCTTGTTTACATCAGGGTCCCCCATTTTCAATTCATAATTAATTGTAAGTAAGGGTGCAACTTGCTCCGTGCAATCCATTCTTTGTGGATCTAGTCCAGAGTTTTCCAACAACCCATCCAGCCTGGCTCAACAGACATGGTGTCTGTCTGTCTGTCTGTCTGTCTGTCTGTCTGTCTGTCTGTCTGTCTGTCTGTCTGTCTGTCTGTCTGTCTGTCTGTCTGTCTGTCTGTCTGTCTGTCTGTCTGTCTGTCTGTCTGTCTGTCTGTCTGTCTGTCTGTCTGTCTGTCTCAGCAAGACCGACGGCTTCTCAGTTACAGTGGGTGACAATATTGTCACAAGGAAAGATGAAATTACCTACCTGGGTTCCATCCTAGAGGCTAATCTTTCCTGTGACAAAATGGCATCCAATGTAATAAAAAAAGTCAACCAACGAACTCGAATCTTGTACTGGATCTCCTCTCTGGTAAACAAGAATACCCTGAAGACTCTGGCAGGAGCACTCATTCAAGGGTACTACGACTATGCTTGCACCTCATGGTACCAAAGCACCTCAAAGGCGCTAAAAACAAAATTACAAACATCTCAAAACAAACTGGTCAGACTACTGCTTGACCTTACTCCTAAAACCCACCTCACCCCTGCCCACTTTGACAACCTAGGATGGCTTAGAGTAGATGACAGAGTACAGCGACTTGCAATGAGCCTGGTCTACAAGATACACTACACGACAGAGGTACCCATGTACATGTCAAAATACTTCCCAAAGGTCAGTGAATACCACGATCACAACACCAGAGGGAGCTCCACAAATCATGTTAAACCCAGATTCGGCTCAAACAAGGGACTAAACACGTTTCGCAATTATGCCACATCAATGTGGAACGCCCTACCCAAAGCTGTAAAGGAATGTGAATCACTAACCACTTTCAAAACCACTCTCAAAGAACACCTACGGGAGACTGCAATTCGAAACTGGCCCCTGTAAATGTCCTAACCCAACCCCCTCCAGTGTACAGTAAATGACAAAGTATGGTTCTGTCAATATTCCAATGTACAGTTTTGCTTGTACAGTTGTACAGTGTCCCCCACCCACCCCTCCTACCCAACCCCCCCCACCCAACCACCTCCAATGTACAGCCCCCCCCCCCCACCCCCACCCCCACCCACCCAACCCCACCCCACCTACCCAACCTCCTCCAATGTACAATTTCTACGTCAAATGTATATACTCTCTTTTCTGGACTCTTTTTGTATCACAAACAGTACTGTATTTGCAAATCTGGTATGTCATAAATGTATAGATGTAGCAGTACTGTCTATCTGTATGTCGTGTGTGTCATATATGTTATGATGAATTGAAAATGGGGGACCCTAATGTAAACAAGACGAAAGTCTTTCTCTGGTCTGCATCCCCTTAACAATTGTATGTATTGAGCTGTACTGTACTGTACCCATTCTGCAATCTGTTAATAAAGTTTTCAATCAATCAATCAATCAATCAATCAATCAATGTTCTACTGTAGCTGTGAGCCTTGAATCACCTGACAGGAGTCTTTGCCTCCTTCCAGGAAGCCGGCACAGATCATGTTGTCGGTGATCTGGAAAGGATAGGCATTGAAGCAGGTGTCATCGCTCAGGAGAGGGGCTTCCAGACACTGCAGCTTGTCAGGATACCTGGCTGGATTGCAGAGCATGAGAGTACAAACACAGGTAGGAAGAAATGGATCACGGTAAGTGTTTCTCTACTTGGGTGCAATGCTGCATTCGATTATAACTATCGAGGAAATTCCGACCTCCCAACTGGGGAAAATCAAATAAAGCGGTGCATCAACTAGGGCGGCTAGGTAGCGTAGCGGTCAAAGCACTCGCCTACCACCGCAGAGTGGGTTCGGATCCAGCGGTACCTCCGGCTCGGTCAGTCGTCCCTACGAACACAATTGGCAGTGTCCGCGGGTGGGAAGCCGGTGGGGTATGAGTCCTGTTTGTTGCAATAGTGACTCCTACTGGTCGGTCGGGGCACCTGTTCAGCAGGGAGGGGATATGGGGGAAATAGCGTGAACCTCCACACACGTTACGTTCCCCCAGTGAGACTCCTCACTGTCAGGTGAAAAGAAGCGGCTGGCTGACTCCACATGTATCGGAGGAGGCATGTGGTAGTTCTACACCCTCCCCAGACCGACAGTATGGCAGTGCAACGACCAGGAAGGGAATTGGTATAATAACTAAATTGGGGGATGGTAGAAAAAGATAGGCAAGGAGCCAATTATTATTTTTTAAATGGCGCGTCAACTCAGAGTTACTAGTCGCAAACTCAGGTATGATTTCTCAACCCCCAATAAAAGCCTTTGTGTCATTTGACGTCATTTCAATATGGCCACCCACACCGTTTTACGTTTTTATGTTGTTTTTAGTACATTCATAATAAGTATATTAGCTATATGTCCTTGTAAACTGTCTGTGAGTTGTAGTTCAAGCCAGACAAACCATAACAATAAAAGTTTAGCGTGAGCGACTTTGTAGCTCAAACGCACAGACTACAGATGGCGCTTTTCCCACTTGCAAATTCCCACCTCCAACCATAAAACGAATGCATCATAAGCACTTCAAAGTCCCATTTGATCATTGTGTCACAGTTAATTTACGTATTGTGTTTTCAAATCTTGAATTAATATAGACAGCTCCCCCCCCCCTCCCTCCACAAAAGAATGCAAGCTGTCTCTCATCACATACAGTACACACGAGCATGCACACATGTGCACACACACACACACACACACACACACACACGCACGCACGCACGCACACACACACACACAGACACACACACACACACACACACACACACACACACACACACAAGGTCAGGGTCAAGGTCAACTATATTTATAAATCAACCGAAGTTGTACCAAAGTGCTGTACAATATAAAAACAGAAATACTAAAAGAAATACAAAATACAGTATACAGTATACAGTATACACACACACACACACACACACACACACACACACACACACACACACACACGCACACACACACAGGCAGGCACATACTCACAGCCCTCATTACTGGGACGCAGGCTCCCCCATCCAGAGATCTGACACATGGTCCCGTCAACGCCACACTTTGTCGGGAGGGTTGCGGGGCGCACGTAGCTGTTCAGCGTGGCCGGCCGACTCAGTCTTATCAGCATGATATCGCTGTCCTGCGTGCGGGAGTTGTAATCTGGATGGCGGATGAATTGAGCGGACATAATGTGTTGCTCGGTGCCATCTGACTCCCAGATGTTGTGCTCTCCCAGGCGAATCTCCACGTCTGACCTGCAGGAGTTAAAGGGGCCATCTGTGATTTGCAGCCCGGCACCCCCCCCCCCCCCCCCACACACACACACTCTGTTGAAATACTGTCTGTTGCGCCACTGCTGGTTTTGTTTACATTTTTTATTTCTGACTGAGATGTATTGTCTGAGCCTTTGATACTAGGGCTGTACCACGTGTGATGGAGAAAGGACCATTACATGACTTTGAGGCAATACAATGTTTGTCTACATTTGTGATGTTCAGTTGGCCTGTGTCTTGACTTATGACACATTTTTCATCTATAAGTCAAACTCTTCAAGGGCATATTATGCGAGGCATATGCAACGTTTAGATGAAATACATATAGGATTTTAGCTTCAACCCCAAATGGAGACCATTGTGATTCTCTGAGAGTGGGAGGGGAAACTCCAATAACTTTGATATTTATTGATTTATTGATTTATTTTTATAGTGAAAGGTTAACCTTCTGTAGTGTGGTAGTGAAAGGTTAACCTTCTGTAGTGTGGTAGTGAAAGGGTTAACCTTCTGTAGTGTGGTAGTGAAATGGATACCCTGCTGTAGTGTGGTAGTGAAAGTGTTAACCTTCTGTAGTGTGGTAGTGAAAAGGTTAACCTTCTGTAGTGTGGTAGTGAAAGGGTTAATCGTATGTAGTGTGGTAGTGAAAGGGTTAACCTTATGTAGTGTGGTAGTGAAAGGTTAACCTTCTGTAGTGTGGTAGTGAAAGGGTTAACCTTCTGTAGTGTGGTAGTGAAAAGCTTAACCTTCTGTAGTGTGGTAGTGAAAGGGTTAACCTTATGTAGTGTGGTAGTGAAAAGGTTAACCTTCTGTAGTGTGGTAGTGAAAAGGTTAACCTTCTGTAGTGTGGTATAGTGAAAGGGTTAACCTTCTGTAGTGTGGTGGTGAAAGGGAATAACCTTCTGTAGTGTGGTAGTGAAAGGGATAACCTTCTGTAGTGTGGTAGTGAAGGGGTAACCTTCTGTAGTGTGGTAGTGAAAAGGTTAACCTTCTGTAGTGTGGTAGTGAAAAGGTTAACCTTCTGTAGTGTGGTATAGTGAAAGGGTTAACCTTCTGTAGTGTGGTAGTGAAAGGGTTAAAGCTGAGCATAATGTTATCACAGAACACTTTGATCACAAGTCTGAAACATGTGATAATGTAAAGCGTCCACTGGGTCCACACAGTATTGTTGTTGTGTAGACAGCTGCTTGCTGTCTGTTTGTTCCCACCTCTACTTGGACTCCCAGTAGCCGTGTAATGGATAACCGCTATTAGATTTGTGATAAGGCACATGAGGCGCTTGAGCACCTGGCCGGTTTCAGAGGCTCTATAGTTTCAAGTTTGCTTTTTATTTGTCACGTATGAGGTACATGTACATTACAGTGAAATGCTTGGTTCTGTATGAGCCCCCTGAGAATGTGCTTCATACAGTAAAATAAGTAAGTAAAAGAGGAATAAGTCCAAACACTATACGAATATACAATATATAGACTAAAGTACAGCCTAAGTACAATGAAAGTACAATGAAGTACAAATGCAGACAATTCTAATATCAGAGTAAAATAGAAACATCTAGAGATCTTAAGGAATCCATATAGGTAGCGGCCAGGAAATTGGTGAAATTGGTGAAAATCTAGCTCCAAGGTGTAAGAAAATGTGCCTTTTCTTTTTTGTACAGCTTTGATGATCATTTTGAGTGACAGTGAGTGACTATTTTTGTCTTAATTGAGCACCTGCCCCTTTAGAAGTTTCGTATCACAACACACTCACTTTAGACACTTTAAACGCTTTAACACTACATCATATTTATCTATTTATTAAGGAGAATTGCACTACATCATACGTCATTTTGCATCTGGCCTTTTTTTTTAACCTCATTGTCTGCCTTTTTACTTCATTGTACTTAGGTTGTACTTTAGTTTGTATATTGTACATTGTATATTGTATAGTGTTGGGACTTATTCCTCTTTTACTTACTTTTTTTTATTGTATGAAGCACATTCTCAGGGTCTCATACAGAACCAAGCATTTCACTGTAATGTACATGTACCTTATACGTGACAAATAAAAAGCAAACTTGAAACTTGAACTTGAACTTGAACGTCATCTATGACCCTGTGCAGAGGATTATGTCCTTACTTGGTCTTGCAGTGTGCGGCAGTGAGCACCCACTCGTCGGACAGGAGGGTCCCCCCGCAGAAGTTGTACCCTGTGAAGAGAGAGACCTGGTAGGGCACTGAGTTCTTCGGGCACTCGTACCCTCCGACTATCCTGTCCTCCTCCGCCCCGGCAACTGGTGATGATGATGGAAAATGAATGAATGAATGAAGTTTATTTTTTGGTATTGTTTACAGACAAATCAAACACACCCGTGTGGACTTACAAAAAGAAAAGAAAAAAGAAAAAAATCACAAATGTACATATTCAAGGCAAGTTCACACACAAAATCCAAAATCAATGCCGAAAAAAAGGAATAGGCTGAAGCACATGTTTACTGTCCATGTTTTGCCTATCCTTTACAAATTCTTAAAAACTAAATATATTTTAATATAAGAAAGAAAAACTTAAAATATGCTGCAAGATATAATTTTCTGAAAGAAAAAACAAATGTTTGATGTTTTACTCAAAACTGTACTAGGATTATTTTATCCTTTAAGGCTCCTTTAAGGCTTTTTTTTTTAAACCTTTAAATGAAAGGAAAACAAGGAGAGAGGGAAGATGTAAACGAAGCTGCTTGTTCTGTAACCTAATCTAATCTAAAGTTATTATATTAAATGAGATTATATGAGATTAGAAGATTACAGTACATTACATTAGATTAGATTACATTACATTACATTATATGAGATTAAAATATATTATGGCATTATGCAGCACAAGCACAGTACAACGAAAAGACGTTTGGCATCCAACCAGAGTGCAAATGTAACAGTAAAGTACAGCAGTAATATACAATGTACAGGTGATTGAACTGGGTATACGATATATAAATAAGTACTACTGAGTATAGTGCTAATCAGATGTATGTACAGAGTTGTAGTATTAATATGTACAGTGATACAGGTATAAAGACACTATTGTAGTAAGTCATATTATTATTGTTGTTATTATAAATACCTGCCCCTCCAAAGAGTGTCAGAAGAAGGAGAAGCTTCATGCTGTCTGTCCGTCTAGTTCTCAGGACTGGTGTCTCAGCCTCTGCATGTTCTACATTGTGTTCCAGGCTTCTAATCTCCTCTCTCAAGGCCGTTCACCATCAGGTCACACTGGAAAACACATGTTATATTTCCCTAGGACACCTGGTTTAGTGCATGTGTGACTAAAATAGGCTGAGTAGTCTGTAGCAGTGTTGTAGAGTCCGAGTCCTGGACTGATTTTCAGGACTCGTGACTCAGACTTGGACTTTTAGACTCGAGCATTGACTGCATTTGGACTCGGAAGGTGCAGACGAGGACTCAGACTTGTTAATTGATAAATACAATTATACAGATAAATACAGTAATAGGCCCTAATCATTTGGCACAAGATATTGATGGCTAGTGCATTTGTTTGGCTATTGTGTCACAAAGTAAATAAACTCCCTTTGAAATGGTGACCGCTGTGTCATTTATGTTTAATGTAGACCTTTTTTATTTGTATGTCAACTCTTTGACTGCCAGAGTGGAGTGGACCCAACCTTGATGACTTGGACTCGGACTCGGACTAGGGTAATGGGGACTCAACTTGGACTCGACTAGTTAGTTCGGATATGGATAGGGCAAAATCTCATCTTTCCAATGGCAGTGTTAAATATGGATTTAGACATTTCCCCCGTGTGACTACACACAGACTCGGACTAGAGATTTAGTGACTCGACTACAACACTGGTCTGTAGTTTATATGGTCTGAAACTACTCAAATAATGTTTTCGATTCCTATGCTTCAATTCACCAAAGTGTGTAAATCAAAAGCAAATACAATGTGATTGAAAAACACATTCGATTGCCAGACATTGTTTGTCATAATATCGTCACCTTCTTAACCTGTTGGGGGACCCTGCTGTCCTAGTCATAAATCGATCAATACAGACCATATTAATTCATGGTGTGTTTCTTTTTCAAATGTAGCCAAGAGTAAAGACCCTAACCCTATCAAAACAGCAGTTAAAGTGTATATTTTCAGCACTACATTGTTTACCAATGATTTGAATAATTTTTCGAAAATATGAGTTTCTCTGAATAATGTGAATTCCCTGTGCATTGCATCGGGAAAAGGTGAGTAGTCACGCGGGGAAATGACTAAATCCATACTGCCATTGGAAAGATGAGATTTTGCCCTATCCATAGATGTATGACTTGGCCATAATAAGGTGATTTATAGGCCTGATATTCTATATTCTATATTCAAATGCATTATAATTCAAATAGCACGTGTCCGGATGGCAAAATGCAGTACCGTATCTACAAAAACACTGTAAATCGTCTCCCCTTTATTCATTTTTTTTTCTTTTTTTTCTTAATCTTTTTCCCCCTCCATTTTTCCTCGGATTTTCTCCCATCCCAATGTTAGTCGTATGCCAATTCCCAATCCCCTTCCTGGTCGCTGCGCACTTACCCCCCACAGTCAGATCATCTGGGAGAGTGGAGGCTATCACGTGCTTCCTCCGACACACGTCCAGCCAATCAACCGCTTCTTTTCACCTGGCAGCGCGGATCCTCCCTGAGAGGGCGTAGTGTGTGGAAGGATCACACTATCCCACTCAGGTCCTATCCGCGCTTAGCAGGCGCCCCGACCGAACTGTAGGAGTCACTGTTTACAACGACCCGGACCCACCCCGCCAGCTTCTCCCACCCTCTAATACAGCCAATTGTATTAGTGTGAACGGCCAGCCAAGCTGGTGACAACCCCGGAGCTGTGAGCTGGACTCAAACGGGCGAATCCAGCTCACAGCTCCGGGGTTGGTGACGAACGCAATCTCCGCTACGCCACCTAACCGCCCCCCTTTATTCATTTTCTTAGATTTTTTGTACACTTGATCTCAAGAAGGTGCTGAATGAGCTCAGTGAGCCTGGTGTTATTCACCGTCAAAGATGCAAAGACAAATTATTATTTATATTCTCCTTTGTTTCATCACAATTTACTCAAGCATACAGTAGTAACAGACACAATATTTCTGACACTGGGAATACATTCCCTGAGGTCCATAGATGTTCATAGATACCAAGAACATGCAAATTTACCTTGTAGAAGTGGTAAATCTTCCATTTACTTTGGCATGTACTTTTAGGCAGATTTTCTGAAAATATGGCTGCAGCTTAACAGGTTAAAGTCATTTCTCACATTATATTTTCTAGTTTCTAGAGAAAAACTGACTAAAGTGAACCATATATAGAATATATGATATTTATTTATTTCACGACTGGGTAGGAACAGCATGATCGTTTCAATTAAGGATGTAGGCAACTTTACCAGAGGTGGCCTGTTACGATGGGGTGGCGAGGGAAGGAGAGGAGAACCCAATATGCAGAATGGAAGGAGGCAGAGACGGCAGGATAACGTATAGTGAGAGCTTTACTTGGCAAAGGACAAAAGTACAATAAAGCATGAACATAAAAGGCGCAGCCGAGCTGGCACTGAGGGAAAACAAAACCTAACCAGAAAAACAGACTGAACACTCGAAAACAAAAGGGCAACAAAACGGAACACTAACAACACTTACTTAGACTGAACAACAATAGGGCAAGACGACGTTGACAGGAAACAGGGGTAACGGAGGTAATGACGCCACAAGGAAGGGAGGACAGACCAAACTTAAATACACAGACTGATTATAATGAACAACACCTGGCGAAGGCCAAAAACATAGAATCAGATAAACACCAACTAGACACAAAAAGCATAACCAAATACAACAACCAGACAGGAGGACGACATCACACAAGGGAAGGGAACGCCAACGACAACAAGCATAATGATATCACATTAATCATACTTAACAACACAGATATAATAATAGCCTGGCCCATCTGATGGTGCCCGCTAGAGGGCGGCAGGAGACCACTGTTCATCTTGTCCCCACTGCCCCAGACAGGGCTCAGTCTGGGACCGTGACAGTGGCCAGCATCATGAAGATATTATTAATAATAAATTATTAATAATAATCAATTTGATTTGTAACACACATTATATTTGTAACTTAAGTGCTACATGAAAGGGGATAAAGATAATAAAATACAAATGAATAAAACAACCAATGAAATGAAAGAAACATTCAGATCAAAGTCAGCTCTAGACAGCTAAAAAAGAAAACATCACATTTTTTAAAACACACAAAACAAAACATAATTTTCTGCAAAAAGTGACTTAAGCCATTATTTTAAGAATGTGACGATATGGAATTTCCCCTCCGAATAATTTCCTTCTTTACAATGTGCTTTTAAAATCAGCTTTCCATGTAATCATGTGGAAAACAATATGGAAAGCAAAGTAGAACAGGTTCCTCAATTTTCTCTCATTTCTCTTTTATGCTGTGTGACAAAGTTGAGCTTCACACATTAATCAAGGAACAAAAAGGAGATTTGCCTGCTTTAAATTGTTTTATACATGTAATCATTGTTAAATGTGGCTTTTTGACCAAATGTGGGATTATGTGATCAGTTGTGTCGGCCTGTGCATGATTCTATCTGTCCAACTACAGGGCCGATCTGGATGATAAGATAAGAAAAGATAAGATATTCGTTTATTGATCCCCTTGGGGAAATTCAGGCATCATAGCAGCATGGGGGAGGAGGGAGGGGAGGTACAGGTAGTAGAAGACATGATACAGGTGAGGTCATAGAATTATAGTAAAAAAAATATTAATAAAAATAGGCAGTGTAAACAATATAACAATAGAATTAACTCTGGACATGCGCATATGGGCAAGTAGGCAGTGTAAAAAGGTCAAGGTGCAAGATGAGAGTATGTATGCCCTCAAAGTTATATTTGCCCTACATTAAATATAGTTACAATATATATATATATCATCTAATAATCTAATATCTAATCTAATATAATCTAAAAATGCTAAATGCAAGAAATGCTAAATATATGCTCTGATGAAGTAAGAATACAGTATTCACATAAGGTGCAGTATGCATAAGGTATGTATGCTTCATCGGTACTCAGTGTGAATAGTACATAGCAGTACTCAGTGTGTATAGTACATAGTAGTACTCAGTGTGTATAGTACAGAGTAGTACTCAGTATGTATAGTACATAGTAGTACTCAGTGTATATAGTACATAGCAGTACTGCCTGGTTCCCAATCAAACAACTGGAATGTGTTACGGTTTCACCTCCACAACCCTCTGTACCAACGTCACACACCTCTGTGTCTGTCTCACCCTCCGTGTCTGTCTCACACACCCCCTACACTTCGGCATACGCTCTACGGGCGTGCAATCGGCACAGGTGATACAGTATAAAATCCTGCCGATGGATGGAGGCTCCGCACCTGTCTTCTAATCATCACGCTACACTACAAGATACCTGGATCTCCATTCATCAGCGTCAGATTTTCTTTAAGAATGGCCTGGCAAGTATCCTCCATATTACTTCCCGTAATAAGGTTTTTTGCGTCTATCTTGTGTGAATCCTCTTACCGTTGTATTTCCATGTATACAACCTTCCCGTTATTTTTGACGTTCTATGCTATCGTGTTTTTTCCCGTGTGCAATAGTTTTCCCTGTGAAGACTTATTCTGGTTTTATCTCTCTGTGTCATCCACAGTTGTAACCCCAGTGGCTCTCCACCGGCCACCGTCATCTGCCCGCCAGGCTAAAGATGCACACCGCACTTGTTTTTTCTCCTTTTCAATGTATTAAACAAGATGGCGCCGCTAAGACCGGCTGCCTCTCCGTGCGCTCCGTCGAGACTGTGCTTACTTTTGTTAATATTTATAATTTTAAGAGTTTTGTTTGTACCAACTGTATGTTCATTTAATGTGTATGACCGTCAGTCACTCATAGAGTCTATTTTCCACTGTTTCTTGGAGTGTAAAATAATTGAAGTACTTTTTGAGGTTGTAGAATCTGTGTTTGTCAAATGTGGGGAGAGTTGGAGTAAAACTGCTTTTATTTTTGGTGCTGGTTATAAAAGGACAAATGCAATGAAATGGGAGCTGTTACATTTTGTAGTGGGACAGGCAAAATTGTCAATTTACAAAAGTCGGAAAAATCAAATTGAATATGGTTCAGGTGGGGAGTTGTTGCCATTGTTTAAGGCTTTGGTACGAGCTCGAATTACAGTAGATTTTCGGTTTTATTTACTCATGACTGATTTTGAGTTTTTTTTGACGCGTTGGTGCTTCAATGAAGCTCTTTGTTTGGTTGTTGATAAGCAGCTCTGTTTTAACCCCTTGTTTCTGTGAGGATTTAAATCGTGTCTATGTATGAATATGTTTGATTGACAAATGAAAAAATTTCCTTTTATTTATTGGAAATAAAGGTTCTTAAAAATCAATCAAATCTCTCTCTCTCTCTGTCTCTCTCTCTCTGTCTGTCTGGACCACAGACTCATCTCTCTCTCTTTCTTTCTCTCTCTCTCTCTCTCTCTGGACCACAGACTCTCTCTGTCTGGATCATCACAGACTCTCTCTCTCTTTCTCTCTCTCTCTCTCTCTCTCTCTGGCCTTGCTCTGGTGGAGGGTGTGCCACTGTGTGTGTGCCATCATGTTAACGTTAGCCTCAGTTAAACCTTGCGACGCCTCGTTAGATGAAGCTGTGTTCTGAGGTGTCCTGTGTTCTGAGCTGTGTTCTGAGCTGTGTGCTGAGCTATGTTCTGCATGTGTTCTGTGTTCTGAGATGTGTTCTGAGCTGTGTTCTGTGTTCTGAGCTGTGTTCTGAGCTGTGCAGCGATAACACATGTATATTGACTGTAGAACGGGAGCTCTCTCTCGCTGTCTCTCTCTCTCTCTCTCTCTTGCTATATGTTGACTGTATCATGCCCAGCCTCGGGCAGCGCTATTATTTAAGAATATGTTGACTGTATGAAAAAAAATTTAAAAAGTTAAAAATTATATAATATATATATATATATATATTTTTTTTTTACCTTTAGGGGGGGGGGGGGGGGGCTCGCGTTTAAATCTCGCACAGGGCCTCGCATTTCTCCCAGGCGGCCCTGCCTATCGGATTAAACAACCTATACCGCTCCATTCTCCTCTCCCTGTGTTCTGCTTTTGGGCTCAGTTAAACGCTACCCTAACAACACCGAGCTCTATCAAGCCTGTGTTGGTCCTGTGTTGGATTATGTCGCTGTGGTTATAAAGTCTATAAGGGATGTGAACAGGTTCATAATAAATGGAAATGGCTGCATTTATATAGCAGCTTTTATGCAAGGCGCTTTACAATTTGTTCCTCACATTTTACCCATTCACTCACACATTCACACACCGATGGCGGAGGCGACCATGCAAGGTGCCGACCTGCTCATCGGGAGCAATTAGGAGTTAAGTGTCTTGCTCAAGGACACTTCGACACACTGCACGGGAAAAGCGGGAATCGAACCGGGAACCTCTGGATTACCAGACGACTGCTCTACCTCCTGAGCCACTGTCGCCCCGTCAGAGCATAATAGAACTTCGCATCCCCTTCATGGTGAGTTTGATAAGCTTCCATCGGGAAGGCGCTATAGTTCCTCTAGCCTATAGTTCCTATAGAGAGGTGTAGTGGTTACGTCATTGCTGTTTCCGGCCGGTCCACCATCTTGAAAACGCAACGTATTTTCCCATTGCCCATTTCTAAATAGTCTCGTTTAAAACAAACAAAGCATGAACATTTGCATGGTGTACCTTTCTGTGCATATTCATCCACAATCTATAGCTCAACATGAAAATATTCGCAATTAATCGTAAAAGAAAATCTGCGAATTTTATTTCAACCAAAAATGCTTAAAAATAATGTTAGTGATAGAAGGGAACTCGTTTTGTGCAAAATGGAAAGCTTTTCAATGTTCATGCGGCAGAATTGTTACAATAGCCGTCAGACTACACCTCCCTATAGCCTTCATCCCACATGGCATTGCTCTGATGAATTTATTTATTTAAATTTTAACCATGGTACTGGTTAGGTATCTGCAGCTCTGTCCATGTTGTTGTTGTTGTTGTTGTTGTTGTTGTTGTTGTTGTTGTTGTTGTTGTTGTTGTTGTTGTTGTTGTTGTTGTTGTTGTTTTTCTTTTGTCTGTGAATTGGGCTGTTTTGGGCCAATGTATTTTGTGCCTGTGTGGTGTTTGTACTGTGTTGTCTTGTTGACTGTAACCATGGTAACCAAATTTCCAGAAAAGTGGACAAATAAAATATCTATCTATCTATCTATCCGATTTTTGGGAGTCTTTGCCCCAATCCTTGCCACTGCAGGAGATATGGGAACCGTGTGAAGTACGTTGGACAGTATACAAGAGTAGATTGTGGAATAGATCTCTGGCTACATTCACACTGCAGGCAAGAGTGGCCCGAATCTGATTTTTTGATAATCTTTTAAATTCTGATTTGGTCCTAAATCAGATACAGGTCAGATTTGTTTTAATTAGCTGGCTTCTACTGCATTCAACTTAGAAATTAAACCATAAACTATGACGTCAGTGTCCCTCCATGTTTAAGTTCAAACAAAAAAAATCTGATCTGAGCAATAAATCTGAATTGAGCACTTTCATTCAGGCATGCATTGGCATGCATTGTGAACATAGCCTTTGAGTATGAGTGATAGTAGACTATGTAAGAAACTGTTTATGTGGGATATGCAGATGTGTGGGCCTTTGGGCAGCTGGACATATTCACATGTTATTTCAGAGAACAGGACTTGAAGAATTTTAAAAGTTAATATTGACTATGATTGAGGGGGCTGTTTTCCAGCAGTTTGAAGATAAATGGTCTGTTGAGATCTGGAGCCAAACTCAGAACATTATGGTTTGATAAAAAATGTGTTCAGTGCTGAGAATGATGAAATATGACGCAACCAAGAGGAACAGATCTCTGTGCCCAGATCAGCTCTGGAATACTGCCTTTACAATTAGGGCTGTTAGTTTATCGTGTTAATTAGATTAATTAATTACACAGCAAATTATCACGTTATGAAAATTATTATTATTATTATTATAATTTTTTTTTTTTTTTTTAGCTCATTCATTCCATAAGAACGTAGAATACACATTTACAGATTTTTTTTTTAATATGGTCCATTTGCATGTTCTTGGTATCTGATTCTAGGGACATCTATGGATCTCAGGGAATGTATTCCCAGTGTCAGAAATAATGTGTCTGTTACTAGGCTTGAGTAAATTGTAATGAACCAAATGAGAATATCTTTGACTGTGAATAACACCATGCAAAAATTTACCAGACCTGAAAAATCTAAGCAAATTAATAAATGGAAGATGATTAAACAGAAGGTTTTGTAGATACAGTAGTGAATTCTGCCATCCGGACACAATTTGAAATATGATTATAGAAATAGAATATCAGGCATAAAATGGTTATGCGATTAAAATGCGATTCATTAGATTAATTAATTACAAATCCTGTAATTAATTAGATAAAAAAAGATGGTCGCCTGACAGATATAGAATATAACCTGCCCAGGAGGAAAGGTATCTCTGTGCTCAGATCAGCTCTGGAATACTGCCTTTACATTTGGAAACTGGACGTTATGTTGGCACTAAAGAACATGACAGGTTTTGTCATTTATGTGGGCTAAATTAAATAGAAAATTAAATACATTTTGTTTCATACTGTGTCCTCTGTGTCATGTGCAGACAAAGGGTCTGTTTGGTAAGATAGAGTGAAGATTTCGATTATTTATTCATAAAAAAACTCAGAAATACTGAAAGGTGTATACGAGAAGGAAATACAATGAATGGAAGTGGACAGTGTTATGGGGGTGTCTAGAGGACCCAAGAGCAGAACACAGGCACAGGAGAATGAGGCGGTTTAGAAGGTTTAATGAAACCAGGGAAGGACAAGGGAGCAGGGGGCTGGTGATGAAGACCAGAGAGTGGGGGAGAGACAGACGGACACTGTGGGTAGGTGAGTTCCAGGGAAGTGCAGGCTGGTGAGGTCCGTGGGTGAGTGCAGGCCGGAGGGGTGAGGTCCTGCACATCAGAGAACAGGGGTTATGATGACGCAAGCTACAGAGCTCACAAAATCACACTATAAATATATATATATATATAATATAGAGGTCCAGAATCAAGAGCACACCTGTAGTCTCGCGAGAGGTGCAGAAATGGGATGTGACGTCAGAGGAGACGCTCCAAGCTGCGTTTGAGTGCACAGACTGGGGGGTGTTCCGCGACACAGATAACATTAATCGGCCCATGTCACCCCACTTCTTAGGGACCTGCACTGGCTCCCCATTGCTGCACGAATCCGCTTCAAGGCCCTCGACCTAGCATACCGTGCGGCAAAGGGAACTGCTCCCGCCTACCTCCGGTCAATGGTCTCTAACTACACACCCTCAAGACCCCTACGCTCTGCATCTTCTGGCCGCCTCAGACCTACTCCTATCCAAGCTCCGGGAGGGTCATCAAAGAGAAGTCGCCTATTCTCAGTCCTTGCCCCACAATGGTGGAATGAACTACCCACCCCAGTTAGGACAGCCGAAACACGTCCAATCTTTCGCCGTCGACTAAAGACGCACTTCTTCAACCATTATCTGAATTAAAAAAAAAAAAAAAAAAAAAAAAAACTAACCCTAACTAACCATACTGTCATGCACTTGTCCTAATAAACTAACCTACACTGTAGCACTCAACACTTTGATGAACATTGTTACTCAGCTGATAGAGTTGTGCTCTTCCTGATGGCTTGTCGTACAGAACTTGTAAGTCGCTTTGGATAAAAGCGTCAGCTAAATGACTAAATGTAAATGTAAATGTAAATTAATGTCTACACGGAGACAGTGCTGGACTTTGTTCGTACTTTGGTGGAAGAAACAATCCCCACTACCACAATTAAAGTTTACCCAAATCAAAAACCCTGGGTAGACAAATCCGTCCGTGAAGCTCTGAAAGCGCGCACCAAAGCATACAACGACGGCCTGGTGGCAGGCAACATGAATGACCACAAGGTGGCGCGATACAACGTAAGGAGGACAGTAATAGAGGCAAAACGGCGCTACAGGGATAAAATTGAACTCCAGTTTGAACAGGCCGACTCCAGAGCTATGTGGCAGGGGCTCAAAACGATGACGGACTACAAAGGCACCTCCCTCAAACTGAACAGTGACATCTCCTTAGCAAATGACCTCAATACCTTCTATGCGAGGTTTGATGCTGGTAATAACAACACCAGCCCACAAGCCACGGCAATGGGGGGGGGTCTGCTGCTGATGGAGACTCAGTGTTCAGGGTAACAGAGCATGAGGTGAGGCGGACCTTTAAAAAAGTGAATATCAGGAAGGCAGTAGGACCGGACGGCATCCCCGGCCGCGTCCTAAAAGTCTGTGCCGACCAACTGGCCCCGGTATTCACTGACATATTTAACCTGTCCTTAGAACAGGCTGTCATCCCCACCTGCCTGAAGAAGTCCACTATTATCCCTGTACCCAAGAAATCCAAGCCTGCTTGCCTCAACGACTACCGCCCTGTAGCTCTCACCTCCATAGCCATGAAGTGCTTTGAGAAGCTAGTAAAGGGCTACATCTGCTCCTCCCTCCCCATCAACATGGACCCCCTGCAATTTGCATACCGCCCCAACAGGTCCACGGAGGACGCCATAGCCCATGTGCTGCACACAGCAGCATCACACCTGGACAAGAGGAAGGGGAACTATGTGAGAATGCTATTCATCGACTACAGCTCTGCATTCAATACCATAGTCCCCTCCAAACTCATAGCCAAGCTCAGGGACCTGGGCTTGAACTATGACCTCTGCCAGTGGGTCTTGGACTTCCTGACGGGCAGACCCCAGGTGGTGAGAGCAGGCAACTGCACCTCCTCATCCATCACCCTCAACATAGGGGCCCCCCAGGGCTGTGTTCTGAGTCCCCTCCTCTACTCCCTGTACACACACGACTGTGTGGCTCAGCGGAGTAGCAACACAATCATCAAATTTGCTGACGACACAGTGGTGGTGGGCCTGATCTCTGCAAACGACGAGAGGGCCTACCTGGATGAGGTCAAGGTCCTGGCGGGATGGTACCAGGAAAACAGCCTCTCCCTGAACGTCAGCAAAACAAAGGAGATGATTGTGGACTTCAGAAGGTCGGGGGTCAAGGACTACAGCCCCCTCAGCATCGACGGGGTACCGGTTGAGAGAGTGAACAGCTATAAGTACCTCTGAGCCTACATATCCGAGGACTTGACATGGACCACACACATTGACAGTGTTGTGAAGAAGGCACAACAACGCCTCTACTTCCTCAGGTGCCTAAGGAAGTTCCAAGTCAGTCAGAAGATCCTTAAGAACTTCTACTCATGTACAATAGAGAGCATCCTGACTGGCAACATCACCTCCTGGTTTGGGAATAGCACTGCACAAGACCGAAGCAGACTACAAAGAGTAACGCGTTCAGCCGAACGCACAATTGGAGGGGGGCTCCCCACCCTCCAGAACATTTACAACAAGCGGTGCAGGGGCAAGGCTAAGAGAATCATTAAGGACTCCAGTCACCCGAACAACTGCCTCTTTGAACTGCTGCGGTCAGGCAAGCGATACCGGAGTCTCAAGGCGAGCACAGAAAGACTCAGAAGAAGCTTCTATCCCCAGGCCATCAGACTGCTCAACGAACAATGAACACTACACAACAACCATCAAACGCACATAGCACACACATCCACACGCACACACTCACTTTAAACAAACACACTGTAGCACCCACTCCCCACACTTTATAGCACACACTCACTTTAAACAAACACACTGTAGCACCCACTCCCCACACTTTATATTTATTGATAAAGGATTGCACTACAACTCGTACACCTTACTGTAAATTGTACCTCATCCCATTTCTGCTTTGCACTATATAGTATTGTATATTAGTACACTGCATAGTATTGTATATTATATGGTAACTCAGTTACGTCTATTCTGCATCGAACATTGTACATATGTCTATACTGAACACTGTGACCTCATTTTCTACTTCTAATTTACATGCTATACTATGTTATTGATACTTATCTTGTCTAGCATAGTCTCTGGAGCGTAACAGTAAGAAGCATTTTGTATAAAAGTATTCTGTACTTCTGTATGACAACTATTAAAGAAACTTGAGAAACAGAGAAGAGTCCTAATACCACAAGAGGTGAAAACAACACTCGGACCAGGAGTGGCAGGGGTGCAGGCCTCTTATCCTGGCTCTGTGATGACGTGAGGGTTATCAGGTGTGTAGGCCGGCCCAGGTAGGCAGAGTGATGGTGAGACGGGAACAGGAAGAGACCCATATAAGGCTGTGGAGACCTGCTGACAGACAGGGGAGAGAAAGGCCCTGGCTGTGGCCGTAACAGACAGTGCCGGTTAGCCTTTGGGAGAGGTGTTAGTTGGACAATGCCTAGGCTAACCGGCACTGTCCGCTTCCATTCATTGTGCTAAGCTAGCTTTCACAAAATGTTGGCGTGTTCCTTTAAGCTAACATTAATAGTTGACACTTTTATCTGGGGTTTTAGAAACCAGTTGGTTTGATGGTTCCTCATTCCGCTCTCATTTTAGGGTCAAAGTCAGTTAAGAAGTCACTGGTGTGTGACTTCACAGAGAGTCAAAATAGTACAACAAATAGTAGTGAGTAAGACAGCGTGACATGGGTACATAACTCATGTGCTTAAAGATGTTCAGGGCTTGAGTCAGTCTGAGTGGTGGAGGAAGGAACGGCCAAGAGGGCAGAGGAAGACCTGAGCATATCTGGTCTTAATAACTCTTTACTCACAGATTTGTAAGATAAGATAATTCGTTATTGTCTGTGCAGAACTGCGTTTTGTGTCGGAACACACAGCACTGTGTTATAAAAGTGAAAACATAAGACAACCATGTTACAAAGTAGACAGACATACAGACAAGACTTCAGAGAAACAATATCAACCCCATCCCTCCCAACCAACCAAGTTATTCATTTTGATGTGGCACAGTCCCATAAGTTCAAGGTTATTCCATATTGCACAGCCCTTTGTAAGTTGCAACCACATTTCCACCCTACTTGTCAAGTAGGCGCATTGAATGTGACACAAATTATTTTTTTTAATCTTTTCAGTTTCCACTTGGGGGATCTGAGGCGCCTATGTGAGGATAGCAGCTCGTATTTTGTGTGGAATACATGTGAGGGATCTTCTATGATCTTATGGGCCGTTCTCAACATATTTGTAGTGTATTGTAGTGTGTGCGCATGTGTCCGGCAGCACATCTTGCCAACTAAAAGACCAAGCTGGATGAAACCTTGCTTCATATCACCATTCCAGTGTTGTAGTACTCGAGTCTGAGTGATGGACTGATTTTCAGGACTCGTGACTCAACTTGGACTTGAGCACTGATGACTCTGACTTGGACTTGGACTCGAGCATTGACTGCATTCGGACTTGGAAGGTGCAGACGAGGACTCAGATTTGTTAATTGATAAATACAATTATTTATATATGTATTAAAAAAAAGTATAATAGGCCCTAATCATTTGGCATAAGATATTGATGGCTAGTGCATTTGTTTGGCTATTGTGTCACAACGTAAATAAACTCCCTTTTAAATGGTGACCGCTGTGTCATTTATGTTTAATGTAGACCTTTTTTTATTTGTACGTCAGCTCTTTGACTGCCAGAGTGGAGTGGACTCAACCTTGATGACTTGGACTCTGACTCAGACTAGGGTAATGGGGACTCGAGTCTGGCTCTTCTTTGGTGATTCGGACTTGGACTCGGACTCGAACACTGGGGACTCGGACTGAGGGGAGGAAACAGATGGTGGAGGTAAACGGTACCCTATCCCCCCCCCCTCACAGTGAGCTGTGGTGTTCCATGTCGTCAGCTTGTGACTGCAACTTGTTCTTGTTCGCAGACGACTCAGCCCTGCTGGTCTCTGACAAGAACAAGTTACAGGTTGAAAAAACCCTCAGCTCAGAACTCGGCAGAATCTGCACCTGGCTCGCTGATAACAAACTATCATTACACCTGGGTAAAACAGAGTCCATTCTCTTCGGATCAAATAACAAACTCAGCAAGACCGACGGCTTCTCAGTTACAGTGGGTGACAATATTGTCACAAGGAAAGATGAAATTACATACCTAGGTTCCATTCTAGAGGCAAGTCTTTCCTGTGACAAAATGGCATCCAAGGTAATAAAAAAAGTCAACCAACGAACTCGATTCTTGTACCAGATCTCCTCTCTGGTAAACAAGAATACCCTGAAGACTCTGGCAGGAGCACTCACTCAAGGGTACTACGACTATGCTTGCACCTCATGATACCAAAGCACCTCAAAGGCACTAAAAACAAAATTACAAACATCTCAAAACAAACTGGTCAGACTACTGCTTGACCTTACTCCTAGAACCCACCTCACCCCTGCCCACTTTGACATCCTAGGATGGCTTAGAGTAGACGACAGAGTACAGCAACTTGCAATGGGTCTGGTCTACAAGATACACTACACGAAGATACACTACACAAAGTAGAAATACCCAGATAAGTGAGTACTCTGGTAAAAGTAAAGGTCCTCCATTAAAATTCTACTTAAGTAAAAGTAGAGAAGTATTTGCTATTGAATATACTTTAGTGTTACGCGTGCAGGTAAGCAAATGTGAGTCCAATGGTGGAGGAAATAATGTGAGACAGAGAATGGGTTGCTCTTTCTTCGAGGTGTCTTTTGTTTTAATATAAGATCACTGAGCAAAACGGATACCAGGAAAGACGCCGAGCGTCAACTGAGAGAAAGGTAGTTTACAAAAGGATAAATATACAACGAGAAGGTCAGCACTTTCTCCATCTCCTTCCTCACGAACGACAGTCTGAAGCCTCAAGGACAGAGAGAAACAACGAGTGAATAAATAGTCAAATACCAAACATTCCAATGCATCAATCAGTGACAGGTAATTGACAGCTCGTAACAGCAACCAGTGGTGACAGATCAATGAGTGACACATCAGGAATAGGGCGTGACCACCAATGTGTGCAGATACCAACCACAGGTGAAATAACTCCAGAATGACAGTAGGGTTCCTAAGACAAGAACCCAGAACGTTACACTTTAGTATCTAAAGTAAAAGTACACATTCTACATGACTACTCTCAAACCATTGACCATAACCAACGGTTATGTTAAAGTGGTATGTGGTCCAGTTACGCTGCTCTGATTATGTTATATATTATATTATATATATATATATATTATTATCTCTGTGAGTAGTATATAATCTTCATACATTTTTGCCATGTTTTCTATGCAAAATCCTTTTTTCTTCAAAGTAACTAGTGACTCTAATGGGTTCAGATAAATGTAGTGGAGTAAAAAAGTACAACATTTCCTTTGAAATGTAGTGGGGTGAAAGTATAAAGTTCCCTAAAATGAAAATACCCACGTTTATGTTTATGTTTGTTTATGTTTATTTAGAATCCCCATTAGCTTTTGCACTTGACAAAAGCTATTCTTCCTGGGTTCCGGCAACGTAAAGTACAAGTAGCTCGAAATTGTACTTAAGTAGAGTAAAAATATTGACTTACTTTCCACCACTGATTATACTGTTTGTCAGAATATCATTCAAAACCAAAAGTAATTGCGGCATTGCAGAGATGTCCCAGTCCACAAAGCACAGACCCAAAAACAAAGAAAAACAAAAAAACATCCCAGTTTTGGCACGGATCCCTGTGAAAGTTGCACCACGCCCCATCCCAATGTGTTTTTCAATGGAAATTAAAACAATGAAGCACAAATTGACCCTTTTTTATGAGTTTTATGTCTCATCCTTGTCTTTTTCCCAGCCTAAATTAATCTAGAAATAACTCTATCCCTCTCCAAAAAGCACCGCTCGGGTTTTTCAATAGGTAGTGATTGGAAGGATCACAAGTCTTGGTAGGATATTCATCTTTACTGAATCTACATGTGAACTGATATTTAGATAAGGAATTCAATTCCATCTAAGATAAGATAAGATATTCCTTTATTGATCCCCTTTGGGGAAATTCGGGCGTCATCGCAATATGGGGGGGGGGGGGGGGGGGGGGGTAGTAGAAGACATAAATATAGGCAATAAAACTATAGTAAGGATACAAATAAGCAGTGTAAACAATATGAATATAAGAACATGTAGTGATCAAAGGTGCAGATCTGTGTGCCAGTTATAAAGTATACAGTATACATAAGGTACACTAACTGGCGTGATAAGTCATACGTTATATGTTGTAGTACATGCAGTTTAGGTGGTTAAGAGTCAGACACAATATTAATATCTGCTATGATTTCCTTTTTGAAGGGGCTTTAATTAATTTCTTCTAAAAACGAATTTATTTAGCGCTCTTATCCAAAAATAAATTATGTCTTCTTTCCATTGATTGATTGATTGAAAACTTTAATTAACAGATTGCAGAATTGGTACAGTACAGTACGGCTCAATACACACAATTGTTAAGGGGATGCAGACCAGAGAAAGACTTTCGTCTTGTTTACATCAGGGTCCCCCATTTTCAATTCATAATGAATTGTAAGTAAGGATGCAACTTGCTCCGTGCAATCCATTCTTTGTGGATCTAGCCCCCAGTGTCTCAATTCAATCTGAAGGGAATCAAGTTTATCTGCTATTAGGCTACGTTCACACTGCAGGCCTTAGTGCTCAATTCTGATTTATTGCTCAGATATGTTCTTTTGTTTGTTTGGCTGTTCACATTATTATTATTTTTAAATGTGGCCAATATCAGATTCCAGTGTGAACTGGTCACGCTCCTGAACTGACCCGCATGAGCAAATGAACAATAAAGAAGATGGCCGTAAATTATTGTGACAAATCTGTGTCAATCTAGAGTGTTGTAAAAGTCACATGAAAGTCACATGACTGTTCAGACTGAGATCACGTTGCAAAAAAATCAGACCTGTATCTCATTTAGGACCACATATGAAAGTGGAAATATCAGATTCCATGTGATTTGTGTTGTTCACACTGTCGTGATAGAATCAAATTTGAGTCACATATGAGCCTTTGTTTCTTGAGGAGAGATGTTATTGCAAAGAAACGATCACCTTCCCTCTCGTTCAATGTGCGCCTTTTCTTTTTCTTTTTGCCTTTCAACCTTTTTCTCCCATCCCCCAATTGAGTCGTTATGCCAATGTGATGCCCACTAGAAGTGGTATCATGTTAATATCTTTAGATTATGTGTCAAAACAGTGTGAACATATGGGTACAGGATTACCTCCATCAGAAACAAGTTAGAACAGTAATTTATATGTAATGGGAGACATTAACATAATCTGGTCAATAGGTGGCGGTATAGGACTGGTGTTTAGTGACTTCGCCTTCCAGGGACCCGTACTGTGTGCTTAGGAACGCACGAGGCGATCTCAGCCTCACAACCGGGAGGAGCCAGAGTCAATAACATCGTGTCTGCACCTTCCTTTGTCAAATGATTAACTACAACCTGTTTCATAGGTGGGTAATATACTACAAAACACACATAAAGGTTAACAAGGATACATGCAATGTCGAGGGTTCAAATGAAGTAACTATTGTCAATGTTTGAGTCAAGTTTAAGAAGTTTAAGACGACAGGTAACGTGGTTGAGAAGCAGACCGTCTATTGATGGCGCCACGTTTCGTTGGTACATTTAAATAGTGTTGGAACACAATTGTCAATTTAAGCACTAACGTGTCGAAGTTAAGTATCTCCAAGGGGATTATAAAGGTTTATGTTTTGAAATACATACTGTGTTGGGTTGAATTGCTGTGTATTAAATGTGTATATTGTGTACAAGATGGTTAGAGGGAAAGTACTTTAGCTTACCCTACCTAGAAGGTAGCTAAACACCGGGGCTGTACCACATGCTCTCTCTCTCTCTCTCTCTCTCTCTCTCTCTCTCTCTCTCTCTCTCTCTCTCTCTCTCTCTCTCTCTCTCTCTCTCTCTCTCTCTCTCTCTCTCTATTGCGCCCTCCGTTAAATGTAAATATAAATCTATTCCCTTGAGTTATACCATGGTCACGGTTTAGCAAATTCCTAGTAGGGTTGAGAACGGCCCGATACATATATATATATAAATGTACTTTCAGTGCACATTTGAGTTTCAATAGAACTTGAGACCGGAACACAACTATGGATAACACTGAGGTGTGGAGGTATTTCGGTATACTAGAGAATAGTGGATATGACTGATGATAAGTGACTGATGATAAAGGTAACACTTATTGGTGATTTAAGGAATTGTTTGACAGACAATGAGAATGACAGTGTTGGTTAAAAGACATACTATGGTCCCTTCCAACATGCCTAGACATGTCTAGACAGAGGTTAACAGGATAATGTTTCTCTTCTCACGTGCTTATATTTAAGCCGCCAAATATGTATAAAGACATAAGTAATCACAATGTACAGTATATAATACTGGATAACTACATTTAAAAGGAAAATGCTATTGAAGTGAACCAGGGTGCGTGTGGCTTTTTCCAAATCCAACAGTGCAAAAATGCGGAAGCATTCGTCACCGCACGCCACTACGGTAAAGCGCCTTTCTTTTCAGGCCCGCTTTGGGAGCTGTCGCGCGGAAATAGGCTGTCTATTGCCATTCTCTTTGACAAACTCTAACCTTAACCAGCTCCTTAACAGCGCCTAAACTTAACCGTTCTAACCTTAACCAACTCCGAAACAATGCCTAACCTTAACCTTAACCTTAACCATGCCTAACCTTAACCATAGAAAGAATATTGCCATTCTCTTTGACAAACTCTAACCTTAACCAGCTCCTTAACAGCGCCTAAACTTAACCGTTCTAACCTTAACCAACTCCGAAACAATGCCTAACCTTAACCTTAACCTTAACCATGCCTAACCTTAACCGGCGAAAGAATACACGTTAAAAAAAAATCACGTTAAAAAAAAAATATTTGACAGGATTCGAACTCACCAGCAACTAGCTGTAGGATCCACAGCCATGGCGTCTTGCCAATTGAGCTATTTCTGGATACTGAATTTGGGGCGGTGACTTATATATATTGTTAAGGCGGGATCTCATGCGCATGCGCGAGCACCTCGCGAGCACCTCGCGAGCACGCCGGCGCACGCACGCACCTGAGCGAGCACGCCGCCGCTGGGCGCTGCGTGAAGGAAAATGAAAGGCGCATTACCGCACGCCACTACGGTACCTCCGGTGACGAATGCGGAAGCATTTTTGCACAGTTGGATTTGGAAAAAGCAAAAGGCAACCAGCGTATCCTAAAAGGGTAGAATGTGTGTTGCAATGATGAATATGCTTTTGAATTAATAACAAGTATGGGATTATAATTGAATGTATTGAAGTAATGTAACTAATTGAACTGGATGATTATACAATGATGATACAATGATTATACAATGATGATACAATGATGATACAATGATGATACAATGATGATACAATGATGATGATGATTGATTGATTATTCTGTTGAATGAATAAATGTTGTTGAAATATACAACCGGGAGGAGCCAGAGTCAATAACATCGTGTCTGCACCTTCCTTTGTCAAATGATTAACTACAACCTGTTTCATAGGTTAAACATATATCTGCTATCAGGTGCCATATCCTGGTACCTGTAACAGTTTATTGGGGGCTCGTCCGGGATCAGCGCCACCTGCTGGATGGGAGCTGATCCAGAGATCTTGACACCTGGACCAACCGCGACCCGATGAACCAGGAACCAACGCCCGGTGTAAAGGTCGGCGAATGAGGGATTGATCTGCGCAGTATCGACAGCAGTGAAGTGCCTCATCTGATGCCAGACGACAACGAGAGCTGCGTCCACTACTCTACCTGACGAGAAGGAAGACCGGTGTCGTGTAGAGGAGATCCACCCACCACGGAAAGTCGTCACAGTGATCCTGAACTGAGAGCCAAGTGCGAGGAATCGGGAAGCAGCCATGGGAGACAGCGAGAGGAAAAGCTTGGTGTGGGACATCAAGAAGAGCCTGCTCACTCTACCTGCGGATGAACTGTTTCGCATTGCCGAGGCATTGGAACTGATACCAGGACTGGAGACGTCTGACCGAACCCACCTTACCGTAGACGACGTGGAGGGGTGCTTCAACTTTATCAACGACTACCTGTACAGTAAGGTTTTACTGGAGTTAGAGGATACAGGGTTGTCTTATTTATTACAGATAAAAGATGTAACTGATGGACTTATGCAGAGTGAGGTGGTGGGTCTAGAAGAGGGTAAAACCGAGGGCCTACGGTCCACCAGTCAAAGTGATGCAGTACCAGTCGACCCCATTAGCGTCTTTTATGATGTAAGTGAAACCATTGAGGGTGTGCCCACTCCAAAAGTAAGCAACCAGGTTTTACAGTGCCTGCCCAGTGTACTACCACCCACAGCTCAGGCTGTGCCATTGAATAAGAGTGTACCAGACACCGAAAGTAAACAGGAAACCCCTGGTGTGTCGCCAGATAAACTAATATCTTTAAGAGAACTGTCGTACCTTCACCGCAGGGAGTTTAAGCTCCAGGGAGGTCAGATAGGAGACCAGGGATCAGACATTAGTTACAACAGTGTCTGCAAACAGATCGACGAAGGTCTGAAGGAGCAATTCAGCGATGCAGGTTGTTAGAGCAGTCTTGAGAGTGATCAAAGCTGGCAGCTTTAAGGATATGTTAATGGTAAAAGACGATTTGACTATCGATGAGCTGAAGGGTTTTCTCCATTCTCACCTCGGTGAACAAAGTAATACCGAGTTGTTTCAAGAACTCATGTGTACAAAGCAAAAGGATAGTGAAACACCACAGCAGTTTTTGTATAGAGTCATAGGACTCAAGCAGAAGATTTTACTAGCATCAAAATATGCTGCTACTGACGTTAAGTACAACGAACGAACCGTTCAGGATGTCTTTCTCCACACTGTATATCAAGGTTTAGGACACAAACATGATGACATTCGTAGGGAACTCAAACCCTTACTTGAAGACAGAGTACCTGATGAGGCCATTCTCAGACAGATGAAAAAGGTCATGAGCGATGAGAGTGAAAGACAGCGACGGTTAGGGCCTACCAATCGCAATAGACCCCCCCATGTACATAGTGTAGGTGCTGAGGTGAAGGGAGCACAGTGTCCCCCCCCCCACTAGGGAAGAAAATACAGGAAAGAAACTTAAACTAGACCCGATCCAACAGTTAACAGAGAAAGTAGAGAAACTTACCAATCTAGTGGATCTCCTGCAACAACCACCCCAGGTCAGAACAGGGAGGATAAATAGGCAGAGGGACAGGCCATATGGCTGTAGCAAATGTGTAGCACAGAATTTACCTAATTGCCCTCACTGTTTCCATTGTGGCGAAGAAGGCCATAGAGCGTTAGGCTGCCAAAAGAGACCACCACGTCAGGGAAACTGAGGCCGGTCACTGCAAGAGGACAACCATTGACCGGTTCCCCTTTACTGTCCCAAACTGACAACCGTCGTACTAGTGAGCCTGAGAAGGAAAGAGTAAGAGAGGAGAAGACTGCACCTAGAACAGGAACCAAGACGGTAAACCAGATACAGAAGCACACAGACCCCCCTAATTTACCAAACACTAAGAGTGAATGCCTCGCCAAGCTCGTAGGGAGAAGAGCTCTCACCCATTGTAACCTAAATGGTTTAGCAGTCCAAGCCCTGCTTGATACAGGGGCCCAAGTAAGCATGATTGACAGAACTTGGAAGAATAGATACTTACCTGACATGCCAGTCAGACCCCTTAGCGAAATCATCGAAGAAGAAGAGGAGTTGAAAGTCTATGCGGTAAACGGTGAAGTCCTCCCATTTGATGGTTGGGTGGCCCTTACAGTGAACTTAAAGGGGAATGAAGATCCTAACCTGTCAATCACTGTGCCTTTCCTTGTAAGCAGCCTTGTCCTTGAGAGACCCCTACTGGGTTTTAATGTGCTGGAAGTGATGATACAGGAACAACCTGGAAGACTGATCCCAACTCTCACCAGCCTGCTCTGTAACGCCATGGTGATACCAGCCGAGAAGCAGAACTTCTGGTGAGTTATATCCAGACTGACAGACCCCCTGTCCAGGTTGGTCGCCTACGAACAGGTAAACAAGCCACTGTCTTCCCCGCCGGTCAAGTGGCCTGGGTCAAGTGCCAAATCCCCCCCCACGTGGACCTGTCTGACCCCACCTTCCTGTTCGAACCAGATGACAGCAGTTTAGCGCTGGCAGAACTGGATGTTGGAGAAGGCCTGCTGCAAGCGCAAAACCCCAGGAAGCCGTATGTCACCGTGCCTGTGGGAAACAACACAAGGCATAACGTCACTCTCTCCAGGAAGACAGCTCTGGGCAGCATCCATTGTGTTGGGAAAGTCATCACGACAGACTCCCCACGGCAAACCCCCATCCCAACCTACTCACCTGAAATCTCCCAGCCTACGGTACCCCCCAACCGTGCTGCTACAACGTCAGCTGTGCCCAGCTCCATCCTGTTCAAACCCCCCGTCGATCTCAGTCACCTCGACGACGAACAACAGACAATAGTCAACTGGATGCTTTGTGAAGAGGCTGGGTCCTTTGCACAAGACAGTGGTGACATTGGGTGCATCCCGAGCCTGCAGATGACAATCGCTCTCCATGATACTGTCCCGGTCCAGAAGACGTACTCATCAGTACCAAAGCCACTGTTTAAAGAAGTAAAAGAGTACATACAGGAACTGTTAATGAAAGGTTGGATAGTCAAGTCAAAGTCTCCATATTCTGCCCCAGTAGTCTGCGTCAGAAAGAAGGACGGCAGCCTACGGCTATGCATCGACTACCGCCTCCTGAACAAAAAGACTGTGCCCGATCGTCATCCACTACCTAGAATACAAGACCTGACTGACACGCTTGGAGGCTATACCTGGTTTAGTATCCTAGACCAAGGGAAAGCCTACCACCAGGGCTTCGTCGCCGAGGGTTCACGACCCTTCACCGCCTTCATCACTCCATGGGGTCTTTACGAGTGGGTGCGCATCCCATTTGGACTCTCGAATGCCCCTGCAACGTTCCAACGGAGCATGGAGGAGATGCTAGGTCCCCTCAGGGACGAATGCTGTATCCCGTATCTTGACGACGTACTCTGTTATGCAAAGACATTTGAAGAACATGTAGAGACCCTCCGCAAGGTTCTCCAAGCCCTTCAACGTCACGGAGTGAAATTGAGACCTGAGAAGTGTGACCTCTTCAAGCAAGAAGTCAGATACGTGGGTCGCCTTGTGTCAGCAGAAGGGGTCAAGATAGACCCACGAGACATTGAAGCCGTGAAAGCCCTGTCAAATAAGACACCCAAAACTGTCGGCGAAGTGAGGAAAATAACAGGATTCCTAGGATATTTCCGTTCATACATTCAGGATTTTTCCCGAATTGCCAGACCCATCTACGAGCTACTCCAAATCAAGCCAGGAAAGACCCCAGCCCCAGCGCGGAGTAAGAACATCAAACGCCCCCAGTTGCCCTCCAGAGAGCCCATAGAGTGGACCACGGAACAGCAGAGAGCACTTGAACAACTGATTGACCTTCTCACAAACCCCCCTGTCTTGGCATATCCTGATTTCAACCTACCCTTCAGGTTGCACACGGATGCCTCCGACCAAGGCCTGGGAGCTGTTCTGTATCAACATCAAGATGGAAAACTGAGAGTCATCGGGTACGGGTCAAGAACATTGTCACCAGCCGAACGAAATTACCATATGCACAGTGGGAAACTGGAGTTCCTTGCATTGAAATGGGCTGTGTGTGTGAAATTCCGTGACTACCTGTATTATGCCCCACACTTTACTATCTACACCGACAACAACCCGTTGACCTATGTAATGAGTACTGCCAAGCTCAATGCAGTCGGTCATCGGTGGGTTGGAGAACTGGCAGACTTCCGGTTTGACATCAAATACAGACCCGGAAAGTCCAACATAGATGCAGACACACTTTCCCGCCTTCCCCTGGATATGGAGAGATATGAAAGGACCTGCACAGAAGAGCTCTCTAATGAAGCAGTACGAGCAACGTGGGAAGGAAGCCAAGCAGCTGAAAGGAAAGACGTGGCATGGGTTGCGGCGCTCAACATCGCGTCCCCAGACTCAAACCAGCAGTCTCACCCACACCTACAGACAATCAGTCACGATGAACTGGTGAAGGCCCAAAAAGAGGACCAAGCCATCAACACGATCAGGGAGTTGAAAGAGTCGAACACGAAATTGTCAGACGACGTACGAAGAACCGTAAGCGCAGCAACCCGAAAGCTACTTCATGAATGGAGCAGATTACATATTGAAAATGATCTCCTTTACAGAAAGACCAATCAATACCAACAGTTGGTCCTCCCTGTAAAGTATAGAACACTTGCCCTGAAACATCTACATAATGAGATGGGTCATGTTGGAACAGAAAGAGTGATCCACCTCGCAAGAGAAAGATTCTACTGGCCTTTCATGTCCAGAGAGATTGAAGAATATGTGACCCGAAGATGTCCTTGTATCAAGTCTAAGAAGCCGGTCACCCATGTCCGAGCTCCCATGGGCAGCATTACCTCCAACTTCCCATTAGAACTTGTGTGTATCGACTATCTACATCTGGAAACCAGTCGTGGAGGGTATGAATATATCCTAGTGGTGATCGACCATTTCACAAGGTTTGCCCAGGCATACCCCACCAAGAACAAGAGTGGGAAAACAGCTGCAGAGCGTATCTTTAATGACTTTATACCCAAATTCGGTTATCCCTCGAAATTACATCACGACCAGGGTTGAGAATTTGAGAATAAGCTGTTCCAAGCACTGCAACGGCTGTCTGGGGTCAGCCACTCTAGAACATCACCCTACCATCCACAGAGCAACCCAGCGGAGCGGCTCAATCGGACCATACTACAGATGTTGAGGACATTGACTGAAAATGAGAAATTGCGGTGGAAGGACCACCTCCCGCATGTGTTACACGCGTACAACTGTACCAAACATGAATCAACGGGTTACTCACCCTTTTTCCTCCTCTACGGTCGTCATCCACACCTCCCCGTTGACCTGTTGTTTGGGTTAACGAAGAAAGAGGAACCGTACTTACCCAGAGGATACGCGGAGCAATGGGCTGAGAAGATGTCTGAAGCCTATCGGATTGCTTGCGAACATAGCAAAAAGTCCAGTGCAAGAGGAAAAGTAACTTATGACAAGAAAACAAAAGGAGTAGTACTGCAGTCAGGAGACAGAGTTCTGGTGAGAAACCTCAATCAGCGTGGAGGACCAGGCAAGTTGAGATCGTACTGGGAGAAGGCGATCTACGTGGTCAAAAGCCAGCTCGCTGAGAGTCCAGTATACATTGTCTGCCCTGAACATGGAGATCAGAAAAAGACCAGAACACTACACCGAAATCTCTTACTGCTGGTAAATGATTTGCCCGTGGAAATGACTCCACCACCAGCCAGAACTGTCCCTGCGAAGAAAACGAATGACAGACCAAGACAAGGAAGAATGTCAGACACACAAAGACAAGTAGAGACAAGGGACAGCAATGACAGTGATTCGGATGATGACAGTGACAGAGGATACTGGCTAAGGATACCTGTTGAAAGGACAGAGGAAAGATCACTTGGACACCGTGAACGACGACCTGAAGTCATGCCAGGCCTGTGCCCTGAGAGTGAAGACGACAGGGGAGGAAACACGGATGGAAATGTGCCTGTCTTGGCCAGACCGGAGGGAGATGTTAGTGAATCAGGGGAAGAAGGAGAAAGGGAGACCCCCCGAGCTCACTCTCCAATACCCCAACCCCATCCCCAAGCTCACTCTCCAATACCCCAACCCCACTTCCAAGCTCACTCTCCAATAGCCCAACCCCAAGCTCACTCCCCCGTAGCCCAGCTCAATCTCCGAACCCCTCCGCTCTCGCCGGTAGAACAGGTCCAGTCAGAGGTTAGGAGGTCTACCCGTGACAGAAGGCCTAAACAATGTCTCACGTATGATATGCTAGGTGAACCGTCAGTGCAGAACAAGGTGACCGTGAATTCAGTAGTACAGTGGCCACCGATGGTGCCCGCACCACATCACAGTCCACTACCACATCAATTGATACCCTTCGTAATGCCATGGTTGCATTCAATTTTTTACAGCCTTCCACAACATGGCCAGTATGCTTACCGTCCAGCCGTCACCCACGGTCCACCCATGGGAAGTTTGTTAGGGGTTCACGCCTGAGGGTGATATTGGATGGGTGTATTTAGTGATTTTCGGAAATGTCAGGAGCCATTTTTTTAAGGTCAGGGAGTGTGTGATGCCCACTAGAAGTGGTATCATGTTAATATCTTTAGATTATGTGTCAAAACAGTGTGAACATATGGGTACAGGATTACCTCCATCAGAAACAAGTTAGAACAGTAATTTATATGTAATGGGAGACATTAACATAATCTGGTCAATAGGTGGCGGTATAGGACTGGTGTTTAGTGACTTCGCCTTCCAGGGACCCGTACTGTGTGCTTAGGAACGCACAAGGCGATCTCAGCCTCACAACCGGGAGGAGCCAGAGTCAATAACATCGTGTCTGCACCTTCCTTTGTCAAATGATTAACTACAACCTGTTTCATAGGTGGGTAATATACTACAAAACACACATAAAGGTTAACAAGGATACATGCAATGTCGAGGGTTCAAATGAAGTAACTATTGTCAATGTTTGAGTCAAGTTTAAGAAGTTTAAGACGACAGGTAACGTGGTTGAGAAGCAGACCGTCTATTGATGGCGCCACGTTTCGTTGGTACATTTAAATAGTGTTGGAACACAATTGTCCATTTAAGCACTTACGTGTCGAAGTTAAGTATCTCCAAGGGGATTATAAAGGTTTATGTTTTGAAATACATACTGTGTTGGGTTGAATTGCTGTGTAGTAAATGTGTATATTGTGTACAAGATGGTTAGAGGGAAAGTACTTTAGCTTACCCTACCTAGAAGGTAGCTAAACACCGGGGCTGTACCACATGCTCTCTCTCTCTCTCTCTCTCTCTCTCTCTCTCTCTCTCTCTCTCTCTCTCTCTCTCTCTCTCTCTCTCTCTCTCTCTCTCTCTCTCTCTCTCTCTATTGCGCCCTCCGTTAAATGTAAATATAAATCTATTCCCTTGAGTTATACCATGGTCACGGTTTAGCAAATTCCTAGTAGGGTTGAGAACGGCCCGATACATATATATATATAAATGTACTTTCAGTGCACATTTGAGTTTCAATAGAACTTGAGACCGGAACACAACTATGGATAACACTGAGGTGTGGAGGTATTTCGGTATACTAGAGAATAGTGGATATGACTGATGATAAGTGACTGATGATAAAGGTAACACTTATTGGTGATTTAAGGAATTGTTTGACAGACAATGAGAATGACAGTGTTGGTTAAAAGACATACTATGGTCCCTTCCAACATGCCTAGACATGTCTAGACAGAGGTTAACAGGATAATGTTTCTCTTCTCACATGCTTATATTTAAGACGCCAAATATGTATAAAGACATAAGTAATCACAATGTACAGTATATAATACTGGATAACTACATTTAAAAGGAAAATGCTATTGAAGTGAACCAGGGTATCCTAAAAGGGTAGAATGTGTGTTGCAATGATGAATATGCTTTTGAATTAATAACAAGTATGGGATTATAATTGAATGTATTGAAGTAATGTAACTAATTGAACTGGATGATTATACAATGATGATACAATGATTATACAATGATGATACAATGATGATACAATGATGATACAATGATGATACAATGATGATGATGATTGATTGATTATTCTGTTGAATGAATAAATGTTGTTGAAATATACAACCGGGAGGAGCCAGAGTCAATAACATCGTGTCTGCACCTTCCTTTGTCAAATGATTAACTACAACCTGTTTCATAGGTTAAACATATATCTGCTATCAGGTGCCATATCCTGGTACCTGTAACACCAATTCCCTCCTGGTGGTTGTGCTGCCCTACTGTCGGTCTGGGGAGGGTGTAGACCAGGGGTAGGCAACCCTAGGCATGCGTGCCTGCATAGGCACGCAGGGGCATTTTCATTGGCACAGGGGGCAGCATAAAAAAAATAAAAATAAAAAATTATATATATATATATTATTATTATTTTTTGCTTTGAAATATTATAGTGAAATATTTTGCACTGTTGTCGCATTTATCTTGTTGAAATCTTTGAATAGCAATAATGGCACAACCCTTAATTAATACAAACATGTTCATTTGTTGAGACATGTTAAACTAGCCGTGAGTCTGTGTGTCTCAGAGAACCCTGAGGGGAGGGGGTCGTGTGGGGGGAGGGGGGACGGAGAGAAGTTCCGGCCTTGACTCTGACTACATTTGCCGTCAGCTAGGACCGGAGGGGGAGGAGCTGGGAGATGGCTACCGTTGCCGTCATAGGGGGTGGGGTTTTGGCGATGAGACAGTCACTTTGGCACCACCCCAGCACGTGGGAGAGGGAATTGGGTGTTGGGGTGGGGGGGGGGACCCCTACCAATCTTATCTTCTCCAGACAGCCCTGCTTTTCTTCGGGAGGATTCGTTCCTGGCACGGCACGTACAGCCTTTACTCCCGTCTTGACCTTGATGCTTTCACTTTTTGCAGCAGATGGAGGTGGGGGGGGATGCAGCAGGCAGCAGTGACCAATTTGCTGCTCAAATGCTGCTCCAATTTAGTTTAATCATATATCACGACCCTAATTTCCTGCGCGATGTCCAGAATGGCCTTTGACCTCGATTGTTCATCTGAGTGGTAGGCAACGAGTCTCTCCAGAATGGCCTTTGAGCTCGATTGTTCGTCAGAGTGGTAGACCGCGATGCTCTCCAGCATGGCCTTTGAGCTCGATTGTTCTTTAGATTGATAGACAGCAAGCTTCTTATAAAGTTCCACCTGGTTGGTTTCGATCCTTGCTATTGCCACAGCCAAAGCATCTACGCCTCTCCGAATTAGGCTAAGGCAGTACCAGATCCATATGCTGATCGCACCCATTCCGATCATCATGAATATTAGTAGATACACATCTTCAACATCCTCAATCTCCAGTGGATAAAAGCAGATTGGGTTCCATTTACCGTAAGTATCGATCGTAAAGCCCGACTGAAAACTCCAGAGTGGACAGAGCAGATCAGCCGCATCCTGCTTCCTCGTAGAAAATATGCGATCAATCGCTGCAAATGACCAGCTTATTAGATCCATATTGCGGTTGCAAGTTGAGTTGATTCTGTTGAAAAAGCTGGCGTGGCGTGTCTGTATGCAAATTCATGTGTACGAGAACGCAATTCCAGTTTAAGAATGAGTGACGTACTTCATTCAAGGAGTTCGCAGCTCCGATCATTTTGGCAACATAAACAGCAAACAGCTGGATTAAAAGATGCTCCGGTGTGCAGCTTAAAGTGACCAACTACAGCCCCCAGATAACGGAGCTCAGTAAAGCAAAACTGTTTGTCTGCATTGCACCCCCGCCCCAACTCAGATTTAGGGTTGATACAACCATCATAATAATATTGTTAATAATAACAATAACAATAATGATGTAATAATGTAAAGATGATCATTAAAAATACCTGATTATGAGAAAAAAAATACGATGCATGGAATATTGTTGATAAGGCACACTAGTTACAACTATATTTCAAACAGGCACTTCATGTCAAAAAGGTTGCTGACCCCTGGTGTAGACTATCACATGCTGCCCTACTGTCTGTCTGGGGAGGGTGTAGACTATCACATGCTGCCCTACTGTCTGTCTGGGGAGGGTGTAGACTATCACATGCTGCCCTACTGTCGGTATGGGGAGGGTGTAGACTATCACATGCTGCCCTACTGTCGGTCTGGGGAGGGTGTAGACTATCACATGCTGCCTACTGTTGGTCTGGGGAGGGCATAGACTATCACATGCTGCCCTACTGTCAGTCTGGGGAGGGTGTAGACTACCACATGCTACCCTACTGTCTGTCTGGGGAGGGTGTAGACTATCACATGCTGCCTACTGTTGGTCTGGGGAGGGCATAGACTATCACATGCTGCCCTACTGTCAGTCTGGGTAGGGTGTAGACTATAACATGCTGCCCTACTGTCGGTCTGGGCAGGGTGTAGACTATAACATGCTGCCCTACTGTCGGTCTGCGGAGGGTGTAGACTATATCACATGCTGCCCTACTGTCGGTCTGGGGAGGGTGTAGACTATACCATATGCTGCCCTACTGTCGGTCTGGGGAGGGTGTAGACTACCACATGCTGCCTTACTGTCGGTCTAGGGAGGGTGTAGACTATACCATATGCTGCCTACTGTCAGTCTGGGGAGGGTGTAGACTATCACATGCTGCCCTACTGTCGGTCTGGGGAGGGTGTAGACTACCACATGCTGCCCTACTGTCTGTCTGGGGAGGGTGTAGACTATCACATGCTGCCCTACTGTCTGTCTGGGGAGGATGTAGACTACCACGTGCTGCCTACTGTCAATCTGGGGAGGGTGTAGACTATCACATGCTTCCCTACTGTGGGTCTGGGAAGGGTGTAGACCATCACATGCTGCCCTACTGTCAGTCTGGGGAGGGTGTAGACTACCGCATGCTGCCCTACTGTCGGTCTGGGGCGGGTTTAGACTACCACATGCTGCCCTACTGTCGATCTGGGGAAGGTGTACTCTAGAATATCACATGCTGCCCTACTGTTGGTCTGGGGAGGGTGTAGACTATCACATGCTGCCCTACTGTCGGTCTGGGGAGGGTGTAGACTATCACATGCTGCCCTACTGTGGGTCTGGGGAGGGTGTAGACTACCACATGCTGCCCTACTGTTGGTCTGGGGAGGGTGTAGACTACCACATGCTGCCCTACTGTCGGTCTGGGGAGGGTGTAGACTACCACATGCTGCCTTACTCTCGGTCTGGGCAGGGTGTAGACTATATCACATGCTGCCCTACTGTCAGTCTGGGCAGGGTGTAGACTACCACATGCTATCCTACTGTCGGTCTGGGCAGGGTGTAGACTACCACATGCTGCCCTACTGTCGGTCTGGGGAGGGTGTAGACTACCACATGCTGTCCTACTGTCAGTCTGGGGAGGGTGTAGACTATCACATGCTGACCTACTGTCGGTATGGGGAGGGTGTAGACTATCACATGCTGCCCTACTGTCGGTCTGGGGAGGGTGTAGACTATCACATGCTGCCCTACTGTCGGTCTGGGGAGGGTGTAGACTATCACATGCTGCCCTACTGTCGGTCTGGGGAGGGTGTAGACTATCACATGCTGCCCTACTGTCGGTCTGGGGAGGGTGGCAACTACCACATGCTGCCCTACTGTCGGTCTGGGGAGAGTGTAGACTACCTAATGCTGCCCTACTGTCGGTCTGGGGAGGGTGTAGACTATCACATGCTGCCCTACTGTCGGTCTGGGGAGGGTGTCGACTACCACATGCTACCCTACTGTCAGTCTGGGGAGGGTGTCGACTACCACATGCTACCCCACTGTCAGTCTGGGGAGGGTGTAGACTATCACATGCTGCCCTACTGTCAGTCTGGGGAGGGTGTAGACTATCACATGCTGCCCTACTGTCGGTCTGGGGAGGGTGTAGACTACCACATGCTACCCTACTGTCGGTCTGGGCAGGGTGTAGACTACCACATGCTGCCCTACTGTCGGTCTGGGGAGGGTGTAGACTACCACATGCTGCCCTACTGTCGGTCTGGGGAGGGTGTAGACTACCACATGCTGGCCTACTGTCAGTCTGGGGAGGGTGTAGACTATATCACATGCTGCCCTACTGTCGATCTGGGGAAGATGTTGACTATCACATGCTGTGCTACTGTTGGTCTGGGGAGGGTGTAGACTATCACATGCTGCCCTACTGTCTGTCTGGGGAGGGTGTAGACTATCACATGCTGCCCTACTGTCGGTCTGGGGAGGGTGTAGACTATCACATGCTGCCCTACTGTCGGTCTGGGGAGGGTGTAGACTATCACATGCTGCCCTACTGTCGGTCTGGGGAGGGTGTAGACCATAGGTGTCAAACTCACGGCCCGCGGGCCAAATCCGGCCCGCCACGTCATTTGATGTGGCCCCCCAAGAGCTCAGGTAAAAAAAAAAAATTACATTAATATTGGGTTAAAAAATAGCAGTGTTAAAATAATTGTGGGTTAATGCGTTAATAAAGCTTTAACTTTGACAGCCTTAGTTATTACACATTCTTACACATACATGTATGTAGAACATCTGAGGTAACAAAGGAAAAAAGCCAAAAGCACTTACTCCTCAGACATTCTTTGACAATTTTACAGCCCAAAATACAAAAAAGATCCAGGCGGAATAGGGAACAAAGGGTTGAAGAAATATTGTCTGAACTGTCAGATGCAAACTGGCTGTGTGACATAACCGAGCAGCTCGCTCAATTGAATAAGAAGCTGTAGGGACGCAAACAAGTCCCACCCAAAACTTGACCAATATAGTTGTGAACTGAGACAACCCTTATTTTGTTATTTTTGAGTACAGTTACAGTTGTGTGTTCATGCAGACACATAATAGCAATTTCATTATGAATTGAAAATGGGGGACCCTGATGTAAACAAGTCGAAAGTCTTTCTCTGGTCTGCATCCCCTTAACAATTGTGTGTATTGAGCTGTACTGTACTGTACCCATTCTGCAATCTGTTAATTAAAGTTAATTAAACTATCTTCCATTAGTTGGATGTATGGCCTCTGCAAGGTTGTGTGCAGCCATTTGTTTTTGTAACATCTGCTACATCTGTCCCATGTGTTCTTTGCAGCTCACAGTTGTTAGTTCTGCCCCTCTTGACTGTGACAAAAAGGTTTTGAACAAACTTAATGTCATAGCTTGTATTTGATGATATTCTTCTTTGTTATTTACTTGAATGGTTTGATCATTGATTGGTGGAGTAATATGGGGTTCTGATAAACTAAAATTATTTGTTAAAATAACATAAGCTAACATATATTTTTACATTTATGCAAATGAATATGCAATATGTATAACTTGAATAAGTAATAAATACAGAAACACCATGTTTAACAATATGTAAATGTGTAGCTACATTTATTTTACATTACATTAACATTTATACGGTATTTGGCCCTTTGAGGGCAACCATAATGCTGATGTGGCCCTCTGTGAAAATGAGTTTGACACCCCTGGTGTAGACTATCACATGCTGCCCTACTGTCGGTCTGGGGAGGGTGTCAACTACCACATGCTGCCCTACTGTCGGTCTGGGGAGGGTGTAGACTACCACATGCTGGCCTACTGTCAGTCTGGGGAGGGTGTAGACTATCACATGCTGACCTACTGTCGGTATGGGGAGGGTGTAGACTATCACATGCTGCCCTACTGTCGGTCTGGGGAGGGTGTAGACTATCACATGCTGCCCTACTGTCGGTCTGGGGAGGGTGTAGACTATCACATGCTGCCCTACTGTCGGTCTGGGGAGGGTGTAGACTATCACATGCTGCCCTACTGTCGGTCTGGGGAGGGTGTAGACTATCACATGCTGCCCTACTGTCGGTCTGGGGAGGGTGTCAACTACCACATGCTGCCCTACTGTCGGTCTGGGGAGAGTGTAGACTACCTAATGCTGCCCTACTGTTGGTCTGGGGAGGGTGTAGACTATCACATGCTGCCCTACTGTCGGTCTGGGGAGGGTGTCGACTACCACATGCTACCCTACTGTCAGTCTGGGGAGGGTGTCGACTACCACATGCTACCCCACTGTCAGTCTGGGGAGGGTGTAGAGTGTAGACTATCACATGCTGCCCTACTGTCAGTCTGGGGATGGTGTAGACTATCACATGCTGCCCTACTGTCGGTCTGGGGAGGGTGTAGACTACCACATGCTACCCTACTGTCGGTCTGGGCAGGGTGTAGACTACCACATGCTGCCCTACTGTCGGTCTGGGGAGGGTGTAGACTACCACATGCTGCCCTACTGTCGATCTGGGGAAGATGTAGACTATCACATGCTGCCCTACTGTCTGTCTGGGGAGGGTGTAGACCAGGGCTATTCAACTGGCGGCCCGCGGGCCAGATCCGGCCCGCGGGATGATTCTGACCGGCCCGCCAAAGATTACATGATAATAAAAAAAAATAAAAAAAAAAATAAAAAAAAAATTTTTATTTTAATTTTTTTTTTTTTTTTTTTTTTTTATGTCAACGTTAACACGCACAATTGAGCCAAAAGTCACTCAATTAATGACAGATTTCATTGATAAATTGAGGGAAAACTTTGCAAGTCGATTTGATGAATTTGACACGTCCAGAGAATTGATGCATTTTGTGAGCAACCCATTTGCCAATGTAGCTGCTATTTCCACAAAAGGACAATTGATGAAGGTCTCCTGCAACTTGAAATAATTGACATGCAAGCATCATCTGCTCTGAAGCAGGCACTTGAGAATGAATCCACCACAACATTTTGGATAAAGTGTATTCATGTCAAGACATTCCCCAAAATAAAAACGCTGGCAATATCTGTGCTAACAATGTTTGGCTCAACATACACCTGTGAATCCAGTTTCTCTCACATGAATGCCATTAAAACAAGCAACGTGCCTCCTTGACAAATGAGCATTTGCATCACTGTTTGCGGGTAGCCCTCACTTCCTATAAACCCTCTTTCTCTGCCATTGCCCAGTCAAAGAAGTGCAATCGCTCTCATTAGATGTGTGTATGTAGGCTAGGCCTGTCTGCCCCCCACCCCCCTGATGTTTGAGAGTTAAGAGTGGACAATAAGTGCTAATAAGATGCTGTGATTTGCTGTTGTTGCACAGACATGAAGCACTTTTTCATAAGCTCAGCTGCACTATAAATGTGTTTTTTTGTTCAAGTGTTGATGTTAGAATGTTCAGATGCACATCATGCACTTGTTTGTTTTTTATTTTATTTTTATATTGAAATGTTGAAGAGGAGATGTTGCAGTTGTTGCACAGTCATAAATGAAGCACTTTCTGCAGGAGATGTTGCAGATGTGGCACATAAATGAAGCACTTTTTTTGAAAAGTATACTACTTTTGCAATGTAGTTAAATAAAAGTTGTGAAAATGTGGTTGCGTGTTGTGTCAAGTGTACATATATTCATAGCACGGGGAGGCGCCGTGGCAGTCCGGCCCCTGGCCCCTTGGGTTTCTGACAATGTGGCCCCCTGAACAATTTAGTTGAATAGCCCTGGTGTAGACTATCACATGCTGCCCTACTGTCGGTCTGGGGAGGGTGTAGACTATCACATGCTGCCCTACTGTCGGTCTGGGGAGGGTGTAGACCATAGGTGTCAAACTCACGGCCCGCGGGCCAGATCCGGCCCGCCACGTCATTTGATGTGGCCCCCCAAGAGCTCAGGTAAAAAAAAAAAAAAAAAAATTACATTAATATTGGGTTAAAAAATAGCAGTGTTAAAATAATTGTGGGTTAATGCGTTAATAAAGCTTTAACTTTGACAGCCTTAGTTATTATACATTCTTACACATACATGTGTTGAACATCTGAGGTAACAAAGGAAAAAAGCCAAAAGCACTTACTCCTCAGACATTCTTTGACAATTTTACAGCCCAAAATACAAAAAAGATCCAGGCGGAATAGGTAACAAAGGGTTGAAGAAATATTGTCTGAACTGTCAGATGCAAACTGGCTGTGTGACATAACCGAGCATCTCGCTCAATTGAATAAGAAGCTGTAGGGACGCAAACAAGTCCCACCCAAAACTTGACCAATATAGTTGTGAACTGAGACAACCCTTATTTTGTTATTTTTGAGTACAGTTACAGTTGTGTGTTCATGCAGACACATAATAGCAATTTCATTACGAATTGAAAATGGGGGACCCTGATGTAAACAAGTCGAAAGTCTTTCTCTGGTCTGCATCCCCTTAACAATTGTGTGTATTGAGCTGTACTGTACTGTACCCATTCTGCAATCTGTTAATTAAAGTTAATTAAACTATCTTCCATTAGTTGGATGTATGGCCTCTGCAAGGTTGTGTGCAGCCATTTGTTTTTGTAACATCTGCTACATCTGTCCCACGTGTTCTTTGCAGCTCACAGTTGTTAGTTCTGCCCCTCTTGACTGTGACAAAAAGGTTTTGAACAAACTTAATGTCATAGCTTGTATTTGATGATATTCTTCTTTGTTATTTACTTGAATGGTTTGATCATTGATTGGTGGAGTAATATGGGGTTCTGATAAACTAAAATTATTTGTTAAAATAACATAAGCTAACATATATTTTTACATTTATGCAAATGAATATGCAATATGTATAACTTGAATAAGTAATAAATACAGAAACACCATGTTTAACAATATGTAAATGTGTAGCTACATTTATTTTACATTACATTAACATTTATACGGTATTTGGCCCTTTGAGGGCAACCATAATGCTGATGTGGCCCTCTGTGAAAATGAGTTTGACACCCCTGGACTGTAGACTATCACATGCTGCCCTACTGTCGGTCTGGGGAGGGTGTCAACTACCACATGCTGCCCTACTGTCGGTCTGGGGATAGTGTAGACTACCTAATGCTGCCCTACTGTCGGTCTGGGGAGGGTGTAGACTATCACATGCTGCCCTACTGTCAGTCTGGGGAGGGTGTAGACTATCACATGCTGCCCTACTGTCGGTCTGGGGAGGGTGCAGACTACCACATGCTACCCTACTGTCGGTCTGGGCAGGGTGTAGACTACCACATGCTGCCCTACTGTCGGTCTGGGGAGGGTGTAGACTACCACATGCTGGTCTACTGTCAGTCTGGGGAGGGTGTAGACTATATCACATGCTGCCCTACTGTCGATCTGGGGAAGGTGTTGACTATCACATGCTGCGCTACTGTTGGTCTGGGGAGGGTGTAGACCAGGGGTGGGCAACTTTGTATATGGTGAGGGTCACAAAATGTCCACAATCAATCTGGGGGGCCGCATTGTTTATCGGCAGTCCCGCCAGTAGTACCCCATCACTCAAATAGCCCTAATAGTCACAAGGTATATAAACAATTATAATTTGTTGTAACTTTGTTTTTATTCCATTTCAAATGCATTTAGTAATGCAATTTTAACTTTATGAATTTATAAACAGCTGAATTTAAAAGTATTGCTGTGTAACCCCAAATATATACAAAAATGATCAATTATAATTAAGGCTTCTAATAAAATAAATGTATGAACTTAAAGCCCACTGCTCAACAAACACAAAGCAGCATTCCTGCTGCATTTCACTACAACAGTAAATCAAAAGTGCAATAATAAATGATTTTGTTAAATGTATAAACTTTTATCCTGCTACTAAACAAAACATTATAACACTGAAATGCATGTTATGGATATAAAGCACTCAGGAATGTTTTGTTTAGCATGCAATCTGCATCAGATGAAATAATGTTTCATCCGACAGCCTGTTTCTCTCCTTTGACTTGAGGGGCTCAGGTAGCAGTTTCCAAAACGAAATTCCCCTCTCATTTCTCTTTGCTTGAAAAAAAGGATCTGACTGTAGCTCGCACAGTTCAAGCTGCAACGGTGGGGGCTGCTCTGACACCGTAGCGGTGAGGGGGCCGGCAAACAGCGCTATCCGTGACTGCATGCCGTTGAAATCTTCTAACCGATCATTGAATTGCATTTGCAGTGTTTCAATGTCGCTCCTGTACTTTCCGACGGCTCAGCCATCGGATTTCTGTGTGTAGCTGCAAGTCGCCATAATCAGTGTCCATCTCTTCCAAAATGGAGACATATTTTCTATGGTTTAGTGACCTGTTGCCTCCACGAATTAGATTGGTAGATTGGTTCTTAGTCGAATACAATACAAAAAAATAAAAAAATAAAAAAATATTATAATTTTTTTTTTTTTTTTTTTTTTGTATATTGGCCTGGGGCCGCATGGAACGTCGGTGAGGGCCGCATGCGGCCCGCGGGCCGCCAGTTGCCCCTCCCTGGTGTAGACTATCACATGCTGCCCTACTGTCTGTCTGGGGAGGGTGTAGACTATCACATGCTGCCCTACTTTTTTTTTAACTTACATTTTTATTTGCATTTTTGATTTACAAACATCTCAGACAATACAATTAAACAGACAGAAACAATAAAGAAAAAATTATAACATCAAAAAGAATAGTGATGCACCGATGTGAAAATGGTGGCCGATACCGATAACCGACATTAATATTGCTGTTCTGGCCGGCACCGACATCCACCGATGTCGACATCTCTGCACAGAAAACACTTTTTTATGATAATCAAACAAAGAGCTACTTTCCAAAACGCATACTTTTTTTTACTTTTGTAACTTATTTTCAGAAATTACTGATATTTTGAAACAATTTAAGGCCAAAACATGTAAAAAGAAAAAATAATATTAAATTTTAATAAAAAAAAAAGAACGAATTATATCGGCCCATATCGGCCCTATCTTGATATCGGGCCGATACCGATGTGTAAAAAAAACGGCCATATCGGCCGATATTATGTCAGCGGCCAATATATCGTGCATCACTAAAAAAGAAAACAAAAATAAAAGAAAGGGGGTGACATGGGTTCAACGGTCAATTCTATCTTTACCTTGTTTATTTACATTTCAATTTATTTTATAGTTCCCTTGTTCCCTTTTCATTCTTTTTTTTAAACAATATGTTTATAGGTATTTTCTTTTTTTTTCAGTTTAACAGCATCAGTTCAACAGTTCAACAACCATACAAAAGGAAATGCTGCCAACTGCCCCCCCCCCCCTCCCCGAGTTACAGAAAAATAGATGCATATTAACCCCCCCCCCCCCTGAAAAAAAAAAAAAAAATCGGCCAGACCCCCCCTCCCTTCCCCCAGACTAGGACCTCGACAAATTCAGTTTTTTCTTTTTTTTTTACACATTTTGAGAGTTTTGTAAACCCAGTTACACCCGTCTAACAGGTGCCCATACTTCTACACCAAACAAATAAATGTCTACCATTACATCTTTTCTCTTCAAAGAGCAACTAATAACATTTACAGTACCTTATGCGGGTCGTACAGACCAATTTCGATCCTTTCCAACGAATATAAAATATTTACTAAAATCATAGCCACTCGACTTGAGAGAGTAACCTCCTCACTTATTAATACGGACCAGACCGGTTTCATACAAAATCGCTCATTAATAGACAACGTGAGAAGATTTCTTAACTTGACGCATTGTGCCAAATCCATAGAAGACCCAGTCATAGCGATCTCGTTGGACGCGGAGAAGGCATTTGACCGAGTAGAGTGGCACTTTCTCTTCGCTGTTCTACAAAAAATTTACTTTGGCCCAAATATGCTAAGAATGATCCATATGCTGTACCTTAACCCTACAGCCAGGATACAGACCAACTCAGAGATTTCACCTTCTTTCCCTCTAAGGCGCGGTACTAGGCAGGGTTGCCCTCTTTCCCCGACACTTTTTGCGCTGGTAATCGAACCCCTGGCTATAGCAATAAGGTCACATAAAGCTATTAGTGGGATCAAGGTGGGTCCTGAGAGCCATGTCATCTCTTTATACGCGGACGACATAGTCCTGTTTCTAACCAATCTCGACTCATCCATGCCTGCCCTTATGGAAACACTGTCAAAGTATAATGTAATCTCAGGCTACAAGATTAATGCACAAAAAAGCGTAGCCATGCCACTTAACTCACTAGCCGAAAAAATGCCAAGGTCCAATTTCCCCTTCCAGTGGAACTCACAATTTGTAACATATTTGGGTCTAAAAATCCCGAACCAAATAGATACAATTTTCTTACTAAATCATGACCCACTACTTAAAAAGGTGGAGAAGGACCTAGATAGATGGATGCAGCTGCCTCTCTCGCTAATCGGACGTGTGAACTGCATTAAGATGAACATCCTACCTAAATTTCTCTATCTTTTTCAAACCCTCCCTATATCTATACATAAGAACTTCTTCAAGAAATTACAAAGGATAATATCTGCATTCATATGGAGAAGGAAGGTCCCTAGAATTAAAATTAAAACCCTATATAATTCCCCCCAGTGTGGTGGACTGAAACTCCCGGACTTCCAACGCTATTACTGGGCTGCACAGACAAGGGCTCTGTGGATTTGGCAGAATGAGTCGACTAATTCCCCTGCCTGGAGACAAATAGAACAATGCCATACGATGGACGTACCGCTGGCCGGAATTCCTTTTATCAGGAAGTACCACACCCTGAAGAATTGTTCAGATAACCCATTTATTAAACACACAGCAAGAACATGGTTTGAGATTCAGACACATCTTGGTAGCTTTATTGCATTTCACAGGAAGACTCCCTTCCACAACAATCCAGCTTTGCCAGAATCACTTAGAGATGGCATCACCAAGAAGTGGTACACTCAGGGAATTAAAACTTTTGGGGACCTATTTGATAATAACATACTTATGTCCTTTGAACAGTTACGTGCCGCCTTCCACCTTCCAACTACTAATTTCTTTAAATACCTACAGGTCAGACACTTCATAGGTACAGGTCAGGGAGGAAACTCCACTCTTCCAAAACCCCTCCTCATAGATGATATTCTAAAAGGAGTTATTCACACTAGAGGCATCCTATCATTAACATATGATAGAATCCTGACCAGTACAGAAATTATACCCCTAAATGCCAAGAACAAATGGGAGCGGGACCTGGACTGTACCTTTGATGAAGATGAATGGGAATCACTATGTGAGTCTGCACTATCTTTTTCATATAACACTCGACATAAACTTATGCAATTTAACATTCTCCATAGAACCTATTTTACGCCGGAAAGACTTCACAGGATGAATGAGGCTATCTCTGACCTTTGCCCTAGGTGCTCAACGGAAACAGGTAGCCTGCTCCACATGTTCTGGGAATGTAACAAACTGAGACCTTACTGGGGCTCAATTTGGGAGACTCTCGAAGAGGTCACAGGTCTTGAGATCCCATGTACACCTAAATTAGCATTATTAGGAGACATGTCTGACATTTCTCCAGATAAGAGGCAAGGTGCGGATCATTAAATTGGCCATGATTGCAGGGAACAAGTGTATTGCCATGCTGTGGAAAAGTGCTGAATCCCCCCCCATGTCTATGTGGCTTAGTGAAATCTCTTCGTACATGGCATCAGAGAAAATAATGTTCAATCTTAAGAAAAAACCACGTCTCTTTGATAAATGCTGGGCTGGGTTTAGGCAATACTTAGAACAGATTACATAGTAGGTTGATGATATAGGCTATTATTGAAGCTCCCTTTTGTCTTTCTGAAGGGTATATATTGCAATGACATGCTGCCCTACTGTCGGTATGGGGAGGGTGTAGACTATCACATGCTGCCCTACTGTCGGTCTGGGGAGGGCGTAGACTATCACATGCTGCCCTACTGTCGGTCTGGGGAGGGTGTAGACTACCACATGCTACCCTACTGTCTGTCTGGGGAGGGTGTAGACTATCACATGCTGCACTACTGTCGGTCTGGGGACGGTGTAGACTACCACATGCTACCCTACTGTCTGTCTGGGGAGGGTGTAGACTACCACATGCTGCCCTACTGTCGGTCTGGGGAGGGTGTAGACTACCACATGCTGCCCTACTGTCGGTCTGGGGAGGGTGTAGACTATCACATGCTGCCCTACTGTCGGTCTGGGGAGGGTGTCGACTACCACATGCTACCCTACTGTCAGTCTCGGGAGGGTGTCGACTACCAAATGCTACCCTACTGTCAGTCTGGGGAGGGTGTGTAGACTATCACATGCTGCCCTACTGTCAGTCTGGGGAGGGTGTAGACTATCACATGCTGCCCTACTGTCGGTCTGGGGAGGGTGTAGACTACCACATGCTACCCTACTGTCAGTCTGGGGAGGGTGTAGACTATCACATGCTGACCTACTGTCGGTCTGGGGAGAGTGTAGACTATCACATGCTGCCCTACTGTCGGTCTGGGGAGGGTGTCGACTATCACATGCTGCCCTACTGTCGGTCTGGGGAGGGTGTCGACTATCACATGCTGCCCTACTGTCAGTCTGGGGAGGGTGTAGACTATCACATGCTGCCCTACTGTCGGTCTGGAGAGGGTGTCGACTACCACATGCTACCCTACTGTCAGTCTGGGGAGGGTGTAGACTACCACATGCTACCCTACTGTCGGTCTAGGGAGGGTGTAGACTACCGCAGTACCGCATGCTGCCTTACTGTCGATCTGGGGAGGGTGTAGACTATCACATGCTGCCCTACTGTCTGCCTGGGGAGGGTGTAGACTATCACATGCTGCCCTACTGTCTGCCTGGGGAGGGTGTAGACTATCACATGCCTACAATACATGTGAAGTCACCAGCTGCTTCTTTTCACCTAGCAGCGAGGAGTTTCACTGGGAGAACGTAACGCATGCAGAGGTTCACTCTCCCCCAGATCCCCTCCCTGCTGAACAGGTACCCCGACTGACCAGTAGGAGTCACTATTGCAACGACCAGGCTTCCCATCCGCAAACACTGCCAAAACAATTGTGTTCGTAGGGATGACTGACCAAGTAAAAAAATAAAAAGTATGTATTGACTAAAAACCAAATGCCCGGCCAGTTACTGTCTTCTGGTGCGAGGTCTGGAGATCTGCTCTCTACTGAGTGCACCTTTCTAGTTTAAACAGAGGTTTTATGATAAGTGATTATTTTTCACATTGTACAGTACAGACACTGTGATTTACAACACAAGACAGATAGATTCATCTATTTCCGACCTGAACTGAAAGGTCTTGACTTGTTTCTCTATTGACATGTTTATTTACACAAAATCTTCCAACTGTCTAAGATCATAGAAATGACATGAATTTGAGGTTAGGTTGATGCAACATGGAACTAAAAATGTTATAGTCAGCAGTTCAGCATGCCACGATAACGTTTCCATTTCAAGTCTGATGTGAGTTTAGGAAACACTGGAGAACACAGAGATGAAAACAGGAGGTGAGAGTATAGTAACGTATTGGAGTAATATGCTTAATGTGCTTAGAAGGAAGTGTTGAGAAAACATTTAGAAGTCTTTCACATGTGTGTGTTTCACAAGTTTGTCAACAGTTGGGACAGTTTCTTCTTTTCACTCTTAGTTAGAGTTATTTTCGGGGGGGAGGACGGGGAGGTGGGGGGTGTGATAGTGAAAGGGTTAACCTTCGGTAGTGTGGTAGTGGAAGGGTTAACCCTTTGTCGTGTGGCAGTGAAAGGGTTAACGTTCTGTATTGTCACTGTGAAAGGGTTAACCCGTTGGTGGTGTGGTAGTGAAAGGGTTAAGCGGTTAAGAGCGCAGAGCCGAGTTCCAGCGTTACTCACGTATGAGCCAAGGTGTTTATCAGCACCAGACAGGAAAACATTTAAATGTGAGGCTGCATTTAACCAAACCCTGTGATTATATGCCACTTAACCCTAAAATATAACACATTCCCATCCAGATCAGGCAGGTTTCTCCCCCTGCTTCATTACCGTGTGTCATCTTCGGTTGTCGAGAACACACCGCCTCACTCTCCCTTTTGCGGTGAAACGTATATCATCGCTTCTGTTCTGTGATAATAATTACGTTTGTTGTGACTATAGATTCTATTGAAGGTTTTGCTTTTTTCGGTTTATCCAGTCACACTGCACCCCTGGCAGCCTGTTTACCCGTATGATCGTGTTTTAAGTTTAAAGTTTAAAGTTTTATTGTTTTATTCGTCACGTATAAAGTACATGTACATTACAGTGAAATGCTCGGTTCTGTATGAGCCCCCTGAGAATGTGATTCAATACGGTAAAAGAAAGTAAAAAATAATCAAGTCCAAACACTATACAAATATACAATATACAATATACAAACTAAAGTACAACCTAAAGTACAAATGAAGTACAAAATGCAAACAATGGGGTACAAAAATGCAAACCTTTTTATTTATTTTATGCTAAATGCAAAATGAGGTAGTGCAAATATTTTGTAATAAATAGATAAAACATGTTAAAAGTGTTTAAAGTGTCTGAAGTGAATGTTAAAGGGTGAGTGTTTGTTTAAAGAGAGTGTCTGCATGTGGATGTGTGTGCAACGAGTGTCGATGGACGGGCTAGTGTTGCGTTGAGTCCACATTGAGCCTCACGATGGCCTTCGTTGGCCTGTTCTGTCTATATCTCGCCATATTTCATAAACACGAGAATCCCCCTAACAACTCCCTCTATGACAGCACACTAAAGCATGCTTCTGTTAGGCGGAAGGAGGAATGTTACAAGCAACTTGCACCAGCATTAATCAAGGAAAACCCTGCCTGTCAAAATAGCTCAATTGCATCACAGACGAGGAAGTGATTCACAATGTGTAGTTCTCAGAGGTGTTGAAAATCTGTGTAAAAAAGTCACACAGTATTTAGCAGTGGTGGAACTGGAAGAAGTACACAGTTCCTTTACTTAAGTAAAAGTAGAAATACTCAGATAAATGAGTACTCTGGTAAAAGTAAAAGTCCTCCATTCAAATTCTACTTAAGTAAAAGTAGAGAAGTCTTTGCTATTGAATGTACTTAAGTATCTAAAGTAAAAGTAAACATTCTTCATGACGTGTGTGTATCCATTGACCTGTATAAAAGTGGTATGTGGTCCAGTTATGCTGCTCTGACAGGCAGTGGCGAATCCTTATGGAAGCCAACGGAAGCCATGCCTCCCTAATATTAAAATATGAATTAATATCAAATATGAAATATGAAAAAAATATATATATATATATATAATTTTTTTTTAATATAGTTTACATTCTTTTTCATCTGTGCATCTGTGTTATAATTTTTTTTTTTTTTTTAATGTCTCCCTCTTCTCCTTCTCACTCCCTCTAACACACTGTCAGACTCACTGTGCTCATTGCAGCTAGTATAGGAGAGAGGCAGGGGGTAGGTCTCTTTCTCCAGGCTTCCAGCATTATAGAGTCCAAATCCGATCCTAGCCAATCAGATTCGAGCTGACTGCCACACCCTAAACGTTTAAAACGGGGCTGTGAGGAAAACACTCAGCATATTTTCCCTCTGCACTCTGAACATTGTATTAACCCGTAACTGTTCCCACGGGCCGAATATTGCCCCGATCCTCGCGAGATTAAATCCACGGGGACCTCTCGGCGTGCCGAAGCTTTTCCTAAATCACTTCCATCATCGAAAACGAGGGGAAAAGGTCGGCTCGCGACCCTGAAAATGTCGTGTGATTTTTAAAACGCTGTATTAAGTGAGCCTATTATGGGATCCACGCGAGCTTTCTATCGTGGAAACATCTGGGCGTCCCGCAACTTTTACTCATTCACTTGTAGCCCCGAAAATGCTTAGAAAAGGAAAACAGAAAGCGTGGAATAAACTCGCCGAAACGGAAAAGTGTCCCACGGGCGCGCCGTAATTCCGATCCGCGTGAAAATATTCACGGCCATAGAGGAGACCGTGGGACACCTTTTTGCAACCGAATATGTGTCTCGAATTTGCTCCCACGCGGCGCGCAAAATCGGACCAAAAATAAACCAATGCTCCAGCAGTATTAATGACCCTGATGTAAACAAGACAAACGTCTTTCTCTGGTCTGCATCCCCTTGAGCCGTACATCATAGACGCCTGGCCATAAGAGCACTCGGAGCAAATGCTCTCCGACTATTGAACTTGGGGGAGCAAAGCTATGCTCTTGCTCCACCACTTTTTGATCATATGAAAAATTTGATATATCCCCCCCCAATATATATTTCTAACCATAACTACGTAATTTCAATCAAATTAATAATACGCAATGACACTTAATAGCAAGTTTTTAAGTTTCCAAAGATTGCGACACCCCCCCCTGCTCCCCCATATGGTTTGATCCAGTGCCTCTCCCACCCCCAGCAGAGCAGACGGCGCACGGCGCTGGCGCTGCAGGTAGGCTGAGTGTAAATAAAGGCCACAGAAGTGTGTCATTTGGTGGCAGGCAGGATTTTCCAGTAAGTTGTTTATGATTGTTAAGATTATTTATGTTAGACATGTCTTCTATTGAGTGGTAGAAGTTCTACCACACAATACAATAAAAGTGTTTCACGTCCCGAAATGCCATCTGGTCATACCAATAATAATAATAATAACAAAGTTTCCCTCTGGTTGGCGTTAGCTTTAGTGCTAGCCGCTAGCTAACGTTGTCATATATCTAGATATGTGGTGTCGTCAGCTGGATAACGTTGACTTCGTTTGCAAATTTTAACGTTCGCTGTGGCAGACGAGCAGGGCCGGATTAACGACGGCCGCGGCCCGTGGGCCTTTAGTGATGAGGGCCCCCCAAAAAAAAAATCTTTTTTTTTTACTTTTTTTTTTACTTTTTTTTTTTATAATAATAATAATGCAATAAGGGGACCCTGATGTAAACAAAACAAAAGTCTTTCTCTGGTCTGCATCCCCTTAACAATTGTGTGTATTGAGCCGTACTATATTGTACCCATTCTGCAATATGTTAATAACATTTTTAATCAATCAATAACAGATTGCAGAATGGGTACAGTACAGTACAGCTCAATACACACAATTGTTAAGGGGATGCAGACCAGAGAAAGACTTTCGTCTTGTTTACATCAGGGTTCCCCATTTTCAATTCATAATGAATTGTAAGTAAGGGTGCAATAGAAATGTTTCATAATGATGTTCAGTGTATTCATAAGTGTATTGCTCTCCTTAATGTAGAATGATATGGTGACTGTGCAGACTCAGGGAGGAGGCAGAGAAGGAGAGAAAGAGACCCAAGAGTTACAGGTAATGGAAATATCAGACAGCTTAAAGTGTAGGATAACATAACAAATTAAGACACAAAATAGGCTATATTTACAGCAGACCCTGTTATTGTTCCTTGTTGGTATTTTTTCTCTCTTTCTTATTAAAAACTTGGCCTATTTGAAAGGAGATTGATTTAATAAAAATAAAAGAGCGAAAAATCAATATACAGTATATATACAGTATATATATATATATATATATATTAATATATTATTATTATTATAGTAATTGGCTATCATACTGCAATATAAACTGAGTTTTATAGTGAAAAGAGCAGCTTTATTGGTCAAGATTGAAGGCTCTATATTGCAGGAAATTGCATGTACAGGTTCATTAAATGAAAAAAAAATCTGCCGTGGAGGGGGTCGTGCCGGACCCCCTCCAAACCACCCCTTGCCTGCCAACATTTTTAAAAAGAATTAACAATTTAAAAAAATAAAATATTAATAATAAAAAAACAAAATAAAATTATGCACCCCCACTTTCAACTATAACTAGGCGGCCATGGCCGTACTGTATTGTACCCATTCTGCAATCTGTTAAATAAATAAAAAGAAAGTTTGATTGGCCGCCGAGCCATACTGTAGTGTACATGGTGACTGCTTGACATAAAAAATAAAAATAAAAAAAATATTAATAAAAATATTTAAAGGGGAACTATCTTATAAATGACCTTTTCCAGTGTTTAGGGTTATTTTCTAGCTATGTGGACTTATAGTAATAGGATCTATGTCTCTAATTCTCGATTTGGCGCATTCTTCCAATTCTCCCCTCACAATAATGTCCCTCCCTCAAGTGAGTCATCTGAAAATTTGCCTATATGGGACGTCATATGGTGCGTAAGCGTATTTGCATAATAACACCCGCCCCCTCTAGCTGCCCGCCGAGCGAGAGCGAGAGAAGCAGAGAACTGTAAACGCTCTGCGTGTCTCCCTCTCCCTCTCGAGGAAGTCCACCACCGTGCTGCGCTACAGCTCATGCTCCCGAACCGAGAGAGAACTGTAAACGCTCTGCGTGTCTCCCTCTCGAGGAAGTCCACCACCGTGCTGCGCTACAGCTCATGCTCCCGAACCGAGCGAGAACTGTAAACGCTCTGCGTGTCTCCCTCTCCCTCTCGAGGAAGTCCACCACCGTGCTGCGCTACAGCCCATGCTCCCGAACCGAGAGAGAGAGAACTGTAACACTCTGCGTGTCCTCCCGGCTCCCTCTCCCGGGAGGACACGCAGAGTGTTTACACTTTTTTTCTCTCTCTCTCTCTCTCTCTCTCTCTCTCTCTCTCTCTCTCTCTCTCTCTCTCTCTCTCTCTCTCTCTCTCTCTCTCTCTCTCTCTCTCTCTCTCTCTCTCTCTCTCTCTCTCTCTCTCTCTCTCTCTCTCTCTCTCTCTCTCTCTCTCTCTCTCTCTCTCTCTCTCTCTCTCTCTCTCTCTCTCTCTCTCTCTCTCTCTCTCTCTCGACTGACTGTCACTCAAAGTGCTTATGGGCGGAGCCAGGCCATAACAGCCTGATTTCTTGTGGCTGAAAAATGATGGGTTTGAGTACTTGATTAGAAATATAAACCAATGCATTTTTTCTTTTTTTAAACGTACAGATGTCTTCAATAGACTGACAGGAATTGTTTAAAGTTGCCCAAATAGTGCTAGGAATAGTAAAATAGTTCCCCTTTAATAATTTTTTTTTAATAAATTTTTTTTGGCTTCCCCTGTTATTTTACCCACGCGACGCCACTGCTGACAGGAAGTGGTCACGTCCACGCCCTTCCTTATTTCTTTCCATCCGTGGATCTGCTATATGCCCTTCAACCAGGTGGAACGTTGTTATGAAGCAAAGGGAGAGATTACGCAATGTTGGACTTTCACCAGAGGTTCGCCAGCCCCCGGACCCTTCTCAGCACGTCCGGACGGAATGTCGGTCCTATACTGAACTTTCCTCGTCTCTTGGCAGTGGACCGATGGACTACGCGCAGTGTTTGGCAGTCGAGCCATGCCGCGCTCAAGTAGGACCGACAACGGCAGGCGTTGGTACTAGCATATTCAAAGACCCCCACCACCCCAATAACAGCCTGTTCCAGCTGCTGAGGTCAGGCAGACGCCTGCGAACCCCAGCTACTAGGACAGAGAGGCTTAGGCTCAGCTTCTTCCCCCAGGCCATCAGAGCCTTGAACAATGAACATTGAGTGCCACAGAACACTGAACTATCCACACACAAGCACACATGAGCACACACACGACATGCACGCTGTGCACGCTCACACACTAGCAGCCACTTTAACACTTTAACATGAGCGGGCACACACTCATGCCGCACACACCCACTTATGGCCAAAAGGAAAGGTCACTTTAAATTAGTATAACAACAATAACAGTGTATTGCACTACCAAAGCTACCTAGCATGTCCTATATGCTCTGTAAATAACTATGTACAGATACCGAGATGTCACACCATGTTACCTGTTACCTGTTTATTGCACAATGCTGTTTTTATTGGATTCTATTATATGTTGTACCACTGTATTGCACATCGTTGCGGGCAAGACCACCCGCATTTCATTGTATACTTGTATGCTGTGACAAATAAAACTCTTGACTTGACTTGACTTGACTTGACTTGATTCAATACTACTCGTTGTCTCGTGAGACGACAGGGTGATGTATTGGCGCGGGGGGCTGGGTATTTGGATGAATATGGTCAACATGACTGAATGTTTCATTCATTCAATCAATGATTCAATGTCATGTTGAATGTTTTTCCAATTATCCTGGCGCACGCAGTTACTGCTAATGCTAATGTGTTTGGGGCGCCGTTCCCATGTGTCCCGCCGGGACTGTCTCCAGTTTTCCCTCTGCTTAACCATTTCATTGCTGACGGTCAATCGGTGTCTAATGTTGGGGGTTTGGCTGAGGCTTATTTACCCTTTACACAAGTGGATGGTCTGACGACAGGGCCCAGGACAGGTGTGCCGTGCTTAGAGAAGTGGGTGGCCTCGGTTCTTTGCCCTGGCATGGTAGAACGGTATCCCGCCCGGAAGCCGACACCAGAGGGCGAGTCGGCCCGGCAGGTGGCTGAGTGGGCTGATGAAGCTTATACCGCCGCAGTACAGAATTTAGCAGCAACTAATAACATTGCTAAATTGGCTGCTTTTCTGTCAAAAATGGTGTCGGGTGGTGGGGCCTTAGGGCCAGCCGACGTCAAAACCATCGTGCGAGGTTTTGAGGTTATTCAGCTTTTGACCCAGCCGCAAGCTATAACCGCAGGGAGGGCTAGGATGCTGTCGACGCTTGTTCACAGGCATCTTTGGTTGGAGCAATCTCCCCTTGAGAAGGAGAGGAGAGTTCTCCTCCTCAGGGCTCCCCTCTCCGCGGATGGACTTTTTGGTCTGTCCACGGAGGCGCGGGCGGTATTTGACCGGGGCCCCACACCACGCAGCCAGAGGTGAGAGCACGGCCTCGCCAGCAGCTGAGGCGAGGCCCCCGACCAGCGGCCATGTGTCCCACCTGGGATAACCTGGACACAAAGAGAACAGGTTGTCACGGTGCCGACAGCCTCGGCGGCCGAGGGATCGGCTATATTAGATGGGCACGCCCTGAAAAACCGTTGCCATCTAGCTGTGTCTAGCACGCTCTCCGGTCACTCCCCCCCCGCTACACTACGGGACTCAAGGCTCTGATTTGTCCCCTTTGGCTGTGGGCTGCGTTCTTCCAGTGAAGCGCAAGCAGCCCCACATATCACTTCTCATGGAGACAGGGGCTGACACCCACTTGCTAACTAGGCCTGGGTCTGTCTATGAGAATGCTGTGCTGTCAGGAGGCTCCCACGCCACACGTCCTGCGCCTGGTGTTGTATCTGATGACGGAGCAGGGTTCCCTGTATCTAAAAGATTTTGTCAGAGGGGGAACCCTAGGCCCAGGAGGTCGCAGCGCGGGTTCCCCCAGCCCCGCCCTCGCCAGGCTGGGTATTACGTTAGTGCCTCCCCCGTCCGGACTTCCAATCCTAGCAGCGGTAGTGAGTCAGGCACGTGTAATTTGGGTGGTAGTAATATCACTACAGGGCTACGGTGTGTAGGGATTCACCCTATCGGGCAGCGTGGGGACCACACACCATGCATGTCCAGCTGCAGAGCAGGCTGTCCCCAGCAAGCTAAGCCAGGAAGATGCTCAGTGGGGGAGCCTCATTCACCGGGGGTGATGGTCACTCCCCCCGTATCAGACCGCCCCTTTCTGTCGGGGTCCCCCCTTGGGTGCAATTGCCTCGTTGGTAGGGTCAGGGTGCGATATCCCGGCTCCGCGAGACACCCTGCTCGCGCGGTTAGCGAGACCAGGGTTTGCAATGCACAGCGGGAGGGACCGGGCCACCTATCTACGATTCCTAGCGGACCAGCGCCAGTTGGCTGTGGGGGCGCTTTGGGATTATCACCACGTATGGTTACAGAAGTGCCATATGTCGGCGTGGATGGAGAGAACGCTGAGGGCGAGGCTTGTGTTGCAGTTTGCACACCCCCACCCTCCGTTTTCGGGTTTGGTACAGACTATTGTCAGGGTCTGCGGCAGTGACAGCCCTGGCCGAAGAGATTCGTTCTCTGGTGGCGAAGCAGGCCGTCGTCGTGGTCCCAAGGGAGGACGCGATGAGTGGCGTTTACTCCCGGTATTTTCTGGTGCCCAAGTAATCGGGAGGTGTCAGACCCATACTGGACCTGTCTGCGTTCAATCGGTTGATTGTGGTGAGAAGGTTGAGAATGTTGACCGTCAAACACCTGTTAAGCACTGTCAGAGTGGGAGACTGGTTCACCTCCATAGACCTGAAGGATGCGTATTTTCACATCCCGATCTTCCCTCCTCACAGGAGATACCTACGCTTCCTGTTTCAGGGCATAGCGTACAAGTACCAAAGGCTACCGTTCGGCTACTCTCTGGCTCCTTGCACATTCACCAAGTGCGTGGAGACCTTGCTGGGACCTCTGCGTCGTCAGGGGATACGAATTTTATTCTACCTCGACGACATTCTGGTCCTCAGCCGGTCAGAGGAGATCGCCAGGTCTCATACCAGGCAGGTTGTGGAATTCCTCACCAGTCTGGGTTTTGCTGTGAACTGGAAGAAGAGTACCCCTCTTCCCAGTCAACAGGTGGAGTACTTGGGCTTGATTCTAAGCTCAAGGTCTATGAGGGCAACCGTCTCAGAGGGCCCTCACCAGCGGGGTCCCCATGGGCAGTGATGCGTTCTTCATGGGACGGGGTTGCACGCAGTGCAGCCAAAGTTTTGTGAGCAGAAGCGCGTGCACGCACACGCACGGATGTGCACGGCACACGCGTGCACACAGGAATGCGCTGCACTCGCCAACTCGCTATAAGTACCCACCTGGGCTACTTTGCATATCAATAGCGCCGGTCGTCAGGTGTGTTAAATACGTTCTCAGATACATTCACACAGAACTTGTGAATGAAATGTGTTCCATTCGATTCGTAGAGGCAATTAGGCATTGTCTTTAGTCTGTGCTTAAGCGAGGGAACATTTATGTGCATGCGCGGGAGCGCGCGTGCATGTGGCGTCATTAGCGTGCCTGCAGCCAGTGTTGATATGAGGAACGCAACACTGCCCATGGGCAGCAGGCTATCACACGTCACGGTCTTCACCGACCTCTCCCTCACGGGATGGGGGGGGACGTGTCGGACCGACGCAGTAGGGGGCAGCTGGCAAGACCATGCTGCCCGGTCTGCACTACATATCAATGTGTTGGAATTGAAGGCAGTGCTTCTAGTCCTCAAGCAACTCGGCCACCTTGTGGTGGGCGAGCATGTTTTGATCAGGACGGACAGCACGACGTCAGCGTCGTATATCAACAGACAGGGAGGAGTACGCTCCCCCCGTCTACACCAGGCGGCGGTCGAACTCTGGCTATGGGCATCTCTCAATCTGCGCAGCCTGAGGGCTCTCCACATCCCCGGCAGGCAGAATGTGGGTGCAGATGTGATGTCGCGGGGCGGCCCTCACCCGGACGAGTGGGGACTACGTCCAGACATAGTCAGACAGGTCTGGGACCGATTCAGGGAGGCCGCGGTGGACCTGTTTGCGAGCAGCCAGTCCCACCAGTGCCCCTTGTGGTTCTCGTCGGTTGGAAGGACAACCCCTCTCTGGCAGTGGATGCCTTCTCGATGTATCCGTGGCCGCCCGGGATTCTGTACGCGTTCCCCCCCATACACCTGATAGCTCAGCTGTTGGAGCGGGTACGTCGGGAGCGCAGGACTTTGATCCTGGTCGCGCCGGACCGGGGCACAGCTGTGTGGTTCCCGGCCCTGATTCAGCTCTTGGTGGCCCCGCTGTGGCCTGTTCCGTGGTCACCGCGGGCCCTCTCTCAGGCACGCGGAACGCTGTTTCTGCCTCCTGTTCTGGGGCAGCCTTTAATGGTTTGGCTGCTGAAAGGGTGAATCTGGAGGGGATGCGTCTCTTAACTCTACTGTGGTTAACACCATCCAGAACGTGCGCCCTCCGTCCACTACCGCGGTTTACGCAGGGAAGTGGCGTATGTTTCAAGAGTGGTGTGAGGTTGGGGGCCTGGACCCGGTGTCATGCCCCCTGGACTCGGTTCTTTCCTTCCTCCAGTCTATCCTGAATCGGCTGTCGGCCTCGACAGTGAAGGTGGACGCCGCAGCTATATCTTATTGTCATGTGGGTTTTGAGGGCAGAACACTGTTCAGCCACCCTCTCGTGAAACGTTTCCTGCGCATGGCGTCTCAAGCCTGTGGAACGTTCTCTGTCTCCGAGTTGGGACCTCCAACTGGTCCTGGAGCCTCTTGAGCAGGCGCCATTGGATCGACTGTCCTTTAAGACCGCGTTCCTTTTGACCATCACCTCCGCTAAGCGCGTGGGTGAGCTGTGTGCTCTCTCGGTGCGGTCAGAGTGCCTGTCTATTCGGGCCGATAGCAGTGTGACTCTGAGGCCTAATCCGGTCTTCGTGCCAAAGAATATCCGGAGCTCTTATCGCTCCAGGGATATTGTGCTTCAGGCGTTTCACCCTCCTCCTCATGCTAGTGAGTTGGAGGCGAGCCTTCACCTGTTGTGTCCTGTCCGTGCGCTGAAGGTTTACCTTAGTCGCACGCGGGATCTCAGGGCTACCGATCAACTGTTTGTTTGTTACGGTGGATAAGCAACGCCTGTCACATTGGTTGTGCGAGGGCATTGCCCTTTGCTACAATTTGGCTGGACAGGTTCCCCCCGCTGGCGTCAGGGCACACTCCACTCATGAAGTGGCGGCCTCCGCTGCCCTGTTGGGGGGGGCCTCGGTGGAGGACATCTGCGCTGCGGCCTCCTGGTCCTCCCCGGGTCCTTTCGTTAGGTTTTACCTCATGGACATGACTGGGGGTTCTGTCTCCCAGGCAGTCCTGAGGTCCGGGACCTCTACTGCATCCCGCCATCAGGTGGGCTAGCAGGTGTGTGTGGGTGTGGACCGCGGAGTGCTGTGTCACACGTGGTCCCGCTTGCACTGTGCGTTCTGGAGTGCCTGGTTCCCTTTTTCGCACATTGGTTGTAGTTTACATTTACATTTACATTTAGTCATTTAGCTGACGCTTTTATCCAAAGCGACTTACAAGTTCTGTACAACAAGTCATCAGGAAGGGTACAACTCTATCAGCTGAGTAACAATGTTCATCAAAGTGTTGCGTGTTACAGTGTAGGTTAGTTTATTAGGACAAGTGCATGACAGTAAGGTTAGTTAGGGTTAGAGTTTTTTTTTAATATACATATATATATATATATATATATATATATATATATATATATATATATATATATATATATATATTAAACTAAATAAGACTCGTGCACATCTGGTTGGACCCCGACTGGAGGTGCAGGTCAGCGCAAGAGAGATATATAAACTAATACCTTCACCTTGCATTACATCCTGCAAAATGATCAAATTAAATGTGATAATTGAGTAGCCAATGGGCTTGATGTGTTACGATGTGGGGTGGAGTATGCTGTACATAATGATGATCATTGACACCTGCTGCATAGCACCTGAGGAAGCGATAGCGACAGCGAAACGCGTTGTGCAACAATAAAAAAGCAAAAACCAGTCCTGTGGAGTGTGCGGTCCCTTCTTTCCCTTGAAGGTATTCTCCTTTTAGTTTATATATATATATATATATATATATATATATATATATATATGATTATTTCAGATAATGGTTGAAGAAGTGACAGGTTTCGGCTGCCCTAACTGGGGTGGGTAGTTCATTCCACCATTGTGGGGCAAGGACTGAGAATAGGCGGCATCTCTTTGATGACCCTCCCGGGGCTTGGATAGGAGTAGGTCTGAGGCGGCCAGAAGATGCAGAGCGTAGGGGTCTTGAGGGTGTGTAGTTAGAGACCATTGACCGGAGGTAGGCGGGAGCGGTTCCCTTTGCCGCACGGTATGCTAGGTCGAGGGCCTTGAAGAGGATACGTGCAGCAATGGGGAGCCAGTGCAGGTCCCTAAGAAGCGGGGTGACATGGGCCGACTTCGGTAGGTTTGAGATCAGGCGGGCCGCTGCGTTCTGATTTAGTTGAAGAGGCTTGGTGGCAGTGGCCGGGAGGCCAGCGAACAGTGCGTTGCAGTAGTCGAGGCTGGAGATGACTGTTGATTGGACGAGGAGTTGGGTGGCTTCTTTTGTCAGGAAGGGGCGGATCCTTCTGACGTTGCTCAGGAGGAATCTGCAGGTTCTGGTTGTCGCTGCGATGTGAGCAGAGAAGTTCAACTGGTCGTCGAGGACAACACCAAGGTTCTTGGCGGTCGGGGACGTGGTCACAGCTGCATTCTAGACTGTGATGACAGTTGACTGCCTCCCCCCCTTCGCTAGGATGGGCGGGTGGACGTGACTCCCCTCCTCCCTGGCAGGGGCTTACGGGCCCTCAGGGGGTGCATTTGACATGGCCACGTGTCCGCTCTGCCCCTTTTGATCTCATAATGGCAGAGCGAGACGCGATTGGCCAGTATGAATATATAACGAAGGTTATCCTATAACCCTAGTTATATGAATACTGGCTGAGCGTCTCGCTCTTCAGCGCCCTGAGGTCCCTTGGATGTTTCTCAGGTATGGAATTCAAACTTGGAAAGGCGTGGACGTGAACACTGCCTGTGTCTTGTAGAGGCACGCACGGGAGTAGGCGTGGTCACGTGCAAGTGAGGTGCATGTGCAATTTTTCACGCACACAGTAGGTGCTGGAGCATACATGTCAACCATCCCATTTTTCCCGGGATTGTCCCGTATTTCAACCTTCCTTCCCGCCGCCATCCTGTTCCCGTATTTTTCCATTTTTTTTATTTTTATTTTTTTTTATTTACAAAATGGCTGCAATTCCCCACCGTGAGGACAGGTGGCAGCAGTGTAGATTAGAACTTTAGCACAGGAAGTCAGAACGGAATACGGTTGTGACCCAAAGAAGATAGAAGAACAACATCGACCGGATAAAGGAGGGGTTTAGCGTGAAATGTATTACATTCTACAACTACCTACAAAAGGCAGAGAAGTGATGGCAAAGTGGGTTTGTTCCCGGAGAGCTCACTCTCGGCCGTGGTTTCTCAGTGTATAATGTATGGTGCTCTCCCTCAACATGCGAGTAGGGTGAGACAACACCATTCGGTTTTTTTTTTTATTCTTTTTTAGCATTTTTACAGCTTTTTCTTGGTCACGCAGGACCGACAGAGGAGAGGGCGAACTGGAGGAGAGGTGGGGAGAACATGTGACAAATAATGTCGGGTGCTGGGATCGAACCTGGGTCGGCCGCGTAGGTGCGCGTGGCACTATGGTACCGCCACAAGGGCGCCCCACAACACCATTCTTTAGTCCAAATAATACCCTACTTTATACTATATTATTGTCATTCGTTTTAATGTAAAGTCAGTCTTACATTGGCACTGCTTTAACTTTGCATTTACCCATAATCCATTGCTGTATTAGACTGTGCCAGTATAACCTTTGTAAAGTAATGAAGAGCAAATGTAAAGTTAATCAATACACAATGAATTTTTTTTTAAACAATATCTTTATCTATATCACATAATTAATTAATTAATTAATAAAAGAAGATTTCCGTTTTTCATTTCTACTCATTCATCCAAAACAAGACAGCAATTCTACTTCTGCATGCACTGGGAGAATTGAGCTCATAGCACAGATTTGGAGTTGATAGAATTGACATTGCTGTTCTTAGGAAATGTTGCACATGGTGGAAATAATGGAAATTAACATTTCTAACATTAACATTTAGTGTATGTTTAAAGTTGATACATTGAGGCATGGTAGAATTTCACTTTATATTACAGCAGTATCCGTTTTTAACATTACAATTAGTGAATAGACACATGTTAAGAGTCAAAGTCAACTTTGTCATTTTCCAATTTGTGCAAGACATACAGAAAAATGCAATTACGTGCCCCCATTCCCACGGTGTGAGGTTCGCCTCTCCCTGGACCTTTGATTCCCTGTCTCCTCACTTCTCCAGCCCCCACCCTCGCGCTCGTTTAGCCTCGTCTGCTCTTCAGCAGCCCACAACCTTGGACTATCTGTCATTATCTGTTTGAATGGTTCGTGCCGAACACACTCTTCTAGTTCAAGTATCAATTACCTTCACGCACCTGATGTGTATTCTAATTAGCGCCCTGTGGGCTTTAAGTACCTCGCTCTTCCCCTCTGTCCTGGTCGGGTCGTTCCGTATCATATCTCTATCACCAAACTCCTTCGGGAGGTTCTCTGTCTGTAGGCTCCTACGGGAGTTTCTGTTTCTGTCTGTATGCTGTTTTATCTCCGGTGTGAGACGAGGTGCAAGCTTTGGCCACCTGTCGCCGTTTGCCTGGAGGGAGACATTGTACTGCGCTCTCTAATCCTCTACGGGAGGTATTCCAGTGTTCCACTTCAGACCTCCGCGCAGCAGACGCGCACCACTCAGACCTCCGCGCAGCAGACGCGCACCACTCAGATCTCCGCGCCAGATGCGCTCTCCGTACCGGCGCGTACTCCAAACAGACGCGCACCACTCAGACCTCTGCGCCAGATGCGCTCTCCGTACCGGCGCGTACTCCAAGCAGACGCGCACCACTCAGACCTCCGCGCCAGATGCGCTCTCCGTACCGGCGCGTACTCCAAGCAGACGCGCACCACTCAGACCTCCGCGCCAGATGCGCTCTCCGTACCGGCGCGTACTCCAAGCAGACGCGCACCACTCAGACCTCCGCGCCAGATGCGCTCTCCGTACCGGCGCGTACTCCAAGCAGACGCGCACCACTCAGACCTCCGCGCCAGATGCGCTCTCCGTACCGGCGCGTACTCCAAGCAGACGCGCACCACTCAGACCTCCGCGCCAGATGCGCTCTCCGAGCCGGCGCGCTCTCCTCCAGACGTCTAGCCTGCGCGCTCCTACTCCATCCCTGTAAGCAGCTCTGACCCTCGCCCTGTTCCAAGGCCTGAACCCTGTTTTCTCTGTCCCTGTCCCCAGCCCGCCTCCGCGGGCCTCTGTCCCTGTTTCCCCTCTCTAGTCCTCCTAGTCCTCCCTGTCCAGTCCTTCTAGTCCTCCTAGTCCTCCCTGTCCTGTCCTTCTAGTCCTCCTAGTCCTCCCTGTCCAGTCCTTGTCCAGTCCTCCTAGTCCTCCCTGTCCAGTCCTCCTAGTCCTCCTAGTCATCCCTTTCCAGTCCTCCTAGTCCTCCCTGTTCCTGTCCTGTTCCCTTGCCCTGGCCCTGTCCGTTAGCCTTTCCCTTAGCCTTCCCCTTAGCCAGCTCGCCTCTTAAAGGCACTGTGCCTATTTTCCCATGTTCTTGTTTTCCTGTAATTTTTGTTCTCCCTTAAAGGGACAGTGCCGTTTTCTGTTGTTTTCAATAAATGCCCAGTTCTTGGCTTACTCTCATACCTGTCTTGTGTTGTGCGATTGGGGTCGGTTACAAACCATAACACACAGTGTATATAGAAAGAGACAATAAACACAAAAGTAACATAGGACACAATATACAACACACAGGACTATGTACAATATAAACAGTGCCTACAATTAAAGTAATGAATGAATTAAATAAGAGGTAAAAGAGAACTTAGTGTAAATATTATTTACTTTGTGTCAACGTTATAAAAATCCTATTGTATTCAACAAATGAATTATGATACACCACAATGTGCCCTTTCTATCTATTCTAAATCTATGGCCTCGCAATTCCACGGCTGCGCAGTGCAGACAATATATATATATGTATATATATAATATATACGAGGGGGAGGAGACTACATTGGGAGGGGGCGGGCCGGGGGGAAGGGGGCGAGGCAAAATATCCCGTTTTTTTAAATCCCAATGTTGACAGCTATGTGCTGGAGATGATATCTCATAATGCAGAGCGAGACGCTCAGCCAGTATTCATATAACTAGGGTTATAGGATAACCTTCGTTACGCTGCTCTGATTAAAGGTTATGTTAAAGTGGTATGTGGTCCAGTTATGCTGCTCTGATTAAAGATTATGTTAAAGTGGTATGTGGTCCAGTTATGCTGCTCTGATTACGTCCTCTTGAAGTTGACAGGCTTCAAATGTGAAAGTATAGAATCTTCATACATTTTCTATGTTGTATATATTATGTTTTCTATGCAAAATCCTTTTCTTCAAAGTAACTAGTAACTGATGGGTTCAGATAAATGTAGTGGAGTAAAAAGTACAATATTTCCCTTGAAATGTAGTGGAGTAAAAGTATAAAGTTCCCTAAAATGAAAATACTCACATAAAGTACAAGTAGCTCGAGAATTTACTTTAAAAGAACACGCCAATATTTTGAGAGACAAGAAGATAGATACCAGTTTCCTCTCTGTGCGTTCAGTAGAAAGCTATCTGGCTGCACGTTAGCCTAGCTTATCACAATGAGTGGAAGCGGACATGGCCGGTTAGCCTTCGGGAGAGGTGTTAGTTGGACAATGCCTATAGCTAACCGGCCATGTGGTATCTATCTTCTTTGTCTCTCTCTGGAGAAGACTGTAAACTAATTTCCCCCAAATGTTCGAGTGTTCCTTTAAGTACAGTACTTGAGTAAAAGCACTTATAGTTACTTTCTCCCACTGGTATTTAGCCAAGTGACATGGGAACGAACACAGCCGGTAACATGTAACCCAGACCATGTGTCGCCCAGATGGACTGTTCTGCTGGAAACCTGCACAAGTGGATGCGGTTCGACAGGCAGAACAAAGACAGACCAGAGCCCCTTCACTGCATCTCTTAGCAGAGACTAAAAAGGTTGTTGACCTTCATGTGTACATTTTACATTTACATTTAGTCATTTAGCTAAAGGCTTTTATCCAAAGGTTTTTTCCTTTTTTTTTCATTTCAGATATTGATTGAAGGAGTGTGTTTTTAGTCGACGGCGAAAGATTGTGTGTGCAGAGGTAGAAAGTAACTTGATTGATTGATTGAAAACTTTATTAACATATTGCAGAATGGGTACAATACAGTACAGCTCAATACTAACAACTGCTAAGAGGATGAAGACCAGAAAAAGACTTTCTTGTTTACATAAGGGTCCTCCATTTTCAATTCATCAAGACATTTATGACATGCAAGCAGGGCTTGACGTTAACTTTTTGGCTCACTAGCCACTGTGGCTAGTGGTTTTCCAAAGTCACTAGCCACTCAGCATTTTCACTAGCCAAAAATCCCTGCACTCGCGCCCCCACCCAAAAAGTAATAAATATAGGTAATTTCTTCTTCACTAACCCCTGCTGGGGACAGTATCATTGTAATCATACTGCTACACGCCAACTGTACAACTGTGCTGCTGACTGTTGACTCCATTGTTTACTACTGCCTGCGACCAGTGACTCAGCCGCAAAAGGAGCTCCAGTTGGGGCAACGGCTGACTGGGACAAGATGGAGGGTGTAGATGTGGAAGAGTTGTGTTGAACCTAGCAATTACATTGTTGCTCCAAACGCCGTGAACATTATCATTGACACACCTATGCCTTGGCTGTGTTGAACCTAGCAATTCTATTATTGCTCCAAACGCCGTGGACATTATCATTGACACACCTATGCAGGGCTTGACGTTAACTTTTTGGCTCACTAGCCACTGTGGCTAGTGGTTTTCCAAAGTCACTAGCCACTCAGCATTTTCACTAGCCCTGGGCAGGTGGGCAGGTGTCAACGTCAAGCCCTGCATGCAAGACATACAAATATACGGTACATACAAGTATTTCTACTCAAGTACTGTACTTAAGTATAATTTTGAGGTACTTGTACTTTACATGAGCATTTTCATTTTAGGGAACGTTGTACTTTTACTCTACTACATTTCAAAGAAAATATCGTACTTTTTACTCCACTACATTTATCTGAACCCATCAGTTATTAGTTACTTTAGAGACAAATATTTTGCATAGAAAACATGGATTGGTTGAAGGATTTATTATGTGCTTTAAAATTTGAAGTCTGCCAACTTCAGAGTTGTTCAACGTAATCAGAGCAGCATAACTGGACCACATACCACTTTAACATCACCTTTAATCAGAGCAGCATAACTGGACCACATACCACTTTAACATCACCTTTAATCAGAGCAGCATAACTGGACCACATACCACTTTAACATCACATTTAATCAGAGCAGCATAACTGGACCACATACCACTTTAACATCACCTTTAATCAAAGCAGCATAACTGGACCACATACCACTTTAACATAACATTTAATCAGAGCAGCATAACTGGACCACATACCACTTTAACATCACCTTTAATCAGAGCAGTAGAACTGGACCACATAACACTTGATTCCTGGCAAGAGCATCCAAAAGCTGCAATACATCCAGAACAGCGCTGCCAGGATCCTGATGAGAGTCCTTAACACGATCACATAACCCCCATCCTCCACTCAGTACATTGGCTCCCCGTCTCATCCCGGATCAATTACAAAATCCTGATGCTCACCCATAACTGCATAAACGGACATGCACCCCTCTACCTTCAGGAACTCATCACTCCACAATCCTCCACCCACACCCTCAGATCCGCAGGTAGCCTGCTCCTTCAGGTCCACAGTACCAGGCTCTGCACCATGGGTGACCGAGCCTTCTGCACGGCTGCACCACGCCTGTGGAACAGCCTCCCCATCCAGCTGAGGGCACCACAGAGCCTGGACTCTTTTAAAGCAGGCCTGAAAACCTATCTGTTTCAAACGGCCTTTGACTGTTCGCTTTTTATTTAAATTTTTTTCTTGTGATATTATTTTTTTCTTGTGCTGTTGTCTTTAATTTTCTGTTTATACTATGTTTTTAACCATGTTCTATTTTTATCTTATTTTTATTCTGTATTTTATTTTTTTACTAATAATTATTTTATTTTTTAACTATGTATTTTTTTATCCATTTTTTCTCCTCTTTTTCTGTTTTTTTTCTCCCATCCCAATTTAGCCGTGCCTATTCTCCCCTCCCCTGTCTTGAACATTGCTCACATGTGCCCCCCACTGGCCGGTTGTAGGGAGGATAGAAGCCCATCGCATGTCCCCTCCGATACATGTGGAGGCAGCCTGTCACATCTTTTCACCTGCCAGCGCGGACTCTCATTTGGCGAGGAGTAACGTGTAGGAAGCTCACACTGCCCCCGCCATTTTCCTGTCTCTGTTGTGCAGGCGCCCCAACCGACCTGTAGGAGTCACTGTTTACAACGTCCAGATTACCACCCATCGACTTCCCACCCGTTAACTCTGCCAATTGAGTTAGTATGACGGCCGGCCCAAGCCGGAGGCAAGGCCGACAGCCGGATTCGATACCGGTGTCTCATGCGTTGGTGACGAGCGCAATGTCCGCTGCGCCACCCAGCCGCTCCGCATTTTTTAACTATGTTTTAACTCTGTAGCACTTTGGGATCCCAGTGAACAAAAAGTGCAATTCAAATAAAAAGTGTTATTATTATTATTATTATTATTATTATTATTATTATTATTATTATTATTATTATTATTATTATTATTATTATTATTATTATTATTATTATTATTTAACCTTTAGAGGTCAAACGGTTCAATGATTGAACGCTCCCAAGCACTGGAATACACAAACATGTAGAAGGTGTACTTTTACTTTTGATACTCAAGTACTTAAGTAGGATTTTGAATGGATGACTTTTACTTTTTACCAGAGTACTATTTTATCTGGGTATTTCTACTTTTACTTAAAAGAATATGCCAACATTTTGGGAAATTATCTTATCATCTTCTCCAGAGAGAGACAAGAAGATAGATACCAGTTTCCTGTCTGTGCGTTCAGTAGAAAGCTATCTGGATGCATGTTAGCCTAGCTTAGCACAATGAATGGAAGCGGACAGTGCCGGTTAGCCTTCGGGAGAGGTGTCAGTTGGACAATGCGTAGACTACCCATACATGTCCGCTTCCATTCATTGTGCTAAGCTATAGGCTAACATGCAGCCAGATAGCTTTCTACTGAACGCACAGAGAGGAAACTGGTATCTATCTTCGTGTCTCTCTCTGGAGAAGACGGTAAGCTAATTTCCCAAAATGTTGGCGTGTTCCTTTAAGTAAAGGAACTGTGTACGTCTTCCACCGCTGCCTGTACCAGAGTTTCGGCTCGGTTCTTAACTCAAACACACACGTCCACTACTTCCTCCTCGGGTTCTGCGGAGGCACAACGAGACCCATTTATCTCACCATCTGGACGTCCCACTTGTGCCGGTTCCTGTGGCCCGCTCCATTCCACTGTGCCCCAAAAATATATATACTGGGGCAGACAGACAGAGAGAGCTCTGTGTCAGGGTGAGTCTGTGTGAATATTATGGCCACTATCAGATTCCAGTGTGAATATAGCTCAAGGCTAATGCCAGCCTGATTCGAATACCCCTGTTGCCCAACTCCTGTTACCTCAACAGTCCGGTAGGATTGAACTGACTGAACTTGAATCATAAGAACTTCCACGGATTGAACTGACCTGAACACAAGGACATTCCAAGGGCTTCGACCCTGTTCACCTTTTGTTACTTTGATATTGTATTTTGTATTTGATTTGATTTAATTTGATATATGGGTATTGATATTCTCCTATAGGAAGGGAGACTTAAAGAGTAATTACACCCAGTAAGATACTTGAACCACTGATAAGCTACTTGAACCATTGATATTCTCCTACAAGAAGGGAGACTTAAAGGGTAAATACACCCAGTAAGTTATCTGAACTACTGATGTTCTCTTGTAAAGAGGATGAGTTAATGGGATTCTAGTGTACCCATTGATGACATTGATTATAGTTGAATCACTGATGGTTATCCTGTAAAGAAAGAAGGTTTAAAGGGTAATTTCACCTAATAAGGTATTTGCATTCCCATAACCTAGAATATTCCATTTGGTACTTTTGTTGTGTTACACCTTCAAAGGAAGAGTTTAAAGGAGCATTTCACCTAGTAAGGTATTTGCGTTCCCTGCACATTTAAAGGTTTAAATTAATATGTTTAGACATTTACCTAGTGAAATGATAAACTGAAATAGAGTTTACTGGTGATAAAAGGATACATCCAATATCCAATCTTGAATCTAGCTTTTAGCTAGAGATAACCTCAGAGACGTCTGAACCAAACCTACTGTGTTGATCTAATCAATCTAGGACTTGATATTGAACTAACCCTCCTTAAAGGAGAGGTTATTGAAAGAACCTAAAAGGGATACTTCACCACTACCGTTTACGTCTGTATGTATTATGTATGTCTAGCTAGCGTGCATTGAATAAACACCGGTTATTGTTATAATTCTGTCTCTGGTCCACTATTCTTAAATTGTGCATATTACTCCTCTCCTCGTTTCGTACCTAGAACTGTGCCCGTGGCGAACAGCTGTGTTACAAGTAGGTGACACAAGTGCTACACTATATCCATGTCTCATATTAGTTGGGTACAGTTGTGAGTGCAAACCCTCCGGTTTCCCAGTATTACAGATATTAAACAAAAAAGTTACCAGGCTATACATACCATCCTCTGTTCCACTGTCATCCAGGTCAGTGAAAGAATCAGATCTGAGTCACATTATGAGCCTGCAGTTTGAACGTAGCCTTTGTTTTAACAATTGTATGTATTGAGCTGTACTGCACTGTACCCATTCTGCAATCTGTTAATAAAGTTTTCATTCATTCATTCATTCTTGAGGAGAGATGTTATATTGCAAAGAAACAGTCACCTTCCCTCTCATTGCTGCTTCACAGGCAGAGACTCCATTATCCTTATATTCTAGGTATTCTGATATTTCTTTTGCAAACCGTTCAATTCCATGTTCGTTTAACATGCTAGAATTACATGTGTAAGCTTATCCTTCTATACATCGTCAATGTTTAGATGTCCCCTGGATGTCCCTCTTGTACCGGTTCCTGTTCCGTTCCGCCGTGCCCCAGAAATAATACTGGGGCAGACAGAGAGAGCACTGTGTCATCGAGTCTGTATGACACATGCACCGCCAGGCTTGTTGTCGGGCAGAACCAGAGTCCGATCGTTCTAGTCGCTTGAGGTCTGCCCAGGGGGGGCCCCCGGGGTTGCGGTTGAAAGCAGGGACAAATATAAGGAAGTGGTTTAGGTTATTGAGGTTCAGTGCTTTCCTCATGTGCGGTGTGAGTTGTGTGTGTGTGTGTGTGTGGGGGGGGTGGGGGGGGGGGGGGGGGGGGGGGGGGGGGGGGGAGCTGTTGGCATCCATTTTGACGTAAAAACAAAATTCCTAACCTCTCCACACCCATGACACAAGGGCCGTGATTTCCAGTCAGCACCGCGACTGCGTCAACAAACCTCTGAGGTTTAAAGAGACAGGGTTCCCACCGCAAGTATACTCACACGTCTTCATGACAAGGTAACCAGGGATCTCTCGTAGAAGCAAGACAACAGCGCGTGTGTGTGTGTGTGTGTGCGTGTGTGTGTGTGTGTGTGTGTGTGTGTGTGTGTGTGTGTGTGTGTGTGTGTGTGCGTGTGTGTGTGTGTGTGTCTGTGTCTGTGTGTGTGTGTGTGTGTGTGTGTGTGTGTGTGTGTGTGTGTGTGTGTGTGTGTGTGTGTGTGTGTGTGTGTGTGTGTGTGTGTGTGTGTGTGTGTGTGTGTGTGTGTGTGGCTGCGTCGGCTCCCTTAAAAGGTTGTGGGTTAAGAAAAAGCAATGAGCCCACAATGTTTTTTTCCGCGGCAGCGACGCGCAAAATACTGGGTGGATCACGATATCACTGTGAACTATGTCATTAGCTTTTTCACTGCCCCTGATTCCAGGCGCGCGTTTTCTGTACCGGCCGCTCCAGACCCACGCCGCATGCTCCTTACAGCTGCATTGAATAATAACCCCCACCCAAACACCCCCCACCCCCACCCAACTCCAAGTCCACCCTCTCTACCACCCTCTCCCACCGAGAAAAAAGAGAAATAAAAGAAGAAAAATCTAAATTCCCCTTAAAGCCACACTGGTTGTTTTACCCGTCCAAATTGGTATTTGTGTGGTGCGCACATAATTACAAGTTTGGTTGGGGAATCAAGAACTATGGCAAAACTTGGTCTGTAAAAGCTCCCCTCAAACTATAGCCTTGGGATAGCTATTAATATCCATTGCAGACACGGGCATTTTCAGCTGCCTCTCTGCTTTTAAGTTGCACTGCAAAGGCTCGAGAGAACAATCGCTCGGAGGAAGACTTTTCTCGCTCCCTGAGATGAGATGTTACCAGATGCACTGCTGAGGGGGAAACACGAAAAACAAGAGAACCCGTCCCGTCTAGACAAAAAACGGGGGGGAATCGCTCTCCGTGTCACACGTAGTCAAACATGACCAGCAGCACAAACGGTATTCAACAGTGAATACAAACTGAGGGCCGGGGTGATGATGGATTTACCCCCGGAAAGTATCTGACTTATTTATTGAACTGTCTCCTGGAGATATAAGGGGGGGGGGGGGGGTTTGGCCTCGGTGTGTATGTAATGTCTACCCTGCTGCGGGGAATAAATGTCTGATGTTGAATATTTATACATCGGGAGGGGGGGGGGGGAAAGGCAATGATAACAGAGACATTATTCCTCCCACTCGCACTTCAAGGGTGTCACTCTGAAGTGAAACAAAGGGTGGGGGGAGGAGGGGGCGTAATCCATGCACACACACACACACACACACACACCACACACACACACACACACACACACACACACACACACACACACCTACACACACACACACACACACACACACACACACACACCCTCACTCAGGGGATTTTTCACTCCTCACTCTGCTCCCCCTCACATCTGGTCCGTTGGTGGGGCAGGAGTTGCTGCGTGGTGTGTTGCACTAGCAGGGGACCAGGTTTTAGGGTTGGGCAGATACACTATAGCAGCACATACTGTGAGAATCAGAGAATCATTCAAGCTTTTGGGGTTTCATTATTGTTCCTGTGTGCAAGCAGTGGATTCCCGTGGATGATGATCACCTACAGTGTTGTTTACTTTATGTAGGCGAAAGAAAGGCCTATCTATATAGGCTGTAGTTACACGACATCGACTGTGTCAAACGAATCCGTCCTTGTCTCTTAATGTTCTTTTATTCTCTTTTTAAAAACAAACTTGTGAGCTGATTTCACAAAAGAGACTTAAGTCTATACTCCGGGCGTTTTTTTTTTGTGAGTTGGAACACATCTCGCTTTTTTCACTTTAATCAGACTTGTGTGACCGAACGATAAAAGGTTGATCTGTCAAAATCGAGTGGCGTTTTTTTTCCGACTTGAAAGAAAAGATATTTGAGTCTATTTGAGAGATTTGATCCATGTGAAACGGTATTTCAGATAGTTCCTCTTCTTCGGACTCTCCTCATAGCAGTACACAAACCATGTCCAGAACAGCGAAGACAAAAAACGCCTCTACCACACAATGTTCAACAACTTTTCAACCACGTCGGTCAGCTTTCAGTCACACACGAAAATAAATAAATAAAAAAATAAAAATCCACAAAAGCAAACACGGGCCCCACTGCCGTCTCGTGCAGATGTATGCACGTCTTGTGGTGTGGCTGAATAATGAACGGTAAGGGGGAAGCAAGTGGGAGGATATGCGGCCAGTTAGATGTTGATCCAAAGCTCTCTGTGTTTCCTCCTCTAAGGGCCCTATCTGTTGGGGTAAAGGCCGGGGGTCTGGGGGGGGGGGGGGGTGAACACGGGGGCCGATCTGTAATCCAAGCAGCCGAAAAACCCACCGACCTCTCCAGCTTGCTCTGATTAGTGCGTCGTCCCTGTGATATCCAGAGACGATTGGGAAATAGAACCGAGCAGATGTAATATCATAAAAGCATTCCTCTGGATCGCCTCTCTCTTGGCGTTAATATGATAATGTGTGGGTGGGAAGTTATGAATCCTGTAATCCGTTCGTATAATAATTTGGATGGAATCGTTGAAACGTTGTTTTTTTTCAATCGCTGGAAAATATTTGGTGTCAGTCAGTGCTATTTTTAAACAGTCCAACACTCCCCGAGCACGTCAGATAAGAATATCCGGTAAGTGTGATTAAACATTGTGATAAAAGATTTTAAACTAGTCATTTCCGCCATCCATATCTTGGCCGTTTATGATTAGGACCTGAAGGCCGTTTGGCCCAATGTCTTGTCAGATTTACATTTACATTTAATAATTTAGCTGAGGCTTTTATCCAAAGCGACTTACAAGTTCTGTACAACAAATCAGAAGGAAGGGAAGGGTACAACTCTGGCACATTTGGTACATTTGTCACTTGTTTGACTGCATTATTCACCGTTGAGTGACAACAAGACAATATCAATGGAATAGAGTCATCCTGTTGGGTCTTCTTGAAGTCCAGTGCACCACAATTGGAACAGTGCTGTAGCTGGCAGATTCTAAGAGAGGACAGCTGGGAATTCTCAGTGCAGAGATGAAGAGCTGATGTTTGATATAGTCTTTTGAATTCCAAGTAGTCTGAATGTATTTCCTTTAGAGGCTTCCGGCTATAAACGCCTTCATCTTCGATACATCACAGTACTCTTTGTCGTCCAAAATGGAAAGTGCTTTCCCTTGGAAATAACATGGTCATGCCAACTATATACCCATTTCTGAATGGAAAAATGATGCACAAAATTGCGTAAGTCCGGAGAACTGAAAGCTATATATATATATATATATATATATATATATATATATATATATATATATATATATATATATATATATATATATATTTCTTTGTTTTATTATTAAAGGTGCTGTAAGTGGTATTTTTCTGTATAAATAAGTGTTACATTCTGACAACCATCACTGATATAGAGTGTTTGGTCAGTAACATGGGTCTCCCAGTCCCTCCGCTCTGCAGTAAACAGAAAATAAATCTTCTAGTATCCTTTCCCACTTTATCCAAACAGGAGAGAGAACACTATATTTTTTACTTATTTCCAGAAATCTTGCCAAGCCAACTTTGCTTACTGTACTGGCAGATTATTCTACGTGTTTCAAGCACATATTTGTTTAAAACTAGGTTTTATTTCTTGTTTTTTCAGACCACTTTTGCAGTGTGGAGTTCTCTCTCCTGATTGGATAAAGTGGGAACGGGATACCAGATAATTTATTCAGTTTTTACTGCAGAGTGGAGGGACTGGGAGACCCATGTTACTGACCAAACACTCTATATCAGTGATGACTGTTGGAATGTCGAGCTATTATTTTAACGAAAAGATACCACTTACTTTAAAACATTTATTTAACCAGTTGAGTCCCATTAAGATTACAATATATCTTTTTGGAGGGAGCTCTGTCCAGGATGGCAGCAGTACAGTGTTGCAAACAACATAAAAGCAAACATTAAAAACACATAGTTAAGGGCGCCCTCGTGGCGCATACCATAGTGCCTCGCGCACCTACGCGGCCGACCGGGGTTCGATCCCAGCTCCCGTCGTTATTTGTCGCATGTCTTCCAGTCACCCGAACAACTGCCTCTTTGAACTGCTGCGGTCAGGCAAGTGATACCGGAGTCTCAAGGCGAGCACAGAAAGACTCAGAAGAAGCTTCTATCCCCAGGCCATCAGGCTGCTCAACGAACAATGAACACTACACAACAACCATCAAACACACATAGCACACACATCCACACGCACACACTCACTTTAAACAAACACACTGTAGCACCCACTCCCCACACTTTATAGCACACACTCACTTTAAACAAACACACTGTAGCACCCACACTTTATATTTATTGATAAAGGATTGCACTACAACTCGTACACCTTACTGTAAATTGTACCTAAATTGTACCTCATCCCATTTCTGCTTTGCACTATATAGTATTGTATATTAGTACACTGCATAGTATTGTATATTATATGGTAACTCAGTTACGTCTATTCTGCATCGAACATTGTACATATGTCTATACTGAACACTGTGACCTCATTTTCTATTTCTAATTTACATGCTATACTATGTTATTGATACTTATCTTGTCTAGCACAGTCTCTGGAGCGTAACAGTAAGAAGCATTTTGTATAAAAGTATTCTGTACTTCTGTATGACAACTATTAAAGAAACTTGAAACTTGAAACTTCCCCACCTTTCCTCCCGTTCGCCCTCTCCTCTGTCGGTCCTGCGTGACCAATAAAGCTGTAAAAAAATTAAAAGGACCCCCTGCTTTTCTTTATCATAGATCGACCAATAGAGACCGTTGTAGGAGACGGAAAATCACGACCAAAGAGAGTGAAGTTTCTTTGACCACACATCAGTGTGCATCATTTATTAGCATAGCCATGGATACCACAACAAACCCAGCCAAGCGTTCATATGGCCGCTCTAGCTACCCACAATGCCCCATGTCCGTAAAGTGACAGTGTAGGTGGATTATGTCCAGTCCAGGTAAGTGTCCATGTAAGTGGCGCCCACTACACCGTATTAGATCCCCAATTATCATATCATGGGGTATCATTGGAAAGCCACACTCATTGGCTACAACCCTGAGATCGCCAAATGATTGACGGAACTAGAGCCCTGGGAGTCGGGGGTGGTAATGTGTACTTTTTTTCTTTTTTTTAAACTTCATTTTTTTAGCGTTTATCGCTTTTCTGGTCAAGCATGACCGACAGATGTAGGGTGAAACGGGAGAGAGAGCAGGGGAAGACATTCGGCAAATGACGGCGAGTCCGGGAATCGAACTCGGAGTCAACCAGGTCCGTGACGCAGCACGGTATTCCGCGACGCAGCGCGGTACATGGTGTGCTACTGGAGCACCCGTAATGTGTACTTTTGCGTACTTTGGGGCACGCCTCACATATCGGCATGTAACTCGAGAACCGCTGAACGGATTTTGTCACCTGAAAGGGCAATCGACAGGCAACAAATAGGGCTTTAATCCTATCTATATATTGTATTAAAAGAAATGCACACCCGAGCCACTAGAGGTCGGCAAAGAATCGTCCACATGTGAGCCCTTGGATGTTAAGAGGTTAATGTTTTTAAATATAATTTTTTTGTAGCAAAGAGTAAAGACCATAACCCTATCAAAAACAGTAGTCAAAGTGTATATTTTCATTTTACCAATGTTTTATACGATTTATCAGAAATACGAATTTATCGGAAAATCCTAATTATCGTAAAAACCGCAAGGAAATTACTAAATCCAGATTCAACCCTGCCATTGGAAAGAGGAGCATTTTCCCTATCCATAGATGTATGATTTGGCCATAATAAGGTCAAGGTCAAGTTCAAGGTCAAATATGAATTTATAATTAAACTCGGTTATCATTAATTACTGTATCTACAAATCCTTCTGTTTAATCATCTTCCCTTTATTTATTTGCTTGGATTTTTTGTACACATGATCTCAATAAGGTGGTGAATGAGCTCAGTGAGCATTTTCTCCTACCCATATACATTTTTGATCAAAGATGCAAAAATCATAAATCATATTTTATATTCTCCTTTTCTTCATTACAATTTACTCAGCCTAGTAACAGACACAATATTTCTGACACTGGAAATACATACCCCCAGGTCCCTAGATATTCCTAGATACCAAGAACATGCAAATTTACCTTGCAGAAGTGGAGCAATCTTCCATTAACTTAGGCATGTACTTTTGGCGAAAACGGTCTACAGATTAACAGGGTAAACATGCAGTAGCAACTCACAAAAACATATGCCTAAGAAGACAAGACAAGATGAAATAGAAACTAGCTAAAGGAAACAAATACAAATTCCAATTGAATCTGCCTCCAATACCCTTCACTACATTGCTGAACATCCTAATCAAAATCAGCTCAGCTCAGCTCAGCTGCAAATCTGTCTGCAAATCTGTTCCAGGCTGCAGGGGCAGCGAACAGAAAGGCATGTTTGCCAAGTTCAGTGCTAGAACCCCGGGGGCGGACAGTAAGAGGGTGTCATTTAAGCGCAAACCATACTTACTAGTTTCATGTGAGATGTAGGCATGCTGCGGCCTCAACCCTGAAATCCCTGGACTGTGTTTTTTAGCATGCAAGCTAACTGACCACATGCTGCTATCATACAGTAGCTCCATAGTATGGTTCATTCCAATGGCCTAAAGCATGATATGCATGCATAGTTTACATGTTTGTATGTAGTTTATATTATTATACAGTTCAATGGTCAATAAATGTGCATATTTATCTTAATTATTTAGTAAATTAACATTTTGATGGGCTTTAATGGGACACTAGCAAAGAATCTGAACTGTTTGGGCTGGATGTAAATGGGCGGAGCAAAGCAGGCAAGACCTGGACCGTTCTACTTGCGAAACCATGAGGTCATCGAATGGTAAATGGCTGCTTTTTTATATAGCGCTTTACAATTTGTTACTCACATTTTACCCATTCACTCTAAGCGGAGGCAATCATGCAAGGTGCCAACCTGCTCATCGGGAGCAATTAGGGGTTAAGTGTCTTGCTCAAGGACACATCGACACGCTGCCCGAGAGGAGCGGGAATCGAACCGGGAACCTCCGGATTGCCAGACGACTGCTCTACCTCCCGAGCCACTGTCGAATGTCTTTTGTACATCGAAGACATGTACAAAAACAAGATGAAAGTAAGAGTTGCATGAAATGTGATGAGTAATGTGAAATTAAATTAAAATCAAATAAAAGTTATTGTTGTTGATTAATTTACTATCCATGGAACATTAATACTGAACCAGCAAATCGTTTTTCTTTCAGTCAGTCTTCAGAAATCTTCATTAAAACATGTGCATGTCAACAAGCTGGCTGGACCACATATTTTGGGCAATTTCAAATGCCAGCAGTACACCATAGGATATAGATACAGACAAAATTACAACACACATTGAAGGATTAGGGCTAGATCCACAAAGAATGGATTGCACGGTGCTAATTGCACCCTTACTTACAATTTATTATGAATTGAAAATGGGGGACCCTGATGTAAACAAGACGAAAGTCTTTCTCACTGGTCTGCATCAGGGGCGTTTTTAGGGTTAGAAAACATTGGGGGCTTCAGCCCGGGGGACCAAATCATCAGTTTCTTATTTATTTATTTAACCTTTATTTAGCCAGATAAAACATTGATCTGGTCCAAGAGGCCCCAACAGGAGTACAAATATACATATATACACATATATATACATATATATATATGTAACGGTTGTGACAACGTCACCTTAAACTTCGATGCCTCGAGTGGGAGTTGAACCCCGGTCTCCCGCACCGGGGCCGACATCACAAACCGCTGCGCCAAGAAAGGATATCCCTTCTAAACGCTCAGTCTATGCGTCTTTTGAGGATGTGAGAGTGAGTTTAACCCATAGCACCGCTACTCACCCCAGCCCTTCTTGACTGCGCTTCACGATACCATCCGTTACATATATATAATATATATATACATATACTGTACATACATACACACATATACACCAATAACAAAATAAAAACACAGTTAAGAATCATACACATAAGCAAATAAACAAACAAACAAACATATGCACAGCCTATGTACAAAAGAAATAAACAGTTCATCTCTAGTCTTTACAGTTTTCTTCAATTGCATAAACACTCAAATCAAAAGTATTACACAATTATCAAAACCTTACACTCAAGGAGCAAAACATAGGCCCAGATTTGCACCCCTATAAGCACAATGTCAGCCTCACACTTTTTGCAAAACAATACACACAGTGATTTGCAAAACACTAAACACAATTGCATTACATTAGACACAGAATGTCAAATTACCACACATATGAGCCAATTGGTTAAACACAGCCATCAGATGCACAAACACAACATTGCTTAATTGTAGATACACCAATCAGGTTTAAGCACTATAAAAATGCAGCAGGTGAGTTCACCTGTCTTCAACCAAAATGGAAGGAGAGTGAAGTACTGTACACAGAGAACGTGAAAATATACAATACATTCACCAAACACTACACAAGACAACCAATGATGCAGACTGATGAAAATATACATTTTCTCCCATTTCCCCAAATCAGTCAACATGTCAACATGGAGAATCACAACAAAAAATTATCTTGCCAGATCCAGCTAGGCAAAGAGATAATGTCTAGTATTTTCTATACTCTATTTAAAAATTTTCAAAATTGTTTTTGTTTTACTGTAATTTTAACCTGTACTGGATACAGTATTTTATGTTTGTCTGATATTTGCTGAGCTTACAGTGTTATGCACATAGTGGCATGAAAACTGGGACATGTTTTGTTGTGATTCTCCATGTTGAAATGTTGACTGATTTGGTTATATGGAGAGAAAATGTATATTTTCATCAGTCTGCATCATTGATTTGGGTATATGGAGAGAAAATGTTTTTTTTCATCAGTCTGCATCATTGATTTGGGTATATGTAGATAAATAAATTATATTTTCATCTACAGCATTGGTCTTGTGTAGTGTTTAGTGAATTTATTGTATATTTGCACATTCTCTGCGTACTTCACTTACAGTACTCTAATCACTGAGAAGTAGAATTGCTAAATGTATTTTAGGTTAAGCACAGCAGTGTGTGTAACTGGTTCAAACAGAATTAAGTCATATGAAACGTGTGTTTCATATGGTAACAAAATGTAGTTTTTATAAATGAGTGTATGGTTTTGACAAGTGTTTAATTTAGCAAAGGATCTGAGGTGTTCTGATAATTGTGTGTGTGGTTGTGCTAATTGTGTGTTTTGAAACACCGGGCCCCGTTTTCAAAATCATGCTCAACACTTTGGTCGCCAAAAACGCCTTACCACGTCATTCCCCGCCATGCTCATTCTGCCAATGACGCCGTACCACGTCTTTGAGATCAATATTTCAAAAATCTGTGATCGCAATCATATTTCTCCCCCGGAGACTTGAGATCTACTGTTGATCCCCTCTCAACTCTCCAACGGTTCAAGAGTGCCATCTGGTGGCCGATCGGCGGATCACCCAAACCGGAAACAGGAAACGGAAGCTGGTGCTCATTCCAATTCGGTCCGATCACTCGCTAATAGTCCCAGGACTCGAGCTAGACACAATGGATAGCAATCCGTTACCAATAACTCGATAAACAACATGATTTGGACGTATATACTATTATACAACCTGGAGATGGATCACATATTTCTACATCCCATAATAGGAATATTTCTGCTCCACGCTCATCGCCTAACGCTACGAGGAAGCTACGGTGAGATTCAGCTTTTTTTTTAACGTGTTCGATATAAACGGCTCTGATGATCATATCACCCACACTAGATGAATCATCTAACGTTGGCCACGGAATTATAAACGACCCCCCCCCCCATCCGGTCAACATCAGATGATAAGTAGTAACTTCTAGAAGCACGTCCATTTGAATTTTTTTATCTGGCGCAGATTGCTATCAAACTGTATTTGATCATCAATATAATGCATTTAGGGCTATAAATCACGTTCTGGAGAATGCTGCAGAAAACGATAAAAACATACTTATACTTTAGACCAGGGGTAGGCAACCCTAGGCACGTGTGCATATAGGCACAGGGGGCAGCAGTAAAAAAATAAAAAATAAAAAATAATAATATATATATATATATATATTTTTTTTTTGCTTTGAAATATTATAGTGAAATATTTTGCACTGTTGTCGCATTTATCTGGTTGAAATCCTCCCACAGGTTCTTTTTACTACCACATATTTAATTGAGACCCTTTATTTGTTTATTATTTCAATTTAGCTGGAAATACATTGCTACATCATTCAGTAACATTCGCAGAGCCTTATAACAAAAACATTATTACGGTCACCATTGTGACCAGTGGGATTAATCAACACATTTTATTATTTATTTTTCTATTTCATTGAACATTGCACATGTTAAAAGCCATTTTTTTTACTCAAAATGTGAGTATTACCAAGTCAACTTGTGTTCTTAAAACAATGACAATAAACATAGTTTTATTAGGTTGAAATAATGTGGTTGTGTACTTATTTTTCTGTTAACTTATTATGGATTGAAAACTGAAAACCTTAATGCACAGTAACTGAACTCAATATTTTTAAGTTCTGGTAACTTATTATTATTATTTCTTTTACAGTGTAGTCTTGCAATCAATCAAAACTTATTTACACGATATACCTCACATTCACCCTCCATTCACATCCTGGTGTTCTCCTGGTGTTCTCCATTAGGCCTGTAGGTGGAGCTATGACAGCACACGTACAGTACACACACCGATGGTGTATGATGTGTCCAAAAATGAATGGGCAAATGTGAGTGAAATGGTCGCACTGTATGCAGCTGTTTGTCTGCATTGCATTCTCCCCCCCCCCCCCCCCCCCCCAACTCAGATTTAGGGTTGATACAACCATCATAATAATATTGTTAATAATAACAATAACAATAATGATGTAATAATGTAAAAATTATCATAAGAAATACCTGATTATGAGAAAAAAAAATTACGATGCATGGAATATTGTTGAGGCACACTAGTTACAACTATATTTCAAACAGGCACTCCATGTCAAAAAGGTTGCTGACCCCTGCTTTAGACCGTATTTTAGTATGAATATGTGAATGAAAAAGTATAACGTTGCTACACCCTGAACAATAGATACTTGACGTTGAATGGGCCATAGTAATGTCAATTTAGCAATACAATTTAAAAAGTTATAGCCCTGCAAAGAAGGGGAACTTCTCCATAGACAAATAGAGCTGGCGTGGGATGGTTTATTATGAATATAAGCCTGGCGACCAAAGTGTTAAGCAATCGAAAAAAAAACTGTATTGTGTGTTTCATTATATACATATGTTTCAGTCTTCTCATTAAAAAAAGATTAGATTTTTGGGTCTTTTCCTGCCTTTGGTCTGCTTTGCATTCACATCTCAAATGAACCGCAGCAGGGTTCACTTGCAAGAGTGAATGAGCTTTCACACCACCCCAAACCAACCGGACTATCCGAGGAAATGAACCAGGGTTCGATTAAAGCTTATTATCACAGTATCATGAGCATGTCTTTGTCAGTGGACACTGGACATGGGTATGGATGGCTCCAGGTGCTGCTGCGTTAAAGTGCACATCTTCAATACCTATCTGTACTATTTAAAAGCACAGTGCAGGACACACTCAAAGGTTATCGCACCTCAGAGATGGCAGTGGACATGTATGACAGGACAAAGGCCATATGTAATGGCCTTTGGATTGAGGAACATACTACCAGCCAAAGGAGGAAGCAGAAAAGGATGGACGAGTATGTAGTTGAGTCATCTTGTGGCACAAGCTCAGACCTCAGCTCAGGAGATCAGCTGAGACAGAGACTGTTCTATCCAGTCGTCGACAGAATGCTGCAAGAGCTTGAGAGCAGGTTCTCATGAGTTGGATAACAACTTATGAGAGGCATACAGCCACAGGCATGTTATCCAGCCTGAGACCAGTTTCTCTCAGTGGAATTACTGCAACCCCTCGCCACACATTACAATATCCAACTACTGCCAGAGGAGATCACACACTGTAAACCCGCACGTTCAAAATAATCAATTAGTTTGAGTCAAGTCAAGTCAAGTCAAGAGTTTTAATTGTCACGGCATACAGGTATACAATGAAATGCGGGTGGTCTTGCCCGCAACGATGTGCAATACAGTGGTACATATAATAGAATCAAAGAAGAAACAACATTGTGCAGTAACAGATAGCAGGTAACATGGAGTGACATCTCGGTATCTGTACATAGTTATTTACAGCGCATGTGTGACATGCTTACTGTAGGGACTATTGATTGACTTGGAACTATTCACTTATTAAGTAAGTATAATGTAAAAGCATAACTTAAGTACAACTTAAGATAATTAAGTAGATACAGAGTGTAAACCGCATTATGTTTTGAGTAAATAAAACTCATAGTTTTTGATTGACTTGGAATTATTCACTTATTAAGTAAGTATAATGTAAAAGCATAACTTAAGTACAACTTAAGATAATTAAGTAGATACAGACTGTAAACCGCATTATGTTTTGAGTAAATAAAACTCATAGTTTTTGATTGACTTGGAACTATTCACTTATTAAGTAAGTATAATGTAAAAGCATAACTTAAGTACAACTTAAGATAATTAAGTAGATACAGACTGAAAACCGCATTATGTTTTGAGTAAATAAAACTCATAGTTTTTGATTGACTTGGAACTATTCACTTATTAAGTAAGTATAATGTAAAAGCATAACTTAAGTACAACTTAAGATAATTAAGTAGATACAGACTGAAAACCGCATTATGTTTTGAGTAAATAAAACTCATAGTTTTTGATTGACTTGGAACTATTCACTTATTAAGTAAGTATAATGTAAAAGCATAACTTAAGTATAACTTAAGATAATTAAGTAGATACAGACTGAAAACCGCATTATGTTTTGAGTAAATAAAACTCATAGTTTTTGATTGACTTGGAACTATTCACTTATTAAGTAAGTATAATGTAAAAGCATAAATTAGGTACAACTTAAGATAATTAAGTAGATACAGACTGTAAACCGCATTATGTTTTGAGTAAATAAAACTCATCGTTTTTGATTGACTTGGAACTATTCACTTATTAAGTAAGTATAATGTAAAAGCATAACTTAAGTACAACTTTATTAACAGATTGCAGAATGGGTATAGAGGTGTGATAGGTGTGATAGGTGTGATAGGTGTGAGAGGTGTGATAGGTGTGATAGGTGTGATAGGTGTGAGAGATGTGATAGGTGTGATAGGTGTGAGAGGTGTGATAGGTGTGAGAGGTGTGATAGGTGTGAGAGGTGTGAGAGGTGTGATAGGTGTGAGAGGTGTGATAGGTGTGATAGGTGTGAGAGGTGTGAGAGGTGTGATAGGTGTGAGAGGTGTGATAGGTGTGAGAGGTGTGATAGGTGTGAGAGGTGTGATATGTGTGATAGGTGGGATCGGTGTGAGAGGTGTGATAGGTGTGAGAGGTGTGAAAGGTGTGAGAGGTGTGAGAGGTGTGATAGGTGTGAGAGGTGTGATAGGTGTGAGAGGTGTGATAGGTGTGATAGGTGTGAGAGGTGTGAGAGGTGTGATAGGTGTGAGAGGTGTGAGAGGTGTGAGAGGTGTGATAGGTGTGAGAGGTGTGATAGGTGTGATAGGTGTGAGAGGTGTGAGAGGTGTGATAGGTGTGAGAGGTGTGAGAGGTGTGAGAGGTGTGATAGGTGTGAGAGGTGTGATATGTGGGATAGGTGGGATCGGTGTGAGAGGTGTGATAGGTGTGAGAGGTGTGAGAGGTGTGAGAGGTGTGATAGGTGTGAGAGGTGTGATAGGTGTGATAGGTGTGAGAGGTGTGATAGGTGTGAGAGGTGTGATATGTGTGATAGGTGGGATCGGTGTGAGAGGTGTGATCGGTGTGAGAGGTGTGAGAGGTGTGATAGGTGTGAGAGGTGTGAAAGGTGTGAGAGGTGTGAGAGGTGTGATAGGTGTGAGAGGTGTGAGAGGTGTGAGAGGTGTGATAGGTGTGAGAGGTGTGAGAGGTGTGATAGGTGTGAGAGGTGTGATAGGTGTGATAGGTGTGAGAGGTGTGAGAGGTGTGATAGGTGTGAGAGGTGTGATAGGTGTGAGAGGTGTGATAGGTGTGAGAGGTGTGATATGTGTGATAGGTGGGATCGGTGTGAGAGGTGTGATAGGTGGGATCGGTGTGAGAGGTGTGATAGGTGTGAGAGGTGTGAAAGGTGTGAGAGGTGTGAGAGGTGTGAGAGGTGTGAGAGGTGTGATAGGTGTGAGAGGTGTGAGAGGTGTGAGAGGTGTGATAGGTGTGAGAGGTGTGAGAGGTGTGATAGGTGTGAGAGGTGTGATAGGTGTGATAGGTGTGAGAGGTGTGAGAGGTGTGATAGGTGTGTGAGAGGTGTGATAGGTGTGAGAGGTGTGATAGGTGTGAGAGGTGTGATATGTGTGATAGGTGGGATCGGTGTGAGAGGTGTGATAGGTGTGAGAGGTGTGAAAGGTGTGAGAGGTGTGAGAGGTGTGATAGGTGTGAGAGGTGTGATAGGTGTGAGAGGTGTGAGAGGTGTGAGAGGTGTGATAGGTGTGAGAGGTGTGATAGGTGTGATAGGTGTGAGAGGTGTGAGAGGTGTGATAGGTGTGAGAGGTGTGATAGGTGTGAGAGGTGTGATAGGTGTGATATGTGTGATAGGTGGGATCGGTGTGAGAGGTGTGATAGGTGTGAGAGGTGTGATAGGTGTGATAGGTTGGTATCTATGACCTGTGCCTGTATGCTAGCATGACACTGTTGGTATCTATGACCTGTGCCTGTATAGCATGACACTGTTGGTATCTATATGACCTGTGCCTGTATGCTAGCATGACACAGTTGACCTATGACCTGTGCCTGTATTAGCATGACACGGCTGGT